>NC_135725.1:11534396-11846653 GCF_964656455.1 Halichoerus grypus
CCTCCACCCACCTCCCCTCCAGCAACCCTCAGTTTGTTTCCTATAGTTAAGAGTCTCTTATGGCTTGTCTCCCTCTCTGATTTCATCTTATTTTTCCCTCCCTTCCCCTTTGATCCTCTGTTCCGTTTCTTAATTTCCACATATAAGTGAAATCATATGGTAAATGTCTTTCTCTGATTGACTTATTTTGCTTAGTATAGTTCCCTCTAGTTCCATCCACTTCATTGCAAATGTAAGATTTCTTTTTTTGATGGCTGAGTAATATTCCATTGTATATATAAAAAATATGGAACGCTTCACAAATTTGGATGTCATCCTTGCGCAGGGGCCATGCTAATCTTCTCTGTGTCATTCCAATTGTAGCATATGTGTTGCCAAAGCGAGCACAAAGCAGTATTTTAAATACCAAGATATGGAAGTAACCTAAGGGTCATCAATAAATGAATGCAGGTGTCCCTGACTGGCTCAGTCAGTACGGCATGCAACTCTATCTTGGGATTGTGAGTTCAAGCCCCAAGTTGGGAATAGAGCATACTTTAAAAATTTTTTTAAAAGATGAATGCATAAAGAAAATGTACTCAACCACAAAAAATAATGAAAGCTTGCCATTTGTGACAACATGGATGGATCTAGTGGGTATCATCCTAAGTGAAATAAGAGAAAAACATCTTATGATTTCACCTATGTATGGAATCTAAAACAAGCAAGCAAAAAACACCAGACAAATACAAAAAAACAAACAAACAGGTGATAACTAGAAGCAAGGATGGGGTGGGGGGGATGGATCCAATAGGTAAAGGGTACAAACTTCATGTTATAAAGTAAGTCACAGAGATGAAAATTACAGCATAATATAGTCAATAATATTGTAATAATTTTATATGGTGACAGATGGTAACTACACCTATCGTGGTGAGCATTGTTTAATATGTAGAATTGTTAAATCCCTACACTGTATGCCTGAAACTAACTTTGTCAACTAAAATTTTTTTTAAAGCAGTTCAAAAAGAGAAATGTATAGCAATAAACACCTGCATTAAGAAACAAAGATTTCACCATCTAAATTTACACCTTAAGGACTTAAAAAAAGAACCAACTAACCCCAAAGTTGAAGAAGGAAAGAAACAATACAGATTAGAGCAGAAATAGAGAATAGGAAAATAGAAAAAATTAACAACTAGGAGTTGGTCCTTTGAAGTGATAAAATTACACTTTTATCTAGATAAACAAGGAAAAAAGAGAACCAAAATTAACAAAACAAAATCATAAAAGAAAAAGGAAACATCATAATTGATAATACAGAAATATAAATTATTATAGTAAGTTACTATGAACAACTATATACCAAACTGGAAAATCTGGAAGAAATGGAAAAATCCCTAGGAATATACAACATACCAAAAATGAATCCAGAAGAAATAGAAAAGCTAAACAGACAAAACACTAGTAAGGAGATTCAGTCATTAATCAAAAATTGCCCAAAGAAGAACCCAGGACCAGATGGATTCACTGGTGAATTTTACCAATCATTTGAAGAGGAATAATGCCAATACTCCTCCAACACTCCCCCCCCGACCCAAAAAAAAAAAAAATCAAAAAGGAGGGAACATTTCCAAACTTTTTTTTTTTTTAAGATCAGCATCACTCTGATACCAAAGCCAAGAAAGCATACTACCAGAAAAGTAAACTACAGGTCAATATCCCTGATGAATAGAGATATGAAAATTCTCAAGAAAATACTAGCAAACTGAATTCAGCAGTACATTAAAAGGTTCATTCACCATGATCAAGTGGGATTTACTTTGGAATTCAAGGATGTTCACCATACACAAAAATCAATGTTATAGATCACATTAATAGAATGAAAGGAAAAAAATCATGTGATCATTTAAATAGACAACTGAAAATGTGTATGACAAAATTCTATACACTTCCATGACAAAAATTCTTTTTTTTAAAAAAGATTTTATTTATTTATTTGACAGAGAAAGACACAGCAAGCGAGGGAACACAAGCAGGGGGAGTGGGAGAGGGAGAAGCAGGCTTCCCGCGGAGCAGGGAGCCCGATGCGGGGCTCGATCCCAGGACCCTGGGATCATGACCTGAGCCGAAGGCAGACGCTTAACGACTGAGCCACCCGGGCGCCCCCATGACAAAAATTCTTAAGTACAGAAGGAATGTACGTCAACATAATAAAGGCCATGTATGACAAGCTTAGAGCTAACATCATATTCTATAATGAAAGGTTGAAAGCTATTCTTCTAAGACCAAGAACACAGTGAAAGGTGTCCACTCTCACAACTCCTTATCAACCTAGTACTGGAAGTCCTACTCAGAGCAATCAGGCAAGAAAAAAGAAATTAAAGACATCAGAATTGGAAAGGATGAAGTAAAAGCATCTATTTGCAGATAACAAAATTTTATATATAGAAAATCCTAAAGACTTTACAAAAAAACTATTAGATCTCACGAATGAATTTAATAAAGTTGAAGGACACAAAATTAATACACAAAAATCAGTAGCATTTCTGTGCATTAACAACAAATTATTCGAAAAAGAACATGATACCACTTACAAGAGCATCAAAAAGCATAAAATACCTAGGGATAAATTTAACTACAGAGCTAAAATATCTCTACTCTGAGAACTACAAGAGAGCAATAAATCAAAGAACACTGAGTGAAGTGTAGGGGGCAGAGTAGGAAGATCCTGAATGCACTTCCTCCCATGGACATGGCAGGGCTCCAACTACTTACAGAGAAACATTATCTGAGATCAACCTGAAGAATAGCAAAACAGATTTGCCATTTTGTAAAATGTAAAAATGTAAATGTAAAAGTACAAAGAAAAAGCCATATTGAGCAGGACAGGATGGGAAGAGACACATCTGGTTGGGAACAAAAAGTGCACAGGGCAAGCCACAAGCAGGAGGAATATGGTAGGTCTGGAGCTCCTCCCTGAGGAATGAGGGACTCAAGCCCATGCCGGGCATTACCCACTGTGAGGATCCACACCCATAACATCTAGCTTTGAAAATCAGCAGAGCTTACCTCTGGGAGAGCTGAAAAGCTATAGGAAACCGCACTACACTCTTAAAGGGACAGCACACTGTATCACTCAGTACAGAGGCAGCAATTCAAAAAGCACCTGGGCCATACAAGTAGGAAATGTATTGACTAATTTGGGGGCATGTGCCGGAGGGGCAGGGATCTATAGGAACTTTCTCTGAAAGTAGAAGTGCTACCAGGGGTCACCTTTCTTGCCCTCCTTTAGCCAAGCTGGCTTCACACTGGTTTTTGCCAGTTCTGTCCCTTTCCATCTACCTTTCTAGCACCCTTGCTCTGCCCCGGTGTTCCTTGCCCCACCCAACGCACCTACCCTCGCAGCTACCCCTCGAAAGCAGTTCACACCCTGGCATACATAGTGGGAAGCCTCAGTTAGACTGGCAACCCTCCAATGTGACTCCTTCCCTGGGGAGGGGAGGAACCAGGCCTGCCGCCTGTATGCCTACAACAGTCATGAGTGGGCCTCCCAGACAGCCTCACCCAGGGCTAACCCCACTCCCCAGTACACTCACAGCAGACACAGCCCAGTGACAAAAGGAGGGTCCATACAGCACACACACAGGACAGTCCTGGAGTGCCCAGTTCAAGTGACCAGAGGGGTTGTGATTTTGGACCCCACAGGATGCCTTCTATGTAAGGTCACTAGCTTCCAGGCCAGATGACAGGGGCGCCTGGGTGGCTCAGTTGGTTAAGCGTCTGCCTTTGGCTCAGGTCATGATCCTAGGGTCCTGGGATCTGGGATCGAGCCCCACATTGGGCTTTCTGCTCAATGGGGAGCCTGTTTCTCCCTCTCCCTCTCTCTCTGCCTGCGCTCTCTCTGTCAAATAAATAAATAAAATATAAAAAGAAAAAAAAACAAAACATGACAGAGCTACCTAAGTAATACCTAGAATAGAAAGTAATACAGTCATACAAAATGAAGAGACAGTGGAATATGTTCCAAATGAAAGCCTAAAACAAAACCTCAGAAAAAGAACTAATCAAAATGGAGATAAGCAATATACCTGATAAAAATTTCAAGATAATGATCATAAAAATACTCATCAAACTAGGGAGAAGAGTGGATGAACTGAGTTCAACAAAAACAAAGTATTTTTAAAATTAAACAACAGGGGTGCCTGGCTGGCTCAGTCCATACAGCATGCAACTCTGGATCTCAGAGTTCAAAGTTCAAGCCCCATGTTGGGTGGAGAGATTACTTAAACAGTTTAAAATCTTAATAAAAGTTTAAAATTAAACAATATAAAAATCATAAGAGCCAATCAATCAACTACATTTATTGTGGTAAGAATTGCATAATGTATAGAATTGTCAAATCACTGTGTTGTGCACCTAAAACTAATTTAACACTGAATAACAAATACACTCCCCCCCAAAATAATTTTTAAGTAGGCTTCACACCCAGTGTAGAGGCCAATGTGGAGCTTGAACTCACAACCCTGAGATCAAGACCTGAGCAGAGATCAAGAGTCAGACACTTGACCAGCCACTGAGGTGCCCCCACAAAAAAATTTTTTAAGAACAAAAGGTGAAGAATACAGTAACTGAAATGAAAAATATGCTAAAGGATATCAACACCAGAGGATTCAGAAAAACAGATCAGGGATATGGGATGTATTAGTGGAAATCATCTAAACTGAACAACAAAGAGAAAAGAAAAACATTTTAAAGGAGGATAGGTTAAAGGACCTCTGGGACAATATCAAACATACTAATATTTGCATTTTGGGGGTCCTAGAAAGAGAAGAGGGAACAAAAGAGGCAGAAAATTTATTTAAAGAAATAATGGCTGAAAACTTTTCTAACCTGGGGAAGGAAACAGACATCTAGATACAGGAATCACAGGGAGCCCCAAAGATAAATCCAAAGGGGTCCACACCAAGACACAAAATAATTAAAGCAGCAAAAATATAAGATAAAGAATCTTAAAACCAGCAAGAGGGGTAGCAATTCTTACATCAGACAAATTAGATTTTAAGCTAAAGACTGTAGTTAGAGACACAGAAGGACACTACATCATTCTCAAAGGGTCTATCCAACAAGAAGATCTAACAATTGTAAATATCTACACCCCCAACATTGGAGCAGCGAACTACATAAGCCAACTGTTAACCAAAATAAAGAGTCATATTGATAATAATACGTTAATTGTAGGAGACCTCAATACTCCACTCTCAGCAATAGACAGATCATCTAAGCAGAAAATCAACAAAGAAACGAGCTTTGAATGACACACTGGACCAGATGGACCTCATAGATATATATACAGAACATTCCACCCTATAACAACAGAACACTCATTCTTCTCAAGCACACATGGAACTTTCTCCAGAATAGACCACATACTGGATCACAAATCAGGTCTCAACCGAAACCAAAAGACTGAGATTATTCCCTGCATATTCTCAGACCATAATGCTTTATTTTTTTTTTAAGATTTTATTTATTTATTTGAGAGAGAGAGAGAGAATTAGAGAGAGAGAGCACATGAGAGGGGGGAGGGTCAGAGGGAGAAGCAGACTCCCCCGTGAGCAGGGAGCCTGATGCAGCACTCGATCCTGGCACTCCAGGATCATGACCTGAGCCGAAGGCAGTCCCTTAACCAACTGAGCCACACAGGCACCCCAGACCATAATGCTTTAAAACTGGAACTCAATCACAAGAAAAAATTTGGAAGAAATTCAAACACTTGGAAGCTAAAGAACACTCTGCTCAAGAATGTTTGGGTCAAACAGGAAATCAAAGAAGAACTTAAACAATTCATGGAAACCAATGAGAATGAAAACACATCAGTCCAAAACCTATGGGATACTGCAAAGGCGGTCCTAAGGGGGAAATACATAGCCATCCAAGCCTCACTCAAAAACAGAAAAATCCTGAATTCACCAACTAACTCTACACCTGAAAGAACTAGAGAAAAAGCAACAAACGATGCCTAAGCCACACATTAGAAGAGAAATAATTAAGATTAGAGCAGAGATCAATGAATTAGAAACCAGAAACACAGTAGCTCAGATCAACGAAACTAGAAGTTGGTTCTTTGAAAGAATTAATAAGATCGGTAAACCACTGGCCAGACTTACCCAAAAGAAAAGAGAAAGGACCCAAATTAATAACATTATGAATGAAAGGGGAGAGATCACGACTAACACCAAGGAAATAGAAACAATTATTAGAAATTATTATCAACAACTATATGCCAATAAATTAAGCAATCTGGAAGAAATGGATGTCTTCCTGGAAACCTATAAACTACCATGACTGAAACAGGGAGAAATTGACAACTTGAATAGGCCAATAACCAGTAACCAGATTAAAGCAGTGATCAAAAACCTCCCAAAAACAAGAGTCCAGGGCCTGATGGATTCCCTGGGGAATTCTACCAAACATTCAAAGAAGAAATAATACCTATCCTCCTGACGCTGTTTCAAAAAGTAGAAACAGAAGGAAAGCTTCCAGACTCATTCCATGAGGCCAACATTACCTTAATCCCCAAACCAGGCAAAGACCCCATCAAAAAGGAGAATTTCAGACTAATATTGCTGATGAATATGGATTCCAAAATTCTCAATAAAATCCTAGCTAATAGGATCCAACAATACATTAAAAGGATCATCCACCACGACCAAGTGGGATTTATCCCCAGGATGCAAGTGTGGTTCAACATTTGCAAATCAATCAATGTGATAGAACACATTAATAAGAGGAGAGAGAAGAACCATATGGTCCTCTCAATTGATGCAGAAAAAGCATTTGACAAAATACAGCATCCTTTCCTGATTAAAACCCTTCAGAGTATAGGGATAGAAGAAACATTCCTCAAGTTCATAAAATCCATCTATGAAAAACACACAGTGAATATCATCCTCAATGGGGAAAAGATGAGAGCCTTTCCCTTAAGATCAGGAACATGTCAAGGATGCCCACTCTCACCGCTACTGTTCAACATAGTACTAGAAGTCTTAGCAACAGCAATCAGACAACAAAAAGAAATAAAAGGTACTCAAATTGGCAAAGAAGAAGTCAAACTCTCTCTCTTCGCAGATGACATGATACTTTATGTGGAAATCCAAAAGACTCCACCCCAAAATTACCAGAACTCATACACCAGCAATTCAGTAATGTGGCAGGATACAAAATCAATGCACAGAAATCAGTTGCTTTCTTATACACTAACAATGCAACTGTAGAAAGAGAAATTAGAGAATCGATTCCATTTACAATAGCACCAAAAACCGTAAGATACCTCGGAATAAACCTACCCAAAGAGGTAAAGGATCTATACTCTAGGAACTACAGAACACTCATGAAAGAAATTGTAGAAGACACAAAAAGATGGAAAAACATTCCATGCTCATGGATTGGAAGAATAAACATTGTTAAAATGTCTATGCTACCCAGAGCAATCTATACCTTCAATGCCATCCCGATCAAAATTCCAATGACATTTTTCAAAGTGCTGGAACAAACAGTCCTACAATTTGTATGGAATCAGAAAAGACCCTGAATTGCCAAGGAAATGTTGAAAAAGAAAAACAAAGCTGGGGGCATCACGTTGCCTGATTTCAAGCTATATTACAAAGCACTGATCACCAAGACAGCATGGTACTGGTACAAAAACAGACATATAGACCAATGGAACAGAACAGAGAGCCCAGATATGGACCCTCAACTCTATGGTCAAATAATCTTCGACAAAGCAGGAAAAAATATGCAATGGAAAAAAGACAAATCTCAGGGCACCTGGGTGGCTCAGTCGTTAAGTGTCTGCCTTCAGCTCAGGTCATGATCCAAGGGTCCTGGGATCGAGCCCTGCATCGGGCTCCCTGTTCCGCAGAGAGCCTGCTTCTCCCTCTCCCACTCCCCCTGCCTGTGTTCCCTCTCTCACTGTGTCTCTCTCTGTCAAATAAATAAATAAAATTTTTTAAAAAAAAAGAAAAAAGACAGTCTCTTCAATAAATGTTGCTGGGAAAATTGGACAGCTATATATGGAAGAATGAAACTCGACCATTCTCTAACACCATACACAAAGATAAACTCAAAATGGATGAAAGACCTCAATGTGAGATAGGCAATAACCTCTTCAACATCAGCCACAGCAACTTCTTTCAAGATACATCTCCAAAGGCTAGTGAAACAAAAGTAAAAATGAACTTTTGGGACTTCATCAAGATAAAAAGCTTTTGCACAGCAAAGGAAACAGTCAACAAAACAAAGAGACAACCCACAGAATGGGAGCAGATATTTGCAAATGACACTATGGTCAAAGGGCTGATTTCCAAGATCTATAAAGAACTTGTCAAACTCAACACCCAAAAAACAAATAATCAAGTCAAAAAATGGGCAGAAGACATGAACAGACATTTCTCCAAAGAAGACATACAAATGGCTAACAGACACATGAAAAAATGTTCATCATCATTAGCCATCAGAGAAATTCAAATCAAAACCACACTGAGATACCACCTTACACCAGTTAGAATGGCAAAAATGGACAAGGCAAGAAACAACAAATATTGGAGAGGTTGTGGAGAAAGGGGAATCCTCTTACACTGTTGGTGGGAATGCAAGCTGGTACAGCCACTTTGGAAAACAGTATGGAGGTGCCTCAAAAAATTAAAAATAGAGCTACCCTATGACCCAGCAATTGCACTCCTGGGTATTTTGAGAGTGTGCATGTGCACAAGTAGGGGAGAGGGGTGGTATGGCAGAGCTGAAGTGGGTGTGGGCTGGGGTGGTCCTAAGGCTCTCCATGCAGAGGATGCCCTGGCCAAACACCTGAAGCTGAAGTTTGCAAGCCAGGGGGTCCTGTAGAGAGGGTACCAAATTTTTTTTAAAAATCACAGATGTAGGAAAAGAAGGGCCATATACACCCCAATGTTCATAGCAGCCATGTCCGCAATAGCCAAACTGTAGAAAGAGCTGAGATGCCCTTCAACAGATGAATGGATAGAGATGATGTGGTCCATATATACAATGGAATAGTACTCAGCCATCAGAACGGATGAATACCCAACTTTTACATCAACATGGATGGGACTGGAGGAGCTTATGCTAAGTGAAATAAGTCAAGCAGAGAAAGTCAATTATCATATGGTTTCACTTATTTGTGGAACATAAGGAATAGCATGGAGACATTAGGAGAAGGAAGGGAAAAATGAAGGGGGGGGAATCGGAGGGGGAGACAAACCATGAGAGACTATGGACTCCGAGAAACAAACTGAGGGTTTTAGAGGGGAGGGGGGTGGGGGGATGGGTTAGCCTGGTGATGGGAATTAAAGAGGGCACGTACTGAATGGAGTACTGGGTGTTACATTGCAAACAGACCTAAATGCTCATAGTGATTGAAAGTGAAGGGACAGAAAAAAATATTCCATGCAAATGGAAATGAAGAAAATACTTCAGTGGCAGAATTTTTATCAGACAAAACAGACTTAAAAACAGATTGTAACAAGAGACTAAAAAAAGTGCATTACATAGCTTGCACCCACTTCAGCTTCAGCTGTCCTGCCAGCTGTCGCTCCGTGCAGAGAGCCCTAGGACCCCCCACACACACCTTGTACCCACTTCAGCTACAGCTGTTTTGCCAGGGTGCCCTCTCTACAGAGAGCTCTCTACAGGGTACCCTCTCTACAGGACCCCCTGGCTTGCAAACTTCAGCTTCAGGTGTTTGGCCAGGGCATCCTCTGCATGGAGAGCCTTAGGACCACCCCAGCCCACACCCACTTCAGCTCTGCCATCCCACCCCTCCCCCCTACTTGTGCACATGCACACTCTCAAATAGATAAAATCTTTCATAAATAAATAAATAAGTTATTTAGTTAGTTTAGGAGAAGTAGCAGTCCCACCTAATTCATAGAAATAAACACAGAAAGTCAAGCAAAATGGGGAGATAGAGGGATATGCTCCAAATTAAAGAACAAGACAAAACCTCAGAAAAAGAACTAAATGAAACAGAAATAAGCAATATGCCTAACCAAGAGTTTATTTTTATTTTTATTATTTTTATTTGTTTTTTAAGATTTTATTTATTTGACAGAGAGAGACACAGCAAAAGAGGGAACACAAGCAGGGGGAGTGGGAGAGGGAGAACTAGGCCCCCTGCTAAGCAGAGAACCCAATGCAGGGCTCAATCCCAGGACCCTCGGATCATGACCTGAGCCGAAGGCAGACGCTTAACTGACTGAGCCACCCAGACGCCCCTATTTTTATTTTTTTAAAGATTTTACTTATTTATTTGACAGAGAGAGAGCACAAGCAGGGGGAGCAGCCAAGGGAGAAGGAGAAGCAGGCTCCCCACTGAGCAGGGAGCCCGATGTGGGACTCGGTCCCAGGACCCCAGGATCATGACCTGAGCCGAAGGCAGATGCTTAACCAACTGAGCCACCAAGGAACCCCTAGTCAAGAGTTTAAAGTAATGATCATTAAGATATTCACCAGACTGGAGAGAAGAATTGAAAAACTCAGTGAGAACTTCAACAAAGAGATAGAAAATAAGGAAAGGACCAATCAGAGTTGAAGAATACAGTAACTAAAATGAAAAATACACTAAAGGAAACCACTAGATTAGCAAATGCAGAACAACAGATCAACATTCTCGAACACAGGGTATGGAAAGCACCCAAGGTGAACAGAAAGAAGAAAAAAGAATTTTAAAAAATGAGAAGAGGCTAAGTGATCTGCTGGACACCACCAAGCATCGCATTATAGAAGTCCCAGAAGGACAAGAGAGAGCAAAAGGAGCAGAAAACTTATTTGAAGAAATAATCGATGAAAGCTCCCTAACCCTCAGAAGGAAACAGACATCCAATTTCAGGAAGCACAAAGAATTCCAAACAAGATGAATCTAAGGAGGTCCACACCACAGCACATAGTAATTAAAATGTCAAAGTTTATGCTAAGTGAAGTTAGAGAAAGACAAATACTGTATGATTTCACTTATAATGTGGAATTTCAAACACAAAACAAATGAGTAAACAAAAAACAGAAGCAGGGCGCCTGCGTGGCTCAGACGGTTAAGCGTCTGCCTTCAGCTCAGGTCATGATCCCGGGGTCCTGGGATCGAGTCCCACATCGGGCTCCCTGTTCGGCTGGAAGCCTGCTTCTCTCTCTGCCTCTTCCTGCCGCTCCCCCTGCTTGTGCTTTCTCTCTCTCTAATAAAAAATAAAAAATCTAAAACAAAAACAAAAAGCAGAAGCAGACCCATAAATCCAGAGAACAAATTGATGGTTGCCAGAGAGGAGGAGGTATGGGGGGGATGAGCAAAATGGATGCAGAAGAGTGGGAGATACAGGCTTCCCATTATGAGATGATAAAGTCGAGGGGATAAAAAGTACAGTATAGGGAATAAATCAGCAGTATGGTAACAGCATTGTGTGGTGACAGACGGTAGCCACACTTGTGGGGAGTACAGCATAATATATGGAATTCAGCATATGTTGGATCACCACGTTGTACACTTGAAACTAATGGGATATTGTATCAACTCTACTTCCATTAAAAAGGGGCATTACATAACGATAAAGGGATCAATCCAACAAGAAAATGTAATGATTTTAAATATCTATGTACCCAACATAGGAGCACTGAAATATATAAAGCAAAGATTAATAGACATAAAGGAAGAAAATGGCAGTAATACAAGAATAGTAGGGAACTTTAACACCCCGCTTACATGAATGGATAGATCATCCCGACAGAAAACCAATTAGGAAACAGCGGCTTTGAATAACACATGAGACCAAATGGACTTAACAGATACACACAGAACATTTCATCTAAAAGAAGCACAATACACATTCAAGTACACAGGGAACAATCTCCAGAATGAATCACCTTAGGCCATAAAATAAGTCTCAATAAATTTAAGATTGAAATCCTGTCAGGCGCCTGGGTGGCTCAGATGGTTAAGCATCTGCCTTCGGCTCAGGTCATGATCCCGGGGTCCTGGAATCGAGTCCCGCATCGGGCTCCCTGCTCGGCGGGGAGCCTGCTTCTCTCTGCCTCTGCCTCTGTCTCTCATGAATAAATAAAATCTTTAAAAAAAAAAAAAAAGATTGAAATCCTCTCAAGCATCTTTTCAGCCAGTGTAAAACTAGAAATCAGTTACAAAAAACAAAACTATAAAACACAAACACATGGAGGTTAAGCAGTGTGTACTGAACAATATTCGAGTGTCAACCAAGAAATCAGAGAGGAAATCAAAAAATACTTTGATATGAATGAAAATGGAAACAATATTCCAAAATCTTTGGGACACAACAAAAACAGTTCTAAGAGGAAAATGTAGGGGTCAAGAGCAGTTGGCACCAAAATGTGCCACTTTGGCATACTGATCGTTTTAAATAAATTTACTTAAGAAACAACCCATACGGGGCACCTGGGTGGCTCAGTTGGTTAAGCGACTGCCTTCGGCTCAGGTCATGATCCTGGAGTCCCGGGATCGAGTCCCGCATCGGGCTCCCTGCTCGGCAGGGAGTCTGCTTCTCCCTCTGACCCTCCCCCTTCTCATGCTCTCTCTCTCAAATAAATAAATAAAATCTTTAAAAAAAAAAAAAAGAAAAAGAAACAACCCATACGAACACACTCAGACACTCCTCTGTCCACCCCAAGGCAGGAAACTAATCACCCATTGAAAAATATCCTCCCTACACACTAAGAAGTAAAAAGACATCCTTATTACCAGAGATGGGGACTTTAAAGCTGAGAAAACTGGCTCAGTTGGTAAAGCATGACACTCTTGGTCTCAGGGTTGTGAGTTCGAAGCCCACATTGGGGATAGAGACTACTTAAAAAAATAAAATCTTAAAAAAAAAATAAAGTTGAGAAAACTGTAAAAACAAATCCTGTTACCTTTTTACTAATCTACTACCTCATGCCAAATTTAGAATTTCTTAGTAATTAAAGCTCCCCAACACCTATTTTCCATATCCCATAAATTCCTCACAAATTTATTGTCTCTTTGTTTAAAACATATATAAACTGCCTGCCTTGGTCATTTCTTTAAGTCAAATTTCGTTATTGGGCCTCGATGTGCACATAATAAATTTTGTTTTTTTCTGTTAACCTGTCTTGTCTGAATTTGATTTTATTCCAGCCAGAAGATCTGGTTAGTAGAAGGAAGGAAAAATAAAGACCAGAGCAGAAACAAATCGAGACTAAAAAACAATAGAAAAAAAAAAATCAATGAAACCAAGACTTGTTCTTTTAAAAGAAAATTGATAGACCTTCAGCCAGACTTCTCAAAAAGAAAGAAAAGAGAAAAAAAGAAAAGAAAAAGAAAAGGACTCATATAAAATCAGATAGGAGGGGCGACTGGGTGGCTCAGTCGTTAAGCATCTGCCTCTGACTCAGGTCATGATCCCAGGGTCCTGCGATTGAGCCCCGCATCGGGCTCCCTGCTCAGTGGGGAGCCTGCTTCTCCTCTCCCACTCCCCCTGCTTGTGTTCCCTCTCTCGCTGTCTCTCTCTCTGTCAAATAAATAAATAAATCTTTAAAAATAAAATAAAATAAAATCAGATAGGAGGGATGCCTGGGTGGCTCAGTCAGTTAAGGGTCTGCTTTCAGCTCAGGTCATGATCCCAGGGTCTCTGCTCAGCAGGGAGCATGCTTCTCCCCCTGCCTGCCCTTCCCCCTGCTTGTGCACTCTCTGACAAATAAATAAAATCTTAAAAAAATAAAAAAAGAGTAAAATGGTATTTACCAGGGAATAGGGGGATAAGACTAATGGTGTTTAAGGTTACAAATTTATAATAAGTACTAAAATAGCTATATTTATTATATGGTTTATTAAACAATATTGTACAGTAAATATGTAATGTGATAAATATCATCACAACGATAACCATATAGATGTATCAAAGTAAGAGGACAAAAAGTACACCTTCAATTTATTCCATGTTAAATGTCAAATTTATCGATTGAAAAGAAGAAAGAAAAATACTAGTACAATGGTGTAGTAAAGACTCAGGACATTTCATAAAACTGTTTAGATCAATAATCATTATTTTGCACCTTAACAAAATGCATTATATGTAATTTTAAAAGATAATTCGAAATACATTAATTTTACATAAAAATGTGACAGGAGTAAAATATTCTAATGAGTGAAGGTAGGGAAAAAAGGGAACATTCGTGCAGTGATGGTGGAAATGTAAACTGGTACAGTCACAATGAAAAAGAGAATGGAGGTTCTTCAAAAAGTTAAAAATGATCCAAACTATGATCCAGCAAGTCTATTTTGGAGTATTTGCCCAAAGGAAATAAAACCACTATTTCAAAAAGTTAGTGCACCCCCATGTTCACTGCAGTATTATTTACAATAGATAAGACATGGAAACAACCTAACTGTCCATCAATGGATGATGAATAAAGCAAATGTGACATATATATATACACCTGATACACACACATACACAATTATTATTCAGCCATAGAAAGGAAATCCTGCCATTTTCAACAACGTGGATGAAACCCGAAAGCATTATGTTAAGTAAGTCAGACATAGACAAACTGTGTGAGATCACCTCTACATGATCTAAAAAAAAAAAAAAAAAAAAAATCTAACTCACAGATACAGAGAACAGATTGGTGGTTGCCACAGGCTGGGGATGGGACTTGGGCAAAATGGGTGAAGGTGGTCAAAAGGTACAAACTTCCAGTTATAAGATAAATACCATACTGACTACAGTTAACAAGACCGTATTGTATATTTGGAAGCTGCTAAGAGAACAGATCTTAAAAGTTCTAATCAAAAGGGGGAAAAAATGCTAACTATTTGAGGTGATGGATGTTAACTAAACTAATAGTGGTGATCATTTCTCAATATCTACGTGTATCAAATGATTATCCCATATGTCTGAAACACATTCTATGTCAACGATATCTCAATTTTTACAAAACATAAAAAATACGTATTCCCCTTCTTCTGCTTACTTTGGGTTTAATGTGCTCTTCTTTTGGTTTCTTAAGGTGGAAACTAAGGCCATTGATTCTAAATTTTTTTCTCTTCAAATACAGGCATTTAATTCAATAAGTGTCCTCCCAAGTATTATTTTTGTGGCATCCCACAAATTTTGGTAGATCAGGCTTTCATTTTCTTTCTGTTCAAAATATTTTCTAAGTTCCCTTAGGATGCCTTCTTTGATCCATGGGCCATTTAAAAGTGTTTTATGTAGTTTGCAAATATTTGGTAACTAAGAATTTTCCTGTTCTTGGACAAAATTAGATCAGTGGCTGACAGGGACTGAAGCAAGGGGATTCACTACAAAAAAAACTTCCCGCAGTGGATACAAATGTTCTTTAATGTGACGTTGGTTATGCAACTGTACACACTTTTCAAATTTCATTAAATGGAACCCTTAAAAGAAAAAGAATTTTCAAAAAAAAAAAAAAAAAAAAAAAAAAAGAAAAAGAATTTTCCTGTTCTTGAGTTTTCTTTTAATTCCATTGTGATCAGAGAATACACTTTTTAGGACTTAAATCCTTTTAAATTTATTGGCACTTCTTTTATGGCCTCTAACATCTACCTCGGTAGACGTTCCATGTGCTCTCAGGAAGAATGTGTATTCTGTTGGGTGGAGTGTTCAATAAATGTCAACCAGTCTAGTTGTTTATGGCCTTGTTCAGGTCTTCTATATTCTTAATGATTTTCTATTTGTTCTATCAATTATTTAAAAAACATACCATAGGTCGGGGCGCCTGGGTGGCTCAGTCGTTAAGCGTCTGCCTTCGGCTCAGGTCATGATCCCGGGGTGCTGGGATCGAGCCCCACATCGGGCTCTCTGCTCAGCGGGAAGCCTGCTTCTCCCTCTCCCACTCCCCCTGCTTGTGTTCCCTCTCTGGCTGTGTCTCTCTCTGTCAAATAAATAAAATCTTTAAAAAAAAAAAAAACATACCATAGGGATGTATGGGAAGGCAGAGGGTGTAAGTGATGGACCCCTCCTCACTCCCTCAGGCCACCACATCGGAACAGAGTTCCAAACTACCCTTACCAGCGGGTTCTGCACAACAAATTGTCCGGTATCACAAATGCCTAGCTACAGCCACACACATTTTTCCTCCCACTTTCTCTTCATCTTGTCCTTTGTGACAGTTCTGCAAGCCCACGGTTCTGTTCACCCACCCTGGTTCCATCACTTTTAGCTATTGCAAGTGAACCCAACACTTGCCATACAGACTGGAGCCAAACAAAATGGTGAGGAACTCTGGATTGCTTGACTCCAAGTAGGTTCCTCTTGTAAGTGTAAATTCATAACTCAGCAAAAATTGATTAAGCAATTATCTACTGTGTGCAAGACCTAGTTCTGAGTTTATAGTTTAATGTTAAGTGATTAAGAGGGGATTGACTATATATTCAGAGTGTCAGATTGGAGGGGAGAGAGGAAGGAGGAAAGACCTAGGGACAGATAACAAGCCCAACATTTAGAAAAGGGAAACCCACATTCCCTCAAGAAGCACATAGCATTGGGGGGCGGGGGCAACTGCCCCTCTGTGTTTTGGTTCAAGGCAGTTCCCTGGCATATGGGAATTCTAAGGCTTCTCCATAGAATGATCTTAGATTATTGTCACTTTCATCACGGTAAATCAGCTTAAATTCTACCCATTTCTGACTTAGCTCTAGATTATTCAATAGAACAGATATACAAAGAATAATCACTGCTCAATTACCCTTAAAGTATAAGTCCCATGCCTCCAAAGTAGGACAGTTCATTAGAAGCAGTTACGTGTTATTCCATGAGTTCATGTGACATTCGTCACTGAAGTTTAGTTAGAAAAACACAGGGTCCAGACAGAGCAAAGGCTGTATACCAGAAGGGGTCAGAACATCAGTATTTAGCTGTCCCAGAACCAGCACAGAATAATTACACTCTAATTCTCTCTACGTTTTGTTCTGCTTTTCTTCTTCTTCTGGGGAAGCAGGGGCGTCTTTAGCATGACCAAGGGCATGGAGATCCCTTTGCGTCTGCATAAGCCCTTGCTTCTGACTGGAAAAGATGAGTGTGGCAGGACACACTGTGTCCACCACGTCCTGCTGGGAGCTCAGCTACGGAGCCCAACGAGCAGGTGAGAGCCAGCCCAGCTTCCTGTGTGCCCATTAGAAGGCCACCAAGATAATCCCTCTGCCTGAAAATTCACTGGCAGTCACACCAGCTCATTCCCCTTTTGACCATTTACATAGCTGCTTCCAAATGGCTAACAGTACAAGAAGGCTCGTATCATTCAATTCTAACTTCATCTCTATCTGTAAAATATTTTGTGAGAACAATGGAAAGAACTTCACCAGAATTCAAACAAGAACTGCAAATGTCTATCTCCATAGGAATTATTGATGTAATACTGCACGTTCTGGTCTGGAAAGAGTTGCTTATCATAACTGAATTTTGACAAGCCAGCTTCCAGTTTATTTTCCTCCTAGTAGCAGGACAGTGTAGAACAGCTGTGAACACTGGATTTCTATGTCAGATGTATAAGCAACAAGGCTACCTATAAAATGTTGACTTAAAGACTGGCCTGGCCTCTTTTATGAAAGATGAAAAAATTCTATTAGGGGAGTCAGGAAGTTTAGAAGGTGGAGAGAGAGTTTATGGACAGACACTTATGAAGTACTACATTTCTTGAGGCGCCTGGGTGGCTCAGTCGGTTAAGCATCTGACTAGATTTCGGCTCAGGTCATGATCTCAGGGTCGTGAGACTGAGCCCCACGTCAAGCTCTGTGCTGAGTGGGGAGTCTGCTTGGGATTCTCTCCCCCTCTCCCTCTGACCCTCTCCTTTCCCTCCCTGCACCACCACCCCCAACCCCCACAGCCATGTGCTTGCCCTCTAAAAAAAATTAAAGTACTACAATTCTTTTTTTTTTTTTTCAAGATTTTTATTTATTTGACAGAGAGAGAAACAGCAAGAGCAGGAACACAAGCAGGGGGAGTGGGAGAGGGAGAAGCAGGCTTCCTGCTGAGCAGGGAGCCCGATGCGGGGCTCGATCCCAGGACCCTGAGATTATGACCTGAGCCGAAGGCAGACGCTTAACGACTGAGCCACCCAGGCACCCCTAAAGTACTACAATTCTTAAAAATCTTGGTGATCATCCCTCCATTGGTACCAATGGTTTTGTTACATTTATGAAAATGGGTTGACACATGATAATCAGCATTGTAATGTTGTCAGGATACAGAAAGTAAACAGTCCTGGAAATAGCCCCACTTCCTTGTTAACCTCAAAGTATACCTTCTGATAAATAAGAAAATGTTAACAGTAGTTACCTCTAGGGAACAGCACTAGAAATGTAGGGAAATGTGGATTGGAGGAAGGGAAATTTTTACTTTTCATTTTACAAACTTCTGAAATGCTTAGTGTTGACCATGAATTACTCTACTTACTAAAATAAAAACGAGGTACAGCTAGGAGTTTAAAAATGGGAAAACCTGGGCACCTGGGTGGCTCAGTCGTTAAGCATCTGCCTTCGGCTCAGGTCATGATCCCAGGGTCCTGGGATCGAGCCCTGCATCGGGCTCCCTACTCACCAGGAGGCCTGCTTTTCCCTCTCCCACTCCCCCTGCTTGTGTTCCTGCTCTCGCTATCTCTCTGTCAAATGAATAAATAAAATCTTTAAAAAAATAAATAAAATAAAATAAAATGGGAAAACCTGTAAATTACATGAAGGCAGTAAGTCATATTAATATGAAAAGGAAGTTATATTAATGTATATATACATATTTTACATACATACTTACATACATATCTAAAAGCAGAAAAAAGACCTATAAAAATAGACCATAACTTGGTAGAACTTACCTCTGAGAATGAGAGCAGGATGAAGAACAAGTTATTCTATATTCTTCCTTATTTGGCTTTTTACAAGTGCATTTACTTATATGTAACTTGTATAATGTTTAAAACAACAAAATGGGGACAAATTTTATAAAACTTTTCCCCTATTTTATTTTTTTAGATTTTATTTATTTATTTGACAGAGAGATAGAGAGCACAAGTAAGCAGAGAGGCAGGCAGACGGAGAGGGAGAAGCAGACTCTCCACTGAGCAGGGAGCCCGATGTGGGACTCGATCCCAGGACCCTGGGATCATGACCTGAGCCGAAGGCAGCCGCTTAACCGACTGAGCCACCCAAGCGCCCCATTTTTCCCCCTATTTTAGAAACTCTCTGCTTTCTCCTGGTAAGAGCCCTTGGTAAGACCGATCCTATCCCATTATCTGATTCTGATGGGCTCGCCAAACACAGGATCCACCCCCCTGAGTTAAGTCAGGGGTGGGCCCATGCCCCAAAACAAGCCAATCAGTTTATCTGTCTCAGAAGTTTGAGTTTAGAGCAGAAACACATGGGAGCTGGAGGCATTTGCGAATGAGTCAGCCAAAGACAGCATCTTAAAAGGCTGCCCACGTGCCTCTGGGGCTGTTAACCAAGCTTCTTCGGCATCTGTCCTTCTTTACACTGGTTTTTCAATTCTTCCTTTATGTGTCCTCCCAATAAATCCCTTAAAAAAAAAAAAAGCACATGGAGGTAGAGAGTAACAAATTTATTGAAATAATGAATTCAGGATTGATCACATGAAGTCCATGTTTCCTACAGGACATTCAGGAGGAAATGTCTAATAGACTGTTGGAAATACGTAATTGGAACTCAGCAGAGAATAAGAATTGGTGGCACAGATTTCAGAGGTATGAGTATAGCCCAAGTATGTGATCCAAGAGAGACAACAGAGTCAAGGATGGGACTGTGGGAGACACCACCATTTGAGACACTGCCATTCGCCCACCGTGGCTGAATCCGATGAGGCATGCCATATCCAGTCCTTGCGAGACCTGGAAGGGAATTCCTCAGGCGTACCTACCGACTGGGCATTGTTCGCACGGTTGCAAAGTGACTGCATGCGTATGATGCCTGGTCATTATAACATATAGACAGCGGAGAGAGGTACCAAGTAAGAAAGTGTACCCAGGACAAGATGCTAGATCCAGACGTGTGAGCGATGAAAGAAGCTTTTGCAACCATTTAAGGTAAAACAACATATGAGTTTCTCAGTGACCTCTTCTGTCATCCCCATGAACAGTACATATTTCATGACAAAGGGTTGGGGCCCTCAAGAGAAAGAGAACAGAGCTGCAGTTCATGTTTTCCTACAGAGGTCCCATCCCGGGCACTTCATATCCAGTGATGTAGTGCACCTGCCAATTAACGCTAGAAAAGGCCCCAGGTGGTACAGAGCATTCACCTATCCTCTGCCGAACTATGCCATATAAAGCAGAGGTCCCGTGTGATGAAGCCCATAAACACACCAAACCCAGTGGCTCTCAGCCTTAACTGTACATTGGATCACCTGGGACAATAGAAAAACTTGATGACTCATCCTGCCTCCCCCCCCCAGATTCTGATTTAATTGGCCAGAGGTGGGGGGGCGCCTGGGTGGTTCAGTTAAGTGGCTGCCCTTGGCTCAGGTAATGATCCCGGGGTCCTGAAATGGAGATCATGCTCAGCTTCTCCCTCTCCCTCTGTCCTTCCCCCACCCCTCACCCTCTCTCTCGCACTTGCTCTCTCAAACAAATAAATAAAATCTTAAAAAAAAAAGCTTCCCAGGTGATTGTAATGAGCAGCCAAGGTTAAGAACCCCTGAATAAGCCCATAAATATCTTGTTTGATCTGTATTACTATGACCTGTACAGTATATTTAAATTCAATTTTTTTCTCATAATTAAAAATTAGTCAATTGCATGTACCCCAAGCCATCCAGATTTCAGTCTTCTGTTGGACTATCCATCCACAGTAGGCCTGCATTCCCACAGGACACTACTCAACTGCACTGAGTTGCAGCCACACCTTATTATAAGCATTTTCGCAGCACTCCCCAGTCCTCCCCGCCCTCCCCACTGTGACCACAGCACAGGGCCAATGACTGGTGCTGTTTATCGTCCTGCTTGTGCTGTGGGTCTTCTTATATCAGTGTCAACAGAGGCCAAACAGTGCTTATCCCTGTGTCTCCAGCAGAAGCAGAGGGGAAAGGCAGTCCAGGAGGGCCATGCATTCCAAAGGGCCGCCGCCCATTCTGGCACCTTCCTGGCCCCTCCAGCGTCTATGTTTTCCCAACAGGAGCACCAAGACACTTCACAGCCTGCGGAGCAAAGAGCTAAGTGAGAGATCCCAACTCTAATTATCTGAATAATTAGATAGCTCTCCAAAACAAAGCTATATTAAAAAAGTAAGAAAAATAGGGCTCACCATGGCTGCAGAGAAGGAACTCCAGAAGTAAGGAAGCACAGGGTGTTTGAGGAAATCTGTACCCATTCTAAGGGATACAAATTATTAGGGAGCTGGAACCAAACCTGTCCTGTGGGGTATGGAAGTGCCTACCTAATTGGGAACCAGGAGAGAAGGACAGGAAAGGAAAGGTTCTAACTGTAGAGGTGGACTGCAGCCTCGCTCACAGGCAGGTGGGGTCCAATAGAGCCAAGTTTGATTCTGTTTGAGAATCCCCCTTTCCAAGCCTGCCCAGCATTAGTACTTTCCTCATTTGGCCTCCGGGTCTGTGCATACTCTCCTCTCAGCCTGCTATACTCTTCTCTCCCTGCCCTCCTCTGTCTGGCCAACTCCTCCTGGGTCATGCCCTCACCAAACCCTCTGGGGGGATTGGGACACCCCCATGTGCTCCTACAACACGCTTTAATCACCCTATTAGAGCACTTACGTGGCTTTTGTAGATACTTTTGTATTACTTCTCTCCTCCCAAAAATCAACTCAAAATGGATTAAAGCCTTAAATGTTAAGACCTAAAACTAAAACTCCAAGAAACATAGGAGGAAAGCTTTATGACATTGTCTGGACAACGGTTTCTTGAATATGACACCAAAAGAATTAGCAACAAAAGCAAAAATAGTTAAGTGGGACTACATCTGATTAAAAAGCTTCTGCACAGGGGCGCCTGGGTGGCTCAGATGGTTGAGCGTCTGCCTTCGGCTCAGGTCATGATCTCAGGGTCCTGGGATCGAGCCCCACATTGGGCTCCCTGCTTGGCGGGGAGCCTGCTTCTCCCTCTCCCTCTACTGTTCTCCCTGCTTGTGCTCTCTCACTCTCTCTGTCAAATAAATAAATAAAATCTTTAAAAAAAAAAAAAAAAAAGCTTCTGCACAGCAAAGGAAACCCTCAACAGAGTGAAAAGGCAACCCATGGAATGGGAGAAGATATTTGCAAACCATATGTCTGCCAAGGGGTTAATACCTAAACTATATAAGAAACTCCTACAACTCAATAGCAAAAAAGGAAAAACAAAAACAAAATAAACAGGGTGACTGGCTGACTCAGTTGGAAGAGCGTGTGACTCTTGATCTCCGGGTTGTGATTTTGAGCCCCACGTTGGGTGTAGAGATTACTTAAAAATAAAATCTTAAAAAAAAAGAAAGAAAACACAAGTAACCCAATTAAGAAATAGACAAAGGATGTGAATAGGAATTTCTCCAAAGAAGATATACAAATGGCTAACAGATAAATGAAAAGATGCTCAACATCTCTAATCAGAAAAATGCAAATCAAAACCACTATGAAATATCACCTCACACCTGTTAGGAGGGCTATTATCAAAAAATTGAAAGGTAAGTGTTGGTGAAAATATAGAGAAAAGGGAGCCCTTGGTGCACTGTTTGTAAGAATATAAACTAATTCAGTCCCTATGAAAAACAGTACAGAAATTCCTCAAAAAATTGGGATGCCTGGGTGGCTCAGTCGTTAAGTGCCTGCCTTCGGCTCAGGTCATGATCCCAGGGTCCTGGGATCGAGCCCCGCATCGGGCTCCCTGCTCAGCGGGAAGCCTGCTTCTCCCTCTCCCACTCCCCCTGCTTGTGTTCCCTCTCTTGCTGTGTCTCTCTCTGTCAAATAAATAAAATCTTAAAAAAAAAAAAAAAAGAAATTCCTCGAAAAATTAAAAGTAGAATTTCCACATGATCCAGCAATTCCACTCCTGGATACATATCAAAAAAAATTGAGAGGTGCCTGCCTGGCTCAGTCGGTAGAGCATGTAACTCTTGTTCTCGGGGTTGTGGGTTTGAGCCCCATGTTGGGTGTAGAGATTACTTAAAAAAATTAAATCTTTAAAAAAAAAATTGAATCAGGATCTTGAAGAGATATCTGTACTTCACGATAGCCAAGATATGGAAACAACCTAAATATCCATCGACAGATAAGTGGACAAAGAGAACGTTGTAGTATATGCAAACAATGGAATACTATTAAGCCTTTAGAAAGAAGGAAATCCTGCCGTATGTGACAACATGGATGGGCATTATTCTAAGTGAAGCAAACCAGTCACAGTGCAAGATCCCACTTATGTGAGGTATCTAAAATACTCAAATTCGTGGAAATAGAGCATAGAATGGTGGCTGCCAGGAGCTGGGGGAGGGAGAAAAGGGGAGTTGCTGTTCAATGGGGATACGGTTTCAACTACGCAAGATTAATAAGTTCTAGCAACCTGCTATACAACACGGTGCCTATAGGTAACAATACTGCACTACTATGCACTTAAAATTTGTCAAGAGGGTCGATCTCATGTTAAAGTTCTCACCATAAAAAACATTCTCTCTTCTGCATGAGCTGCATGAGAATGTGCTTGTTATCAATCTTGGTCATCACTATATCATCGGCAACCACAGTGCAATAAATAATGATGGATGGATGGATGGATAAATGGATGGATGGATGGATGGTTGCAGGGATACATGAGACAAACATGGAACTGGAAGAGAGAACATGAGTGCCATAGAAGAATTGGAGATTCTCATCAGAAAGTGGGATCCTGTAGTTAAAGAGATTTGAGGAAGAACCATTTAAGATGACAGTGAAGTTCAGGGTATAAACTTAGATATCAGTTAGGATCCCACCTGAAAACTAAATCCTAGCTCAAACAATTCATAGAGAAAATTTAACCCAGTGGGCTCACATCAAAGGTGAGCTAAAAGAGCTAGGGAGGAATGAGACAAGCCCAAGATAAGGAAATGCGGGAAGCTTTGTGGCCATAAGTACCACCAGAGGAACCAACGCAGAAGGTGTGTTACAGGAGCCCAGGAGCAGAGGCTGAAGCCACGGTGGTCCGCACAGCAGAGGGTTCCCCCACAGAGAGAACCCAATCACTACTAGAGGGGCTGCCTGCAGGGATGAGGTGAGGAAGCAGCGAAGGAGGGTAGGGACTTCTGGCTTCTCTCTCCCGTCCACCTTCTAATCTACCACCAAGTGCCTCTCATCAGCTGAACTTATTACAGAGCTAACTGACAAGGGAGTTTGGGAAATGTGCTTTGCAGGCATCAGCTCTCCTATAATACAGGGAAAAAGAGACAGGAATGGAGAATGGTTCCAATAGCAAATCGCCAAATAAACAACCCAACACGGGAATGGCTTGCTGAAGTTGTGTGAGAAGGTCAGAAGAAATAAGATTCCAGGAACTATGAAACTGGGGCGTGTGATAGACAAACCCTCCCCATGAACCCTGGAGCCACCATTTGACACTGAAATAGAGGGAGAACTGAAATGGAGGGAGGACCGTGGCCTGGGGCCAAAGAGCTCAATGAATGTCAACACTTAGTAATGACTTGGGGGACAAGAGATAACTCGAGGAAGGGAAAAGGATATAAGTGTTAAGTCCAAAGCCTGGTTTGGAAAGAGCAAAGGAAAGGTAGAATAGCAGAACAGTTTCAAGACTCAAGTGTGAGTCCCAGCTCAGGCACTTACTAGTGGAGACAAAATGGTACCCTCAGGACGGCTGTTAAGAGGAGGATTAAGTGAGAGAGCATACACAAAGCACTTAGCCCACTGCCTAGCGATGGCCGCCACAGCAGAGAGCACATTCCGCCCACATTCTCTACAGCATGAAGAGAAAGCTTTCTCCAGGGTTCTGGCTCGGAGTCTCTTGTGAGGTTGTAGTCTGTTGGTAAGCTTCATTTCCTCACTGGCTTTTGATGGATGCCTCAGTTCCTATACCTGTGGGCCTCTCCACAGGCTGCCCGAGGGTCCTCACAGCTTGGTAACCAGCGTCCCCCCAGAGTGCTCTGAGAGCCCAAGAAGGAAGCTGGTCTCCTAAGACCTAATGTCAGATGTGACATACCATCACTTCTGCCACCTTCTACTGGTCACGCAGACCAAGACTGGGACAGGGTGGGAGGGGACTAGACGAGGGTGCAAATACCAGGGGTGGGGGCCATTTGGGGCTGGCTGCTACATTTCCTCTCCCTCTTCCTCACCCTAGCTTTTCCCATACCACCTATCACCAACTAACATATTGTTTCCCTTGCCTTTTGTGCTGACCCTCAGTCTCCCCAACATAGAATGTACGAAGGAGGGGACTTTTGCCCGTTGTGTTCACTGTTGTACCATCAACACCTACAGGAGTACCTGGCACCCAGTAGGGCTTCATGAAATACTTGTTAAATGGAGAATAATGAACCACTCAGTTGCACCATGTCTATAAGAAACACTCCCGAGTTCCCACCCAGAAGAGCATAGCTCATAAGTAGGGCTGCTGTTCTCTAAAAATTCTTGCACGCGACTCTCACAGTCCCTGAGGAAACAGGGCAGCATGTTTATCCCCGATTTTGTTTATGAGGAAACTGAAATCCAGGGAGATGAAGGGTCTTGTTGCTCAGATGTGCCGGGTGGGGCTGGAGCGGTGGCCCTGCCCCCGCCCTTACCTCCCCCGGCCCCCCCCCCCCCCGCCCAGGGCCTCCCCGCTGCGTGGTGCAGCCCTGAGCATTACTCGCAAGTCACAGTCCACACAGATTAGCTCACTAACACTTCATGGAGCTTCACGTAAGTAACAGTTCATAGTCGTTCACATGGCTTTCCCGCAGGCAAGCCAAGCATTGCTGGAATGAATGCGGAGCTGAGGAGCCTGCAGGGAAAGTACCAGCAGAAGCTCTGATGCAATTCTTCCTTGTCTGCAGGCAGTTTCCTTTCACTCTTTCCCTGGCAAGGTCCTGGCCAGAGCCTCAAGGCTAGGCTGTGTCTCAGTTGGTATTGAACAAGCAGGGAATGAGGAGCAGTTGTCCCCACCTTAGGCTGAACCAGCTCTGAGCTGAACCACCTCCCCCGCCCCGACCTCCCCGTTAAAAATAAATTACCACAGGGGCGCTTGGATGGCTCAGTCCGTTGAGGGACCAACTCTTGGTTTCCGGTCATGATGTCAGGGTTGTGAGATCGCGCCCGGGCCCAGCTCTGCAGTGAGTGTGGAGTCTGCTTAAGATGCTCTCTCCCTCTCCCTCTGCCCCTCCTGCCCGCTCATGCACTCTCTCTTTCTCTCTCTCTCATAAATAAATAATAAATAAATAAATAAATATTACCACAAATTTAGCAGCTGGATAAAAAAAGAAGAAGAAACCCCAGTATAACCCCTCGCGGGAGTCCTAGGGCCCTAGGCAGGGGTGCCACCTGCTGGACAATGGTGTCCCATGGAGGGATCTGGGCTAGTTGCCCGTTGTCTCCTTCAGGGAGGGGGCCGGGACCATAAAAGCTCCTTACCCCTCCACTCCTACCTCAGCATAAAATATTTTCACAATACACATATAAATTAAATTCAACTCATCAACAAGCTCGCTTCTGAGAAACAGAAGTAGAAGGATAGCAACAAAGATGCCAGTTCCTTTCATCTGGAAGTCCTGATCCTATATATACACTCAGGCTCTCTTGGCTGCCGAAGGCTGAGAGAGCAAGGAGGGCCCCGGGTCCTGCAGAAGGCCGCAGAGGGGGTGACAACTGCATAAGGCTGGGGGAGAGGAGATGGCACGCCCTGATGGCCAAGGGTGAAGAAAGGCTAACCCCTTCTTTTTCCCCTAACTCTTGTCAAGACCACCCAGTCCTCTGTCCTGCCCGAGTGGTGATGGGAGGCGCCCAGTTCAGCTGCAGGGACCCAGCTTCTCAGTGATCCTGCCGCCCCTCAGGCACAGAACAATGCCAGCCAAAGTGTCCTAGGGGTACTTTCTGCCCTCGGGGCCACAGGTATAGGAACATGCTTCCTTTTTTAAAAAGATTTTATTTATTCATTTGCGAGAGAGAGAGAGCACGAACAGGGGCGGGAAGGGGCAGAAGGAGAAGCAGACTGCCCACTAAGCACTGACACAGGGTTCGATCCCAGGAGATCACGACCTGAGCCACAGGCAGACGCTTAACCCAATGAGCCGCCCAAGAGCCCCACGAACGTGCTTCTTAAAGCCGCACGGCCAACCGCGAGGGCAAGTGTGTGACCAGAGTTTGCCAATGTCTGTGTTTGACATTACAGCTTCACTTAATCCTCGCACAAACCTCCGAGCTAAAAGTGTATTCACTAGGTTTCATAGGAGAAACAAACTCCCAGAGGTTAAAAACTAGACCGAAGACACCCAGCCGGGGCCAGAACAGGGAGCTGAACACTGCTAACAACATTTAGCCAACACAATAAGGCTTTGGGTCTTGAATTCAAGGTAATACTAGAACAGTGGTTCTCAATGGGGGATAATTTTGCCTCCCTCTAGGGACTTTGGTAAAGTCTGGAAGCATTTTTGTCACAACTGGATGGGGGAGCCGATGCTACTGCCATCTAGTGGGCAGAGGCCGGGGATGCCGCGGAACACCGAATGCCCAGGACAGCCCCCACGACAAAGAACTGTCCCGTCCGAAATGTCAGTAGTGTCGCTGTTGAGAAACCTGCTCTAGGACAGCGACTACATTTGACTTACTATCTGCTATTAAATTAGATCTCAAAAATGTAACCTTGTAGAAAACTCGTAAGATGCAAATGATTCTTGTGCAGGAAGGTAACCCAGAGGCTGGAGTTGTACATACCAGAAGGACACTAATTGTGTGTCTGACTTAGTACTCTTACTCCAGATCAATCTTCCACCCTCTTTAAACCAGCTGTGCCTTCCTGCTGGCTGCCTAATTCTCTAGGGTGACCATTAAAAAATGCCACACCAGGGGCGCCTTGAAAAGCTCTTTCTCCAAATACAGACACATTCTGAAGTACTAGAAGTTAGGATGGCAGCATATGAATTTTGGAAGAACACAATTCCATCCATAACGCCTCTCTAATTAATTAATCTTTGACACATGCTCAGTATATATATTATAGGAGAATTATGTTTAATTATGTTAATGTCTTTGCCTTGCAATACATCGCAGTCCTCCAAATCTACAGGGAGCCTTTCTTAGCATATAAATCCAAACCTCCTTTTTTTCTGGCTACTGAAAGTTTCAATAATTAGCACATTATTTAAATAATTTACAGGTTTCACATTTATTGTCAAAAACATTTTGGAATGATTGATCAATTCATTTGCTAACTATCTTATGAACTTTTTCTTTTAAGCTCAAAAGTCGTGTATCCAGAGCTTGGATTCAGATTCTGGTCCCATAATCAGTCTCCTGGGACATACTGCTATTTCTCATCCCTCATCAGAGAAAAATTTGCCCTTGGCAACTGTCAGAGAGGAGCATCCTGAGAAATCTCTCTTATCAATCAATCCAAGCACATGCAACGGACTTGCATTTCCCCAGAGCTGAAGTCACCTCCTGGCGGTAAATTAAGTGTTAGGCTCTGAGTCAGAGCACGGAGCTGAAGCCCAAGGCCAGGCAAGGATGCGTGATTAGTTGGAGACTTAAGTTTTTAGCATCTAATGTGGAATTACCGGGGTAACACTCGTTTCTTAGCTCCCGGGCAAACTCTCCCACCTGCTTGGTCGGCTACTATTCCCTGGCCCCCTGGCCTGACCAATCAGTTTACCCCATCCCCTTAGCAACACGGATTGCTCCAAGGGGCGGGCCTATGATCCCAGCAGAGCCAATCAGAGCCCTTCCTGGGACTGAGGTTCCCGAAAAAAGGGAAACTGCCGTTTTCGGCACCTGTAGATCCAGAGGACGGCCCGGGAAGGCAGGAGGCCTGGGTTCCTTTGGCAGTCCTCTACCTCCTCAGATGCTGACGGGCTCTCAGACTAAAGAGCTGCAGTCACACCATCACTTGTTGTGCCTTATCAAGCAAACTCTCCAACATGCACAGGTCAAGGAGATCCGCCGAATGATTTTAGAAACCTGCTGGAACTGGATGAAATTAAGCCGAGGACAGCCCCCTGCCCTCCTAAGTCATTAGGCTAGGCCATTCTCGTTCCTCATCTGCTCGAAACTCAGCCACAGATCATTCCAGCTGCTACGTGATGCAGAATCTAAGAGAAAATATCTGGGCCATTGGAGATCTTAGAATGTAAGTTCCAAGAGAGGAGTTTTGTTTATTCATAGCCGTATCTCCAGCATTAGAACCGTGTGCAGGCACTCAACAGATAACTTGAGGGATAAATTCCTTTTTTTTTTTTTCAATTTTATTTATTTATTTGACAGAGAGAGAGAACAAGCAGGGAGAATGGCAGGGAGAGGGAGAAGCAGGCTCCCCGCTGAGCAAGGAGCCCGATGCAGGACTCGATCCGACGACCCTGGGATCATGACCTGGGCCAAAGGCAGATGCTTAACTGACTGAGCCACCCAGGTGTCCCGAGATGACTTGATGGAATAAACTCTGTCGGCCCAAGGGGTTCAATCACTAGCCCAAGGTTGCCTCCAGTGGGTCAGAGTTGAGCCTAAGACTCAGTGACAGAGAAAGGGAACAGTAACTGTTGAGATCTTAATATGACCCAGGTACCATTACCAAAAAGTTTGTACACTCTTTCATTTAATTCACGCCACACTACGGGGTGAGTACTCCTATTATCCCTATTCTATAGGTAAAGCTTATCTGACAGGTCAGAGCAGGGTTATTCATCCATTCCTTCATCTGGCCAACAGTTACTGAGCACCTTACTTACCCTGCACCATGCCCAGCTCCATGCCCAGCACTGGGGACACAGTGGTGAACAGAACAGACACGGGGCCTATAGGAGCCTATAGTCTAGTAAGGCAGACTTTCAGTTTAGCAGGTAAAACGCAAACAATGTATTTGCCATTTGGGAAACATGCTATTGTTACAGGATTTTTCCTTTGTTGTTCCCCCCCCCCCCCCATTCCTTGGTCATGCATATTGGAAGAATGAAGAGGTAGACCAGACAGAGTGGTGGGCAGCAAAACGAGGCTTACTGAGTGCTAGCAAAGTGATAGTACAAGGTACCCAGGAGGGAGGGGACCCGAGAGGGTTGCCACCAGAGTTTCTAAGTCTAGGGGGTTTTATGGGCTGTTTTAATCTGATTAACCCTCTCTGTGCCTGTCTTCCAATCAGGTTTTTTTCACCTATCTATCACATGGGAAAGGGTGGAGGGCTCCTTCCATTGTAGTGTAAAATCATTTTAAGGATGGTTTCCTCTTGGGGGGGGCGGCGCTTGTCCCTGCTGGCCTGCCTGCCTTCCAGATCCTTCATCACTGTGGAGGAGATCGATGGATGGAAGTGCCGGAGGGAAACCGGATGAAGGGAGAAGTCTCCTTTAGGTACAGTGGTCAGGGAAGGGCTCTTTAGGGAGGGCACATGCACACTGAGGCCTGCGGATGAGAAGTGCCCCCCTGTGATCAGCTGGAGGAAAAGTGTTTCAGAAGAACAGCAAGAGCAAAGGCCTAAGGCACAGCAGGGCACAGCAAGGTGAAGGACTAGGAAGTGTGACAAAAGTATGGGGAACATGGAGAGGGTACAGGATGAGTCAGGTCAGATCTCTTTCTCTGAGAAATACATATATTTATGTATAATTATATCATATTGATTATATAGTTAATGCTAATTAATAATTATATACCAATTTTATAATGCTGTTTATATATTATATAATAATCTTTTTTAGATTGATTATATAATTATATATAATTTATATTTCTATTACATCATGTAATATGTAATACATATATAAGAAAGATCAATTTGGGGGCGTGTGGGTGGCTCAGTCGGTTAAGCCTCTGCCTTTGCCTCAGGTCATGATCTCAGGGTCCTGGGATCGAGTCCTACATCAGGCTCCCTTGTTCAGCGGAAAGTCTGCTTCTTCCTCTCCCTCTGACCCCCCCCCCACACTCCCTCGTTTGCAAATAAATAAAATCTTAAAAAAATAAAAATAAAAAAGACTGATTTCGGGGGTGCCTGGCCAGTTCCGTTGGTGGAGCATGCCACTCTTGATCTCAGGGGTGTAGGTTCAAGCCCCACATTGGGTACATAGATTACTTAAAAAAAAAATCTTTACCCCTGCTTGTGTTCCCTCTCTCACTGTGTCTCTCTGTCAAATAAAATCTTAAAAAAAAAAAATCTTTAAAAAAGACTGATTTGGGGAGGTTGGTGGGAGGATGGGGTAACTGGGTGATGGGCATTAAGGAGGGCACGTGATGTGTTAAGCACTGGGTGTAATACGCAACTAATGAATCATTGAACATTACATCAAAAACTAATGATGCATTACATGTTGGTTAATTAAATTTAAAAAAAAAAGATTGATTTTGCCTTGTATGAAACCAGCTTATTCAAGACAAAATAAGTACACCTACTAAATTGCCTTAAAACAACCCTAAGAAGAAGAAATTTTTTTTTTTTTAAAGATTTTATTTATTTATTTGAGAGAGAGAGAATGAGAGACAGAGAGCATGAGAGGGAGGAGGGTCAGAGGGAGAAGCAGACTCCCTGCCGAGCAGGGAGCCTGATGCGGGACTCGATCCCAGGACTCCAGGATCATGACCTGAGCCGAAGGCAGTCGCTTAACCAACTGAGCCACCCAGGCGTCCCAAGAAGAAGAAATTTTTATAAACTCCATTTTACAGATGCGGCACAGAGAAGTGAATTAACTTGCGCACTGGTCACACGGCTAGAAAGTAGAGTTTGGATGTAAACCAGGCAATCCCTCTCCCGTCCGCACGCTCCTAACTGCTATAACCTACTACAGCCAAGCAGCTTCAAGACCCGCACCCCATCCAGTTCACAGCAAGCCTGCAGCTCGCAAATCCTTCCTAGACAGAATTCTGCAGCAGTGCGTCCCTAGGCCGAAGTCTCCGAGGTCAGGGACCTTGGTTACGCGTTCACAAGTTGCCCAAGGGGCAAGCCCTGTGCTTTGCACGAAGCGCACTCTCCATTTGTGTTAAATACAGACATAGTGGAATGCTGGGAAGTTCCCCCTGAGGTCTAACCTCGGGCCATTTCCCACAGCCGACAGAAGAGGGGACCTGAGCGGGGAGCCGAACCGCGACGCCTGCCACCAGTGGCCACCAGGTGTCGCCGCGGCGTCCCCGGAGCGGGAGGGCGGAGCGGCCGCACACTGGGAGCAGCATGTGGACGCTTGGGCGCCGCGCGGCTGCCGGCCTCCTGCCCCGCTCGGCGCCTCCGGGCTCAGCCCCGGCAGGCGCCGGAGCCCGGGGCCCGACGAGGGACGCCCCGCTCTACGGCCGCCGGGGCCTGCGCGTCGGGACCGGAGCGACCCGCGTACCCAGCCACGCCGTGAGTACCCGCGCCGCGCGGCCGTCCGGGCCGCACGCCGGCGGAGGGAGGCCGCGCACGCTGGGGACGCTGCGGGCACGCGCGCCCACTCCGCTCCAGGCACGCGCGCCCAGTCCGCTCCGGCGGGGCCGCGCTCTGCTGGTGGCCGCGCTCTGCTGGTGGCCGCGTGGCGGCGGAGCGCGGCAGTGGTGCGCGCTGCTCCCTGCCGGGCGCGCGGCCGCGCAGTCCGCCTTCTGTTTGCCGGGGTCACGTTTGCACCGGCCTCTGCTTTCCGGTGAAAAGGGCAATGCACTGCAACTGCGGGGGGAACGCAACGCAGGGGAAGTGGCCGGAGACCCGCTCTCGGGGGTCCGTGGGTGGCGCCGAGCCCGCCACTTCCCTTTGCCAGAGCTTCAACCTAAGCGATACTATATACTGTACAAGGTACTGTAACGTCCATATGTATGTCCATGACGTGTAATATTAGTGTGGTACATAAATACATATAAATAGAACAAAGCAATACACAGACCAACATAACAGTCTAGCATAGTGCGTATATATAACACTAGAGCGATGTTTCCAAGCATGGGCTTTTATGAACGAAACGCTCCCTTCGAGCGAGATGGAAACGTCCAGGCTGTGGAGCACAAGAGCTAGAGCAGCGAAGCTTTTGGAAAATGACCCGGCCTGCGCTCCCAAGTTCCGGCTCGATTCAGCAGAGCTGTGTGACCTCGGGGGATCTGGAACCTCTCCGAGGCATGGCTTCCTTTTCGGTCAAGAGATGAAAGGGTGCCGCCCATTTTGCCGAGCTCTTGTGAGGATTACATTGGATTAACGGAACATAAAGTCTTGAGCCCTGGAAGTTAATTCCCTTTTCTTCCCTTGGGGGCAGCAAAGAAGCATCTGACCCACTCGCTCCAAGACCTGAAAGGAGGAAGCCCAAAGAATGGCTATGGGGTTGAGGAAGACTCACAGCGGGGGTGGACGCGATGTTTAATCAGGGTCTTTCGATTTTATTTATTTATTTGAGAAAAGAGAGCACAAGTGGGGGAGCAGAGGGAGAAGCAGACTCCCCGCTGAGCAGGGAGCCGGTAGTGGGGCTCCATCCCAGAACCCTGGGATCATGACCTGAACTGAAGGCAGAGGGCTAACCGACTGAGCCACCCAGGCCCCCCTAACCAGGGTCTTGAAGGTGACAAGGGAGCAGGGAAGGGCATTCCCGAAGGAGAGACGGGCCTGGGCCGGGAAGGCAGATGGATATGGACGCTGAGTGGCTGGTCTGCTGGACAGACTGTGCGTGATGAAGGAGGCAGACGAAATCCAGCCCAAATTGCCTGTGGAGCTCTGGAAGTTGGACTTTAGACTTGAACTTCCCACAGCCCTGTTATTTGGCTGTGTTTGAAGAGAAGTTAGGATTGGTTGCCAACACTCAAAGTGGGGCCTTGATACTTGATTCCCCCCCTTCTTGGGAAATATAGGCAGCTATGGCCGTCCTGGCACCATGATGTCCCAGTGCAGAACAGAGACAGAGACACTTATTACCCCTCTCCTGTGCTTCTCCCACCTGGAGCTGCCCTGGCTTGCACTCTGACCCCTGCTGGTGGGGGCCATGGGTTGCCCGCAGTTTGTAATTTAGGGCAGTGACAAGATACGGCATGGTCTTTGGGATGGTACCTAGTGGCTGTTAAGGACTGTTGACTCAGAAGCATGCCCAACTTAGAGCTGCCACCCAGGAGGTGGGCACTGGACACACACTGGGATTAGGGGTCTTGGGAAGTTGGGACGTAGTTAACAACATGGGTCACCCATTGGGCCTCCTCTACCATAGTAAATTAATCAGGTTTGTTGAACTTTGTAACACAGTTCCCTCACACATCTCCAGTATTTGTGGAACTGGGTGGATGACAATGGCAACTGGGACCACTGTTTAATTTTTTCAAGCCCTTACCTGTCCTCAGGTTGACCCCCAAAGTCCCTGCACTCCAGAACTCAATCAGGACCTGAGTTCATTGTGGGGGCCTCTTCCCCACCCTTATTTTCTCTACCCTGTATTCCTACTTCTACAGCAATATCCAAAAGAAATAGAATGGGAGCTGCATATGTAATTCTAAATTTTCTAGTAGCTAAATTGAAAAAGTAAAAAGCAGGTAAAATTAATTTCAACATCACAGAGGGCGCCTGGCTGGCTCAGTTGGTAGAGCATGTGACCTGCGATCTCAGGATCATGAGTTCAAGCCCCATGTTGGGCCTAGAGCTTAGTTTAAAAAAAAATTCAACAGTACATTTAGGTAATCTAGTTTTTCTTTTTTTTTTTTTTAAGATTTTATTTATTTATTTGACAGAGAGAGACACAGCAAGAAAGGGAACACAAGCAGGGGAGTGGGAGAGGGAGAAGCAGGCTCTCCACTGAGCAGGGAGCCCAATGCGGGACTTGATCCCAGGACCCTGGGATGACCTGAGCCAAAGGCAGACGCTTAACCAACTGAACCACCCAGGCATCCCGGTGATCTAGTTTTTCAAAATATTATCATCTCAACATGTAATCAGTACTGAAAAATCATTGAGATATCTAACAGTCTTCCAAATCCAGTGTGTATTTCCCCCATCAGCACATGTCAGCTCAGATGTTAAACTGAACTTGTGGAAATGCTTGATTTCTGTTTTATAAAATTCACAATTGAAAAAACAAATTCACGGGACGCCTGGGTGGCTCAGTCGGTTAAGCATCTGCCTTCAGCTCAGGTCATGATCCCAGGGTCCTGGGATCGAGTCCCTCATCGGGGAGTCTGCTCCCTCTGCCTGCCGCTCCCCCTGCTTGTGCTCTCTCTCTCTGACAAATAAATCTTAAAAAAAAAAAAATCTGTACTGTTTAAAGACTAATGACACACTGCCACATCCTCACCACCAGAGTAAGAGACTGAATATGACCTGTCCCCCGGAGGGCTCTGGTGCTCTCCCGATTACCGCTGGGCCTCCCTGAGGGGAATCTGCTCTCCTGAATTCTGTCGGGCATCCCCTCCTTTTCCTAGAGTGTCACCCCCATGTATGTCTCCCTAAAGCATGTGCTGCTGATAGAAAAAAAATTTTGCTGTATTTATTGTGCTGTGACTTGCCCCTTGTGTTCAGTGTTGTTTTTGAGGCTCATCGACACTGATGCACACAGTTGTCATTTTTTCGTTTTCTCTGCTGGGTAGTATCCCATTGGGTGAGCCCATCACACTCTGTCCAGTCTCCTGGTGACATCCGCGTGACCACCATGGTGCTGGTGGCATGATGGTGCTGCTGTAGGCGTTCCTGTGCATGGACAGAGGCTCTTTGTGGCCGAATCCCTCAGAATGGCATTGCTAGGCGAGGGGCCAGCAAATATTCAACTCATTTGATGCCAAGGATGGTTGTACCTGTCCATCCCCCGCCAGCGGTGGGTGAGAACTGACTCACTCTTCCAGCCTTCGCAGCTTTGTGCTTTGCGGAGGGGACCCCTGGGGTGAGGCCTGGCCTCCCTGCTAGCCGCCCAGGCCAGGCCTCACCCTCCGCCTCTCCACTATTGTTGACATGCTCCAAAACCGAAATTGACTGGACACCCTCCAGCCCTGTGTTTGGGGTATTCGTGTCCTCCTGTCTAATGTTCATCACCAGTCTGCGTGGCGGGTACCATGACCCCTGCCTTCGGGGGCTCGGAAAGGGTGCGCAGGTACCCAGGGAACGTTAGCTTGGGGGAGAACAGGTAAGAGACCAGCAACTTCGGCAGCAGTTCCTTTGATGATTAAAAACAGCTGGATGTAGACTTCTACTTCTGGCTATGAGTAACTTGCATTAGCGCAAACCTCCCACCAAGAACAGCCATCCAAGATATAAAAGTCAAAACCAAAAACGAAACAGGAAAAAGGCAATGCGAAGGTGTCAGACTACCACACCTAGGATTTGAGAGGCCAGGATCCTGGAGGGGGAGAAACTCTGAGCCCCTAGCTCTCGAACTTCCCTTCCATGTCTGAAACCCTGTACGATTCCCAGGTGTGTGATTCTTTTCCTTTGTGGCCCAGACCCTGGGGCCAGAGGGTGTGGGTTCAGATCTCCGCTCCTCCACGTATCGAGTGATTTGCTCCGGTTCCTCATCCATAGAATACAAATACAGCCTATCCTCATGTTTCATGGATCCTGGACTTGTGAATTCACCTACTCAGTAAAATTTATCTGTAACCCCAAAATCAATACCCAGGGTGGATTTCGTGGTCACTCTGGGACACACACACAGCAGCAAAAACTTAGAGTCGCCCCATGCTTGCGTGTTCCCACCGAGGTCAAACAAGGTGACACTCTGTCTTCTTCTCTCGGCTCCCACGGGGTCAAGTGTCCTTTCCACCACCTAGTTAGTGGCACGTTGTTTGCATTTTTGTGTTTTTGGTTGGTGATTTTACTGTTTAAAATGGCCCTGGAGCATAGGGCCGGAGTGCTGTCTAGCATTCTAAGTGTGAGAAGGCTTAGGGCCTTACGGACAAAACACGTGTGTTAGATCAGCCTCGTTCCAGCCTCAGTAATGGTGCTGTTGGCCCCGAGCTCAGTGTTCATGTATCAACAATGTGTATTAAACAAGATGTCTTTAAGCAGAAACGCATGTAAACGAGGTTATGTATGGATCAGCTGGTCACATGTGACCTGAAGCCTGCAGGAAGCTAAGCCTGTATTTCCCGTAGGAGCATTTCACTAACCTCCTGTTCATGGTGACTTTATAGAACAAACTGTCATAAGGAACCACTATAATAATAGTACTTGCTTCACAGACTTGTAATGAGGACTAACCACATCCATTTCTATCAAGACTGAGAGCAGCAACACCCAGCAGATAGGGGACACTCTAGAATGTGCAGTAGCAATAACTGGTTGTCATGCTGGCTCTCTCCTTCTCTTTCGGAGCCAACCTTTTAAAATCACACCCTCTGTGCTCTGCACCCGTTTCCCCCTTTTCTGCTCATTTCTCAGCCCTGTACCCTCTGCCTTCTCCTTTCTGAGCCTGCCAAGGGCACCGATGGCTCAAGAGAACAGCGGCCTCTGAGCCCTGCTCCAGAGTGACCTTTGGAGAAGGTGAATCTTACTACCAACCCCTTCCAGCCCTTGGGTGCCTTCCCAGGATGAAGTCCAGCTGAGAGCCTTCACAAGGCCCCATGGCCACCTCTCCATCCTCTCCCCTGACATCTGCACTCTGATGTACCACTTTTCTCTCCTTTTACAGGCTCCGTCCCCTCCCTCACTGGGGCAGGTCCCTCAGCCAGGCTCCCCTCGGTGTTTGTCACTGTCCTCTGGTTATGTCATCTCTCTCTCCAGCCGGCCAGTAGAGCTGGCAGCCCCGGAGACAACGCCTGGACCCTCTTCCAGTTACGTGTGGGAGGAAATCAACAGGTCACATTATCTCCCAACAGGTCATGCTAATGAAACCTGTCCATCTGCAGTCCGATCCTCTCTTCTGGACATCAGCAGACATCTGCCTCTTGCTGTTCATTGTTGCTTGCATTAGTCAAATTCCAGGAGCTTTGCTGATGCTTCCACGCGCCTGGCCTGTGCTAAACACCGCAGAATAGCCTGGAGCAGGGCCGCCCATAGAGCTTCCCGTGATGGGGACTCCGTTCTGTGTGCCACTGGCCACATGAGGCCACAGGACACTTGAAACGTGGCCTTCCAGAACATGGGAGTCCTGGAAGTGGTGCTTGTTCCTCACTCAAATTTTAGTGGGAAGTGATGGGAAGTGACAATAAATTTAAATGTAAAGAGCTGCCTGTGGCTCGGGGCTATTATATCGGACAGCACAGGCTTAGAGAGAGCCCGAGAGAATGAACACAAGGTAATGCATTAAAACAAGGTGAAAACATCCCAGAAACACCCCTGGAAAAATTTAACGTGGTTTATTCCCGAATGCAGAAGTGGTGCTATTTAAACCGTGCGTTCAGGGACCGTAATGCACTGAGAAATGGTAATGTTCTTCTTCACTTTGGCTTTTAGAGTCTGAGCCTCCACCGCCTCGATCAGATCGTGAATGTCAAAAAGCAGAGCGTCTGTTTGATGAATATGAGGACAGCGGGAACTTTGGGCGACCCTGGGTAAGATAAAGCCCCTTCCACGTCAGAGAGCCCTTCTCCCTCCTCCCTCCTTCTCTCTCAATACACAACATGTGCATACCTGCTCATACTTCTATTAGCTTTTATTTTTTAAAGATTTTATTTATTTATTTAACAGAGAGAGACACAGCGAGAGAGGGAACACAAGCAGGGGGAGTGGGAGAGGGAGAAGCAGTCCTCCTGCCGAGCAGGGAGCCCGATGCAGGGCTTGATCCCAGGACCCTGGGATCATGTCCTGAGCCGAAGGCAGACGCCTAACAACTGAGCCCCCTAGGCGCCACTTCTATTAGCTTTTTAAAAATTTTTTTCCTTTTCTCTTACCGGTTTAAAAAAAGAAAAAAGCCCATCCCATCCAAAACCTGTCTTCTCCCTTAGCAGCAGCACTCATAAGCATCTTTCCGTATCAACAACTATCTACCACATTATTTTATTTATTTATTTATTTTTAAGTAGACTTCCGCCCCAGTGTGGAACCCAACACGGGGCTTGAACTCACGACCCTGAGATGAAGCCCTGGGCTGAAATCAAGAGTCGGACGCTTCACCGACTGAGCCACCCAGGCACCCCTCTGCCACATTATTTTAAATAAAATAATATTAAACTTGATGGATGTACCATAGTTCATTTAACCCGTTCCCTATTGCTGGACATTTGGGTCGTTTCCAGAGTTCTGTTGTTACTCTCTTCGATGACCTAGCAGTTCGGGTCGGCCAAGCCTCTGTGACGGACAGGCCCACAACTGTGATGGCTCAAGCAGCAGTGGTTTGCGTCCCTGTGTTCCAACAGTCCAGGGTGGGCGTGCCTCCGGGCAGGGATTCAGGCACCCAGGGTCCTTCCACCTATCACTTGTCCGTACCTTACTGTCCTCTACACGGTAGAAGCCAGGTCACCCTGCCCAGGTTCCATTCCACAGAAAGGGGCAAGAGCATGGACGTCTTGGAAGAGGCACTTGTCCCTCACTCAGATTTTAGTGGGGGGGACTGGGTCACATGACCCCAGCGGACCCCAGGGGATGCTAGGAATAGAGCCTAGTGGGTGCCCTGGAAGGAAGCAGTGGGTTCTGGTGCAGAGCTCCCCGGCGTTGCTAGTCTGATGTCTCCACGGACCCTCCTTCCACACGCACACACAGCACATTAGCCCCTAACCCCAAGGCTGCCACCACAGGCCCTCTCATCATGTCTGTCATCCACTTCAAAGGCCAAGATTTCCAGGTGACACGCCGTCCTCTCTCGAGGTCTAGGATCGGCTTCTCTGGCTGTGATACACACGTGTACATGCACACACACACACACACACACACACAATGGAGAGGGGTTGCTCCACTTTTGGGCCAACTCTTGATGTCATCTGTCTCTTTCATTTTAACCATTCTGGTGGTATCTCATTGTGATTTTTTAATGTACTTTCCTGAAGATTAATAAAGTTATACCCCTTGTTATGTGTCCACTGGCTATTTGGATATGTTTTTTAAAATGATATCTGTTCAAGTATTTTACCCACTTTTTCTATTGGGTTTTCTTTTTCTTTTTTAATTTTTTTTTTTTTTTTTTTTTTTATTTGGCAGAGAGAGACACAGCAAGAGAGGGAACACAAGCAGGGGGAGAGGGAGAGGGAGAAGCAGACTCCCAGCTGAGCAGGGAGCCCGATGCGGGGCTCGATCCCAGGACTCTGGGATTATGACCTGAGCCGAAGGCAGACGCTTAACGACTGAGCCACCCAGGCGCCCCGGGTTTTCTTTCTCTTTTGACTTGTAGTTTTTTGTTTGTTTTTTTTTTTTAGTTCTTTATATATTCTGGAAATAAGCCCTTTTTCAGATACATGTAATGCAAGTATTTTCTCCCACTTTGTGGTTTGCCCAACATAATTTTAATCATAATACAAGCAATTTTAATAAGCATAATGTCCACCTGAAGGGGTCAGGTTGAATAAATAATATAAAATAAAATACCAGGAATATCTGTATGTGCTAATATGGAACAATTTCCAGGATATGTTAAATAAAAACTGCAAGGTGCTTCAATTTCTATATTAAAAAGAATATAAAATTCTTGGAGGCACCTGGGTGGCTCAGTCGTTAAGCGTCTGCCTTCGGCTCAGGTCATGATTCCAGGTCCTGGGATGGAGCCCCGCATCAGGCTCCCTGCTCGGCAGGAAGCCTGCTTCTCCCTCTCCCACTCCCCCTACTTGTGTTCCCTCTCTTGCTGTGTCTCTCTCTGTCAAATAAATAAATAAAATCTTTAAAAATAAAAAAATAAAAATAAAAAGAATATAAAATTCTGGATGGATATAGAAGAGACTGTTATTCGTAGTTGACTCTGTGGATGGGGGCTGCTTATTTGGGAAGAAAGTTTGTTTATAAACTTTTTTTTTTAAGATTTATTTATTTATTATTATTTTTTGACAGAGAGAGTGCGCATAAGCAGGGGGAGAGGGAGAAGCAGACTCCCCACTAAGCAGGGAGCCCAACGGACCATCCCAGGACCTCAGGATCGTGACCTAAGCTGAAGGCAGAGGCTCAACTGACTGAGCCACCCAGGCACCCCTATATAAACTCTTTCATGCTGCTTAAATTTTTTCTCTGTACATGGTAGCTATTTCCCATGAATTTTTTAAGTAAAAAACCGATGTGTCGGGGGGCCTGGTTGGCTCAGTCTGTGGAGCATGCGACTCTTGATCTCTGGGTTGTGAATTCAAGCCCCACATTGGGCGTATTTACTAAAAATAAATTAAATAAGTAAATAAATAGATGTGTGGGTTTGACGTTAATGAAATGGAGCAGTTTGGTAAACGTGTGTTTTGGGGGGTTTTTATGTTTCCCCTGCAGCTCTCTGGATGAGACCACCTATGAAAGACTGGCGGAGAAGACACTGGACTCCTTAGCAGAGTTTTTCGAAGACCTCGCAGACAAACCTTACACATTCGAAGACTATGATGTCTCATTTGGGGTACCTTTTTGCTTATTTTCATTTTTTTCTGTTTCCTCCCTAAGAATTCTAGCTCACTAAGGCAAAGAATTCCCCTCCAGTGGAGTTAAGCATCCAGCAGCATGCGGTTACGGGTGGGACCCAAAGACTGGCACGTTGGTGTTCCAGCCCTGCCCCGCCAGGCTTGTGACCTTGGGCAAGTCATGGCCTTTGTGAGCCCCATTTCTGCTTAAAAATATAGGTTCTCAAGCACCACTCAGTAGTCGTGAAGGTAAATCAGGGAGGGACCCAGGCCTGTGTTTGTCTAGCAGGATGACTCTCCTGGGGGCATGGGGAGGCCTGAACCACTCCTCCTTAAGCAGGGTGTGTTCAGAGCACACAGACATGGGCCCCACTTCTGGGAGATTCTGAGATTCTGATCAGCAGGTCAGGGTGTACTATCAGGAAACATATTTTTGAAAAGCTCACCTGGAATTCTAATGTGCACCCTGGGTCCCACCCCTAGAGATTTTTCTTTAGTTGGTCTGGGAGCATGTCCCAGGCAGGACAGGGGAGTTAATTTTTTAAGTTTTTGTAATCACTCCTCAGATGATCCTAAATGCACTGGGGGGAGCCGTGGAGCCCTGAAGCCCAGGGAGTGCCGCTCTACACCGACTGGCCACCAGGTGGCAGACTTGAGTAGTGGTCCACCTTTGCCTTTAGAATGCTGTTTACGCCTTAGGGAGCTGCTGCTTTTTTGCCAGAAAATCCCCCACGGAAATTAATCCTCTTGACCGCAATTAATTAATAGTCAGAAATGTTATGAAGTGGAATTATTAGGACAACCAGCTGTCAGGCTAACGTGATAGAAATGCTGTTGGATATTACTGTGGACAGAGAAGGGACTCCATCAGATGGAGCAGGTAGGTAGCAGAGTCTGGAAGATTTCAAGCCTGGTTGGAAGGACAGTGAGGGACTTGGAGGTCAAATTTAAGGCAACGGGGCAAGAAAGGGTTGGATGCTTCCAGGTGGATTCGGGGACTGCTGTGAGCATCATCGTTCGGGGCAGGGCATTCAAAGTGTTTCTGCAGACAGCCTCAGAAGGCAAGCTGCTGGGGAACCCTTACTAACTGGCCCCCACAGCTTGACTGTCTGTGGAATGGTGGAGCCGGGGGAGTTACAGGTCTCCTCTCCCCCAGCCTCCCCACCAGGGGCTAGCTGTACTTACAGGGAAACCAAGTCTCCGGCTAAACTCGGCCATGCATACAAACATTCATTAACATGCCACAAAAACAGTCACACCACTCATTCTTGTAACATTAGTGAGAATACTTAGTGACTCAAGTATTTTTGCATGAGTGTTTCATTAGAAGCAAATGTGCCAGTGTTCTAGCAGCTGGATTCTGTTTACCCCCTGGAATCTAGCAGCAAATGCTCCTGCTCAGGGGCTCCTGGGTGGTTCAGTTGGTTGAGTGGCTGACTCTTGGTTTCGGCTCAGGTCACGATCTCAGGGTCCTGGGATCGAGCCCTGCATCGGGCTCCGCACTTAGCAAAGAGTCAGCTTGAGGATTCTCTCTCTCCCTATGCCCCTCCCCCTGTTCTCTCTCTTTCTCTTTCTTTCTCTCTAATAAATAAATAAATCTTTAAAAGAAAAAATGCTCTTGCTCAGTGGTGGGTCACAGGATCTTACCGGAGTCCTCCCTGCAGAGTGTCTCTCTGACCCAGCTGCTGGGGTTTCCAGATTCTGTAACCCATTCCTGCAAAGGGAGAGGCACCTGTGTTTATCTAGCCAGTCCATATACCTTAAGTGTCATTCTCCTCACCAGGAAAAAATTATTTCTAACAAATCATTTACTACTTAGGAAATTCTCTAGTATAGATGTAGAAACTAAAGGCATACAGTAGCTGACTCTGTTGTTGGGACTTCTGATTAAGAACTTTGAAATGCTATTTCACCCTGGGGTGTGAATTCCTGATTAGAGTCTCTCAAGTGCTCGCTAACTTATACATTTCACAAATCTATTGAAACTACATTATAGGCAAGAGAATACCCGTAACACTGTTACTTGAGCTTTCTTGGGGTGCAGTCTTTCCCTGTCCCCAGGGTCCAGTTGGGCATTGCCTCCTCTGGGAAGTCCTCCTAGATGCTCCAGGCAGATAGCACGCTTACTTCCTTGCCCAGCACTCCAAGGATGAGTCCGTAGAGCACTGATCACCCCGTGTACTAGCTGTCGATTTACACATCAGCTCCCATGGGAGACTGAGTTCCTTGGCAGCCAGGACACTGTCCACTCTTGGTATCCCAGTGCCTGAAACATTGCCAAGTACATGATAGGGACTTAATAAATGTTGATTCAGTACATAAACGAAATGGGGCCCACACACACTCTCATTGATGCCACTCAGCATCATAGACGTTTTACCAGCTTGGTCCTGACCAAGTAGACAACTGACAGCAGTATTCCAGAAAGACCCAAGAACATGTCTGTTCTGTTTGCTCCCTGTGGAGTGGGAAATGTGAGTGCTCCTTGGCTGTCGTATGGGGTGGGTAACTTGGGGGGGTCAGCGTCTGGGTCCAGGCCTCACCCGCACTGGCCCTGCCATTAGAGGGGACTGCCCACCAGAGCAGAAAGCACCTCCCATCACTAGGATCCATGGAGTCGGCTGCACTTGACCGGCAAAATCTGATCAGGACCGGGAGAAGGACTGTGCTGTCTGAGGGGTTACTTCCAAGCCACCTTCATTTTTCCCCCGGTGGAGCCCTGGCCTCTTTGACGTTTTGATGAGAATCTGCTGTCATGTTCTTTACTCACTAAGCTGTCGGCATATCAGTGCCATATAGCAGAGGTTCCTTAACCTTTCCTGGACCTTCTTCCAAGAAAACCTTCCCCATACACCTGTGTGTACAATTTCAGCTTCAGGCCGGGACAGTCTGCAGACCCCTGAAGACCACCTCTGGGTCCCAGGTTACAGACACTTGCTCAGAGGCAGCATTTTATTGGATATGGAGACAAAGCATCTAGCCTATCATCCTGGATTTGTATTTTCTGTCCAAGAGTCTGTAAGTGAATTATCTTAACTTCTGTGAGTGCCAGGTTCTTCAGCTGGGAAGTGGGTGACATCCCTCTACTTCTCTGAATTTCCATTAGGATTAAATTGGAAAAGGGCTTCACATTCATTATTCTTACTCCTTAAGAGGGGTATCTCTTTTTGGAGTGTGGGAAGCCACATATACCTGAACTCGCCTGACTCAACATGCCATCCCATAGGTGTCTATTTCTACAAAACAAGCTAGTGACAACAGAAATTGCTCCTTTTGCTCCCGAGTGTGTAGGGCTGATACTGAGTGGCGGGAATAAGCCTCCACCAAGCTGTGGACAGGGGCTGTTCTGACTGGTTAGTGCCCCTGTCCGCAGCCGCTGATGATTTTGACTCTCTCCCCTCCCCTGCATTTAAGTCTGCCCACACTCCCAAAATAGCCTCAGGGTGGCCCTTAAGGAATAATACTAATGAACAAAAAGCCCTCTTCATCTAGGCTACTTGCGGATAGTTCCAAGAGCATTAAGAACTCCCGGTGAACCAGTAAGCAGCTCATTTCCTTCCATTCCTTCCTCCTCTTGCTGGTTTCCTCTGGAAACAGCCTCTGGCTCCATGGGAAAAAATAATGACACACAATGAACAGGAGGGGAGTTGGGTAAGTGCTGAGACTGTCTGCCTTGTGTAACCTTGCCCTTAACTTTGCACGAGTTATCACCAGCCCTGGTCACTGTCAGCTCCGTTCATTCCTCCACAGATGTAATTTGTGTCCATCCAGTATCTCACACTAAGAACGGATGTGCTGGACACTGAAGTGCTTGGATGAAAAGACAGATCTGCTCTCAAGGCGCTTAAGAGTAGTGGAGGGAGGGGGCAGGTATCCGGCAAACAAGTGGCAGCGCAGATGCAGAGAGGAAGGCACAGGGGCCGTCGGGGGGTCAGGGTAACCTCGTCAGGGGTGCCTCAGCTGGGGTCTCGGTCTTGTGCGGGGAGGGGTGCTGCAGGGAAGGAGCCAGGTGGAGGAGACAGCTTGAGGTCTGCACATCTAGAAGCAATCTCATAGTTGCTTTCTTAATAGGCTCTTTGTGAACGAGTGGCCGGTTTCCTGGAATAATTCCAGAAGATTCTGAGTTGGAAAGAGTGGATTTTGGCTTTCAGTGATTGGATGCGCCATCGCTGATTTGGCGTCCTGTTCTAGGGCTTGACCGTGATCAGGAGAGTACACAACCCTTGAGCACCCATGCCCCTCAATCCTTGTACTTTGTCTCTGAAGGAGGCAGCACCCATGTTGTCCTGAGGAAGGTGGCAGGGTTGCTATGACTCAGCCCCGCCCTCTGCCCTCTCCACTGCGCCTGTCCCTCGCCATGTGATGGGGGGAAGGCACAGTGGGGCACTGAAGGACCACAGATAGGTTAAACTGGAAATGATTATGTCTTGATCCCCTGAGCCTGCTATCTCATGGAAAAAGAAGCCATGGAAGTTTGTATGGGGGCAGGAAGGAATGGGGAAGGATTGCTGATGGGTGTGGGGTTTCTCTTTGGGGTGGTGGAAATAGCCAAGAATTAGTGATGTTTGCACACTTTATGAAAACACTTTGTGAAATATTAAAACTATTGAATTGTGCAGTTTTAATTTTTTTTTTAAGGGGGGGAGGGAAAAATTTTTAAAAATTAAAAGAAGGGGGAGGGGCAGAGGGAAGGAGGCAGAGAGAGAATCCTAAGCAGGCTCCCTGCCTAGCACAGAGCGTGGTGACACGGTGGCTCGATCTCACGACCCTGAGATCATGACCTGAGCTGAAATCAAGAGTCGGACGCTTAACCTACTGTGCTACCAGGCACCTCAAGACACTTTTAAGTAAATGAAAGGTGCTAGTCCTACCAAAATAGTAAAGGTGGGTTTCAAGGAAAAAAATTAATTTCTTTTAAGGATTTTATTTATTTATTTATTTATTTATTTATTTGAGAAGGGGAGAGAAAGAGAGCACAAGCAGGGGGAGGGGCAGAGGGAGAGGGAGAAGCAGGCTCCCCGCTGAGCAGGAAGCCCAACTTGGGACTCGATCCCAGGACCCCGGGACCATGACCTGAGCTGAAGGCAGACGCCCAACGACTGAGCCACCGAGGCACCCCTCTGTTTTCTTTTTAATCAGAAAAAAATGTTACTGGGGCACCTGGGTGGCTCAGTCAGTTAAGCATCTGCCTTCGGCTCAGGTCATGATCTCAGGGTCCTGGGATCGAGTCCCGCATTGGGCTCCTTGCTCAGCAGGAAGCCTGCTTCTCCCTCTCCCTCTACTCCTCCCCCTGCTTGTGCTCGCTCTCACTCACTCTCTCAAGAATGGATAAGATCTTTTTCTCTCTCTCAAATAAATAAAATTTTTTTTAAAAAAGTATAACCCAATAGAGTCCTCTCTTGCCTGTCAGTTATATTACTATTATTATGTATTATTATTATCACTGCCATTTACCTTTTCAATAGCTGTTTGTGTTTGCAAACCAAACACAAAGTGTTCTAAGAAACATCGGGGCCTCTTGGTCGGACAGGGGCTCTAGAAGCCCAGAGAAAGGCAGTGGCGTGTCTCCGTGGCTTATGCCGGGGTGGGGGACAGCGAGGGGCTGCCTCCTGCACACCAACTCCAATAAAGGGACTGAGCTGTGTGGTTGCTTCTATAATATCCTGCACATGCTAAAGAAACCTCAGACCTTGGAAGTAAAGGGCTCCTTTGTTGAAAGAGTGTTTTCAAATTTAAATGAGCATTTATTGAGCAAAGGTAGACCAACCAGGCTTTTAGAGAATTCAGGGCTCTTTAGGGGAAAATAAAGCCCTTGAGAGCAGCTTGTGAGATGCGTGGGAAGGGTCTGAGGATAAAACCTGTCTGGAGTGCCGGCCTTCTACCAGCAGAGCTGGCTCTATGGCTCTTCTAAGACCAGCAAAGCCAGTGGTTTGACCGCTTCCTTCTCTTTTCCCTTTTTTCGTTGTTTTGGTAATGAACGTGCCCTGTCCGACGTTTGGGCTGACGTGGGACTCCGGTAGAGGTGGGGTCTGCGTTTTTTAACATCCTTTTGTGCGTTCTGGCTGGGCTTTGAGGGAACTGAGGCAGCGGGCAGGATGCACAGCCTCCCGTTGGCCGGCTTTCACTCCTCAGACAAGCCACTGCTGTCTTTTCACCTCGAGATGGGAATAATGAGAATTCTCCCCTCGCCAGCCTCCCAGGGAATGAGGGAGAGCACTACGAGGTCTAAGTATTACCGTGACTAGTCATAGTCTGACTCAGCGCAGTGTGCTTTCCGCGTAATCTGCCGTGTCTAACACGAAAGGCGCTTCTTCGCGGTGTGTCTTGTGTACCAACGTCGAGATAGGAAGCAATTTAGCAATTGTGACAAAGTGATAACTTTGTCTTGTTCTCTTTTCCTCGTGCTTTTGCCACCTGATCCGCCAGAGTGGTGTTTTAACAGTTAAACTGGGTGGAGATCTAGGAACCTATGTGATCAACAAGCAGACCCCAAACAAGCAGATCTGGTTATCTTCGCCCTCCAGGTATGTCCAGAAGTCCCCATCTGTCCTTGTTCAGCTGGGAGGTGTGGCGCTGTGGACCTTTACAGGGAAGGTCACCTCGTGGGTGGCTGTCTGTGAGCACACCTGATGCTTCACACTCACCCCATCCTCGTAGGACAGTTAACCCTGCTTCAGGAACTTCGGTCTACCAGTAATCCGGCTGCTGTAAGCAGATACTGGGATGTGGATCTGAAGCAAAAAGTTTATAACTTTTCAGAACCTGGCCTGCACAGTTTCTCTCTATGGAATCACTGCCCTGCCTTTTAAAAAGCCACTTTTGCTGCTGCGGCCTCAGACCGAGTGGCACTTTGTCTTCAAAGCAGGTTCAAGTTTGACCTCTAGTTTGTTTGGAGCATCCCGCTAAAGGTTGGTTGAATTCCCTCTGTGAAATTGGGCTGCCTGCCCTGTGGAGGGGGGAGAGCCTCTTAAGCTGGAACTCCAGGGCAGTGAATCCCTCCTGTGTTTATCACTGATGTGCTTTCAATCTCGTGTAATAAATGATTTGTTGGAGGCCGCCTGTGCTGCATCTCAGGCCTGAGAACGTGCAGGGAGAGAGGGCCCCTCATCGGCCTGCATCTGTTGGGGTCGTTATAAGGGAGTTATAGAGAGACACTCACAAAAAGCTCTCAGACCAGCCTTCCTGGGTCACTCATTACTTCCAAAGACAACATACTGACTGTGCATTGGGAAAGGCCCAAATATAACCAGCATGCAGTTCTTTGAAAGCCCAATGGTATTTACATTAAAAAAAAAAAAAATTATAGGGGCGCCTGGGTGGCTCAGTCAGTTAACCATCCAACTCTTGATTTGGGCTCAGGTCATGATCTCCATAGTGAGATCGAGCCCCGAGTCCTCTCTGCACTCAGCAGGGAGTCTGCTTGAGATTTTTTTCTCTCCTCCCTCTGCCCCACCCCTGACGCGTGCTCTCAAATAAATAAATAAATCTAAAAAACATAAATTATAACTCTTCTTCTGCCCCAATGTTCACATCATTTTTAGGCAGTTAATATTATACTGTTTATCATGCCATGGTGTGTAATTATTTGTTCAAAATAAGTAAACGTTATGCTTCCTTTGCCCCACCTTCATCTAGGAAGTATGTTATAATTCACCAAACAACTCCAGAAATCACCCATTTCTAGCAAGACCCTTATAGATTGCATTGCTTTTTTAGACCCAATTAATTTGAACTTGGGTGTTTTATCCTATGTGGGCCAATTAGCCTGTTCTCTTTGGCCTCAAACAGTTGTCCCATCCCTAACCAGAGCCATGCATGAGGACTGTACATTCTTATCCTTTACCTCTGGAGGAACCATATGAGAAACTGGATGGATCAGTTCAAACCCAGCCATCACCTTTGGGGATTGGTGGCTGTATAAATATCAGGCAGGGCACCAGAACCATCTATCATGGTTCCACTGAAGGAATTCCCTGTCATATCTGGAGACCAAAAAAGTCCATATCGTAAAAAAAAAAAAAAAAAAAAAAAGTCCGTATCGTGTTTGGACACCCCTACCAGCAATATGATCCTACCCCAGGCTTGTTCAATCTGTAATTCGTGATGGGAATCTGGAAAGAATATCTGCTAAGCAGCCATTTACTATCACAGATACTGTGTTCCTCAAGAAAAAAATTTATTTTCCACTCAACTTCTCACATCCAAAACAATCTTTCATAGGACTGCATTGCTTTTTCTTTTTAAAGATTTTATTTATTTATTTGTCAGAGAGAGAGCACAAGCAGGGGAAGTGGCAGGCGGAGGGAGAAGCAGGCTTCCCGCTGAGCAAGGAGCCCGACGTGGGACTCGATCCCATGACCCTGAGATCATGACCTGAGCCAAAGGCAGACGCTTAACCAACTGAGCCAGCCAGACGTCCCAAGAAAAATTATATTAAGAAAAAAAAAATAGTATGGCTGATTGCCAGGAGCCGGGGAGAGGAGAGGGTGGGGACTAACTGCTCAATGGGCACAGAGTTCCCTTTTGGGGTGATGAAGTGTTTCGGTAGAGAGAGGTAGTGGTTGCAGTTGTTATGAATGTACTAAAATAATAATAATAATATAGGTAAGGGACAAATCATGTGAGTAGTACACAAATGGCCATCACTTTAACAACCCTGCTCTGACGTAGCAGGTACCCTCTGTGAGTTCGGGAAAGTGAAAGCTCAGAATGTGCTTTACAGAGACTCATCGAGAGGGTTCAGATGTTTTCAGGTCTTGAGAATTGTTCTGTCAGATTGTTGCAGGGGATAAACTGGGTACTTGTTCTTACATAGAAAGACCCCGAGACAAGAAGTCAAATGTACGCCTTGTTAAATTGACTTTCTGGACCTTTCTTCCGGTCAGTTTCTTGGTGGTGGCATTGTGGAGTCAGCATTTACTACCTGTCCTCAAGGGCTGTCCTCGTGGACTTCCTGCGTATTTATTTTGTCTTGCAGCGGGCCCAAGCGCTACGACTGGACAGGGAAGAACTGGGTGTACGCGCACGACGGCATGTCCCTCCACGAGCTGCTGGCCACGGAGCTGACTAAAGCCTTAAAAACCAAACTGGACTTATCTTCTCTGGCCTATTCCGGAAAAGGCGCTTGATGCCCAGACCAATCCCAAAGACATGAACAGCTCTAAAGCCCAGACCCCAGCTCCGTCCTGCAGCTGTGTGTCTGGTCTGTTCCATTCCCGCTTTGGGGGACAGTTGCATGGCGTGTAAGGAAGAGCTCTGTGAAAGAGCGTGTTGCCTCCCACCCTCCCCCAAGTTCGGATTTGTAATTTCCGTAGTGTTTTTGGATTTATTGTCTGATTTCCTCCCTCACAGGATATCCCTTCTCTTTTATAATGTCCCTATACTCATACCTTTATATGTAACCTTACAACAAAGGAAAATAAGAAGGAAAAATTCAGGAGGAGAAATGACTTGATTTCACTCTTTGCCCTTTGAAGGACTTAACTGCTTAAAGCCACATGAAGAGGGCTGGCCGACCTCCCCTTTCTGTCCCCAAATAAGACTCATTAAAGAGTTGCCTATAAATGTTGCCACGCCTCTTGAAAATGTCCACATTCTTAAGCCCTTTATTATGGAAGTGTCAGTGACATTCAGGAATTCTCAAACCAAAGATCATTCTCTGTCTGCATTCGTGTCTGCCAGGCTGTGAACCGCACGAGACTCACAGAGACGTGATGTTTCTTCCAGAGAGACGTATATAGGGACATATGCACACATCTCATTTCATTGTGTGTGTGTGTATTTTTTTTTTAAGTGAAGCATCCGCATAGATTCAGCTGCTGCAGCACAAGTCTGAGAATGCAAAAACTCTCCCAAAGAAAAGAAGGGAAAAAGGGCCATCTTCATAAGTTCGTGGATGTAGTGTAATAAACTAGGTCACGGGGCTGAGGGGGTGCTTTGCAAATTGTGAAGGACCACATAAATGAAAAGATGTTCATGTTAATGAAAAGAACCCTGGTCCTTCACTTGGCTCAGTGCAACCTTTTCTTACTAAAGAAAGATTTCTCAGTAACGAGGCTACACAGACATGCAGCATCTCCGTTCTCTATCTCTGGGCGAGTTTCACAAACTCCCTGCACCTGTTTCCCCACGTGTTAAATGAGAGGGTGGAACTGAGAGAATATAGTGGATTCCCAGCCCAGACATTCAGTGGTCCTGTCAGGCCAACTTAACAGGCTGGTTTTAATTCCTTCTGGTAGATGAGGGGATGACCAAGAACAATTTTCTTAAGCTATAGCATAAATACATGGTTATTGGTATCATTCCACTTGAATTTCAGTTGAATTTATGTTCAAATAGTACCCATCTTACGTGTCTTCACTGTGCTGAGCTTGTGCTGTGGACTGAATGCCTATGTCCCCCCCAAATTCTTATGGCGAATCCTAACTCCTGTGTGATGGACTTAGGAGGTGGGGCCTCTGGGAGGGGTTGGGTCATGAGGACAGAGCCTCAAGACTGGAATTAGTGCCCTTATAAAAGAGACCCCAGAGAGCTCCTCGCCCCTCCCACCATGTGAGGACACAGTGAAGACAGCCGTCTGTGAACCAGGAAGCAGAACATCACCAGACCCCGAATGTGCTGAGGCCTTGACCTTGGGCTTCCCAGCCCCCAGAACTGTGGGAAATAAATTTTTGTTGTTCATAAGCTATCCAGTCTATGGTATTCTGTTATAGCAGCCCAAACAGACTAAGACAGCCTGCCACACCATAGGACCTCATCTTATTTTATCTTTTAAGATTTTTTTATTTATTTGAGAGAGAGTGAGTGAGAGAGCATAGTGAGGGAAGGGCGGTGGGCAGAGGCAGCTGGAGAGGGAGAGACTCTCCAGCAGACTCCCCGCTGAGCACAGCCCTCCTCAGGACTCCGGGCTCATGACCTGAGCTGAAGGCCGACGCTTAAACGACTAAGCCACCCAGGTGCCCCCATAGGACCTCATTTAATCTTTACTGATCTGCATCTTACACATGAAGAAACCAAGGCTCAGGAACATTAAAACCCCTCCAGAGTTATGCTCCTGTTCTGTTATGTTCTTACCAAAGAAAGATTTATTAGTGACAAGTTTATGCAAATGTGTAGCAAAGGCTTTTGCCATGGGTGAACAAAAACCACATTTCATTATGGAAAAAAAACCTCTTAAAAGAAAAATGTAAACAAACGCTAAATGGTTATATAAAATATTTCCTTTCTTAAAAAAAATAAAAAAATTCCTTTCTTCAAAAGTAAAATGATTTGTTAGTGTGGGTGGAAATCTTTAAGTGTGGTAGGTCAGTACCAGTGAAAAAATAAAATCTGTGTGTGTGTGTATGCACGTCTATCTCTTGTGATGAAAGTTTCACTATCTTGCTTACTTGGAACTCAGTTAAGGGATGCACTCACCTATCTGGGACATAACAGAAAAGATTTAATCAGGCTGCTGTAACAGGAGAATGTAAGTTAGATCTGTGCTCTTAACGCTTCCTTTGTGGTCTAGCTTTTCAGGCCTATTTACTTTTACTTTACATACAATGCTAACTAGTTTAATTATTTCCTTTCTAAGGCCCTGGGAGATTCCCATTTGAACCATAAGAACAGCCACCCAGGGAGGAATAAAAATCATTCTCGGGGACGCCTGGGTGGCTCAGTCAGTTGAGCATCTGCCTTCGCCTCAGGTCATGATCCCAGACTCCTGGGATCAAGTCCTGCATCGGGCTCCTTGCTGATCAGAGAGCCTGCTTCTCCTTCTACCTTTGCCGCCGCTCCCCCTGTTTGTGCTCTCTCTCTCTCTCTCTCTCTGACAGATGGAAAGATAAAAATCTTTAAAAAAAAAAAAAAAATCATTCTCTGACTAGCAAATGAAAAGCATCACAGTGTGGGGCCAGGAGCCTCCCACAATTCAGACCCCGGGAGCACATTTATGGTGTCACCCACATTAAGGATGAGTTTTCAGGAAAACGTTGAAAATGTTCAGTATTACATGTTAGAGTATTACATGTCAAAGGAGGCAAGAAAATATGTGATTTAATTTCAGAAAGCTTTCTATGATGTTTAGCTTCCTGAGTGGATAGAACCCCGACCACTTGAAAATATAACTACCCAGGGCACCTGGGTGGCTCAGTCGGTTAAATGTCTGCCTTTGGCTCAGGTCAGGATCCTGGGATCCTGGAATCGAGTACCACATCAGGCTCCCTGCTCGTCAGGGGAGCCTGTTTCTCCCACTCATGCTCTCACTCTCACTCTCTCTCAAATAAATAAAAATCTTTATTAAAAAAAAAGAAAATAAAAAAGAAAATATAACTACCAAAAGGACTTATTTACCTTTCTCTGAGGATACAGAGAAGCACTCAGGTATGTAAAAGAGACCCTGAGTTTTGTTGGTTTTTTTTTTTAAGATTTTATTTATTTATTTGACACAGAGAGAGAGATAGTGAGAGAAAGAGAGATCACAAGCAGGGGGAGCGGCAGGCAGAGGGAGAGGGAGAAGCAGGCTCCCCGCAGAGCAAGGAGCCCAATGTGGGGCTCGATCCCAGGACCCTGGGATCATGACATGAACTGAAGGCAGTGGCTTAACCAACTGAGCCACCCAGGCGCCCCGAGATTTTTTTTTTTAATCAGAATTTTTTAAATGTATCCAAACTCGGGGTGCCTGGGTGGCTCAGTCGTTAGGCGTCTGCCTTCGGCTCAGGTCATGATCCCAGGGTCCTGGGATGGAGCCCCACGTCGGGCTCCCTGCTCTGCGGGAAGCCTGCTTCTCCCTCTCCCACTCCCCCTGCTTGTGTTCCCTCTCTTTCTGTATCTCTGTCAAATAAATAAATAAAATCTTAAAAAAAAAGAAAATGTATCCAAACTCTGGCTATGGACTTATTTGTTGACACTAGCCTCACTTTTCTTCCCTGTAAAATGGTGATATCTAACCTCTAGCCCACATGCAAAGCACTCAGTACACGACAAATACTATCACATGCACAGCATGATTTTATATTCACATTTGGGGGTTTCCTCCAAAGTATTATTTATGACATCCTCTACTCAGCCTCAAACATAGTCCAAATGCTCATCTTGGTTATCTTGGTGATAGATTCTGATTTCCTGAAACAAGTTTTCTTGCCCCCTACAGTGGTTATGTTTTACTCCATCTTCAGCATAGTTCTAAAAATAATTTGGCCAACTTTAAGTTTGATGCTTTGTATTAACTAATAAGTTTACAATATGTTTCTTAAGCTATGCCTGCCTGCATATTCTAATAAACCCCATTGCTACTTCTAGGGAAAGACCCATCTTCATAAATGTGAAAAATCTGTGTGGATTAGCTATGCAAGGCTGCCAAGGAAAGCGGGCTTCACACCTCCAAGGTGTACACTGAGATTAAAGTAATTTTAGGTCATGTCCAGTTGAATTCTTGGCATGGATTTATCTTCTGTAAATGAAAACAGTCACATACCAGAAGGAGAAGGAGGGACACTGGTATGAATCACATAAATTTTTCCTGCTGTTCAAAACTCTGTTTTTCTACGTCCAGGCTATTGTTAGACATTACAACACATTACTGTTAGACATCTTACAACAGTAAGAAATGCTTTCAAATCCTCAGTTTGACTTAATTAGCCGTAACATCCTAAAGATCCCAATTAATGGCCTCTTTGAAATATATAAAACTGAGCCCACTTATATTCTGATGTCTGCTACAAAAACAGAATCTGAGTTCACACGGTCCATCTTTTCTGGACGTATTAATTAAGATACAGAATATTTCAACTCTCAAGAAACTGGGTAGAGAAGGAATATATCTCAACATAATACCATATATGGCAAGGCCACAGCTAACATCATACTCAGAACTGAAACACTGAGAGATCTTCCTCTAAGATCAGGCACAAGACAAGGATGCCCACTCTCACCATTTCTATTCAACATGATATTAGAAGTCCTAGCCAAAGCAAGTAAGCAAGAAAAAGAAATAAGGGCATCCAAAGGCGAAAGGAAGAAATAAAGCTGTCACTATTTGCAAATGACAGGACTATACAGAAAACCTTAAAGACTCCAACAAAATCCCATTATAGCTAATAGTTTCGGAAAAGCTGCAGAATACAAAATCAATATACAAAAATCAGTTGCGTTTTCATACACCAACAATGAACTATCAGAAAGACAAATCAAGAAAACAGTACCATTTACAACAGTATCAAAAAGATTGAATACTTAGAAATAAGTTTAACCAAGGTGCCTGGGTGGATCAGTTGGTTAAGCATCTGCCTTTGGCTCAGATCATGATCCTGGGGTCCTGGGATCGAGCCCTGCAACAGGCTCCCTGCTCAGTGGACAGCTGCTTCTTCCTCTCCCTCTGACCACCCCGACCCCGGTCATACTCTCTCTCTCAAAATAAATAAATAAATAAATTTTTTTAAAAAGCAATAAATTTAACCAAAAAAAGAAAGGTCTGTACACTGAAAACCAGAAGAAATTGATTAAAGAAATTAAAGATGATATATTCTGTGTTCATGGATTAGAAGAATTAATATTGTTAAAATGTCCAAACTACACAAAGTCATCTACAGATTCAGTGAGATCCCTATCAAAATTCCAATGGCATTTTTCACAGAATTAGAACAAATAATCCTAAGATTTTTAATGGAGCCACAAAAGGCCCTGAATAGCCAAAGCAATCTTAAGAAAGAAGAACAAAGCAGGAGGTATCACACTTGATAATTTCAAACTACACTGTAAAGTTATAGTAATCAAATGGTATAGTATTGGCATAAAACAAACACATAGATCAATGGGATGGAATTGAAAGCTCAGAAATAAACTCACACATATATGGCCAATTAATTTCCAGCAAAGGAGCTAAGAACACACAATAGGAAAAGGATATCTCTTAATAAGTGATGAGAAAACTAGACAGCCACATGCAAAAGAGTGAAACTGGACCCCTATTTATACCAAAACCAAAAATCAACCCAAAATGGATTAAAAACTCGAACCTAAGACCTGAAAGTATAAAACTCCCAGAAAAAAACACGGGGGTTACTGCTTGACATCAGTTTTGGCAATGAGTTTTGGATTTGGCAACAAAAGCAAAAATAAACAAGTGGGACCACATCAAAATAAAGAACTTTTGCACAGCAAAGGAAACCATCAACAAAATGAAAAGGAAACTTAGAGAATAGGAGGAAATATTTGCAAACTACATATCCGATAAGGGGTTAATAACCAAAAGACACAAGGAACTCATAAAACTCAATAGCAAAAAATAAATAACCCAATTACAAATAAGCAAAGGCCCTAAACAGAACATTTGTCCAAAGAAGACATACAAATGACCAAGAGGTACAAAAAAAGGTGTTCAACATCACTTATCATGGGGAAAATGCACATCTAAAGCACAATGAGATCTCAGCTCACACTGTTAGAACAGCTATTATCAAAAAGACAAGAGATAACAAGTGTATACAAGGATTTGGAGAGAAGGGAACCCTTGTGCACTGCTGGTGGGAATGTGAGTGCCACCATATAGAGGCTCCTCGAGAAATGAAAAATAGAACTACCGGATGATCCAGCGATCCCACCTGTGGGTATATATCCAAAGGAAACAAAAACATTCCCTTGAAGAGACATCTACATCCTATGTTCATTGCAGCATTATTCCTAATGGCCAAGTTATAGAAACAACCTAAGTGTCTGCTGATGGATGAATGGATAAAGAAAATGTGGTGTATATGTGCTTGTGTGTATATGTGTATACATATACTCATACACATACACACAATGAAATACTATTCAGCCTTAAAAAAACAAGAAAATTCTGTAATTTACAACAACAAGGATGAACCTGGAGGGCATCATGCTAAGTGAAATAAACCAGACAGAGGACAACAAATACTGCATGGTACTTGTATGTGAAATCTGTAAATCAACTAGTCAATTTTTTTTCAAGTCAAAATCATAGCAACAGTAGAAAAGTGGTTGCCAGGGTTTGAGGGGTGGGGGAAATAAAGGGCAGGTTGGTAAAAGGGGACAAACTTTCAGTGACAAGAAATAGACTGTTTCTATTCTTACAGAGATAATAAACCAGAAGTAGAGAGTTTAAGCCAATAAACCAGAACAGATTTATTGAGCTGTTTACCGAAGATATATTTAAACTGTTGAATAAAGCAAATGTACCTGATGTGGGAAACAAAGGCAGAAGAAAAATTATTAAATTTCCTTACTACCTACAGCCTATTGACAAGTCCTTGAAATAGGGAGAATGACATTCCTCTTAAGGACTCAACTGCCTCAATGTTAATACTTTGCTGAGGGCAAAAAGCAATCTTAGCCCAACACCCAGGACCCTGTAGGTCTACTTTAACATATAAAAATTTCTTTGGAAACTTCCTTTAGCTCTACCCCCCAAGATACACGTTGGCAATCATCCCCCAAGCATATGGCCCACTGATATACATCTGAAGGGTCTCATGACTCAGGTTTTATTAGACAGTAATAAATGACCTTTTCCCAACAATAGCCAGCCCCCTCAAGGTCCTGAGAACCTTGCTTACAAATTCCTTAGAGACTTACACTATCCCTAACCCCCTCCAACTTGAAAGTATATAATCAGAGGCTCCTGGGTAGCACAGTCGTTAAGCGTCTGCCTTTGGCTCAGGTCATGATCACCTGGGATCGAGCCCTATATTGGGCTCCCTACTCGGTGGGGAGCCTGCTTCTCCCTCTCCCCCTGCTTGTGTTCCCTCTCTGTGTCTCTCCCTCTCTGTCAAATAAATAAATAAAATCTTTAAAAAAAAGAAAAGAAAAGAAAGAAAGTATATAATTAGCCACCCCTCACAAACCCAAAGCAGCTCTTTCTGCCCAGGGGTCCTGGCCCTGTCCCCGTGCTTTATTAAAACTACCTTTTTGCACCAAAGACATCTCAAGAATTCTTTCTTGGCCCTCAGCTTTGAACCCTGATGTCTTTTCCTACATAATACCCAGGCAGGAAAATTGGCTCCCAAAGACTTTCCTGTACTCTGTACAAAGTCAATCCCTTGAGGCTCAGTCCAGGTATAAATAAATACTAGTGCAAGACAGACCCCAACTTTTCAGTTCTGTTTCTGTGATTTGTGGGAGAATTGGTAGTGCCACATCTTGACCTCAAAGTTTGTAGTTCTTATTTCTGCCATGTTAAGTGGAAAAGGTGGCTAAATTATTTGGAAAAATAAAGACAACGCCATTCCCTAGTTACTTTTATTTCCTACCCCTCCCTTCAATGCTAACTGAAATTTTTCCAAAAGAAAGCAGCTTAAATAAAACCACAGGAGAAAGAAAACTTTAAAAATCTCTAAGCTCAGGGTGGCTCAGTCACTTAAGTGTCTGCCTTCGGCTCAGGTCATGATCCCAGGGTCCTGGCATCGAGTCCTGCATCAGGGTCCTTGCTCAGCAGGGAGCCTGCTTCTCCCTCTGCCTGCCGCTCTCTTGCTCTCCCTTTCTCTCTCTCTCTGACAAATAAATAAATAAAATCTTAAAAAAAAAATTTTTTTTTAAATCTCCAAGCTCAAAAGTAATACAAGCAGATGACTTTAGAATCAGTGTTGCCGTGTAAGGCTGTCCCCGCTGTGCACTGCACAAATCTATGCATTGCTGTTCACAGAGGTTAAAATAATCACAGAGTGATGTGAATGGTGCCACCTAGAGCTGTGCAAACTGTTCAGAGCATAGGCACCTGATTGTGCTGGAATTCTCGACAGCCCACAAGCAAGTCTCCTCAAATGTTTCACCAAACATTCCTTAAATTTACCCCCTTCTACCTGATGGAGGAGCAGAAGACAAGGTGAAGACAAAGCACAAGCTGACACCCCACAACCTCCCCTGCCTCCTGGGCGGGATTTGTGTGACATTCCTCCAGGAAACTTCCAACTATCTTAATGTTAATGCTTTGCTAGAGGGAAAAACAACCTTAGTCTGATAATAGCAAGGCCTCCAGTAGCCTAAGGGCCTTCTTTAGCATATGAAAGCCCTTTTGGACACCTCCCTTTTTCCTTACCTCCCCTAACCTCATAGAATATAATCAGCCATTCTTCACAACCCCAGTGTAGCTTCACTTTCTGCCCACGGGTCCTGTCCCTGTGCCTTCATAAAATCACCTTTTTGCACCAAAGAAGTCTCAAGAATTCCTTCTTGGCCGTCAGCTCCGACCTCACTAACATTCCAGAACTACATCGTACCCACCCACAATCAGGGCTTCATCCTTCCTCATCTGGACTATTAACAGATTTCTTGCTTCAACCTCCCTCCCTTTCCCTCAGCCCATCTTCCATGCTGCAGCCAGAGTGAGCTTTCAGAAGTGTAAATATGATCACTTACCTTTGGAAAACCTCAGCAGAGCAGGCCTGAAAACCAACCTTCTCGGACCTCATCCTGCACTGACACTGCAGTGTAATTATGCTTTTATCCCCCTCCCTCTCAACACTTCAGCTGTGACTATTCCAAATCCCCAGCTCCCTAAAGGTGCTGTTTCTCCTGGCTCTGAGGCTAGGCCAGCTTTGAACCTATGTTGGTCCTTATTCCCCACTTTTCTGCTTAGGGCATTTGTTTTACCTGAAAATGTTCTTTTTTTTTTTTTTTTTTTTAAGATTTTATTTATTTATTTGACAGAGAGAGACACAGCGAGAGCAGGAACACAAGCAGGGGGAGTGGGACAGGGAGAAGCAGGCTTCCTGCTGAGCAGGGAGCCCGATGTGGGACTCGATCCCAGGACCCTGGGATCATGACCCGAGCCGAAGGCAGACGCTTAACGACTGAGCCACCCAGGCGCCCCTGAAAAATGTTCTTGGCTCTGCCTTGCTGACCCCTCCACTGGGCCTCTTTACCTGGACCCCCTTGATTGTCCCATAATCTCAGCGCATGGTACTTCTTCTTCCCTGCACTGATGGCAGTGGGAATTAACTAGTCTAGAGCGTGTCATCTCTGCTGGGTTATACACTCCATAAGGACAGAACTGCGTCTCCCCCATTTACTGCTGTAGCCCCAGCACCGAGCACAATTCCTTGCACACAGTAAGGGCTCCATAAATGTCAAATGAATGTGTTATGGTTATGGGTTTACCAGTGTAGCCCAAATTAATTTCAAAAAAATGTAGTTCCAAAAGTGTTAACAAGAAATGTAAATCTTATAGAAAAATGGTTGGCATGGGGAGGGTGTCAATGAAGGGTGTAGGGAAGGGGGAAAATCCTTTTCCTTGACCCACCTTAGATTGTCAAGTTGGGGTCCTATAAGTCAGACTGACAAAAGACAGGAGCATGTGACTCTTGATCTCGGGGTTGTAAATTTGAGCCCCATGTTGAGTGTAGAGATTACTTAAAAATAAAACCTTAAAAAAAAAAAGACTGACAAAAGACAGATTAACAAGAGAAAAACAAATAGAAGTTTTTTAACACATGCATTATGCATGAACACGAGGGAGCACCTAAGGATGAGTTACCCAAAGGGGTGGTTGGAATTTGGGCTTTGGTACCATCTGAGGTTTAACAAAAAGGCAAAAGGTTTTTGGCCTTCCAGGCAGGATAGGCAAGTTTTGGGAAGGTGACCAGGAGAAGGATCATAAACAGACTTGTTCAGTGAAGTTTGTAATGCAAATTTAAGTTACTGTCCTCTCCCCCAAAAGAGTTTTAAATCCTCTTCCTGGTCAGGGGGAGGGAGGTATCTCTACAACTGGAAATTTCCTTTAGAAATGTCAATGTGTGTTCAGTTTGTAGAGTGTTTCCTGAGTCAGCTGATTCTTGCTGGCTTTTAGCCCAAAATAATCCGTACACCAAAGAGGCCTATTTTGGAGTGGCATATTCTGGGCACACTGTAGGGGCCAAGGGTAGGCCGACCCAAGGTAGGCCACTTTGGCATAAAAATTATTTTGAGTTAAAAAGCAATCAAAACCCAGGAGATTCAAGGGTGCCTGGGTGGCTCAGTCGTTAAGCGTCTGCCTTCGGCTCAGGTCATGATCCCAGGGTCCTGGGATCGAGCCCCACATTGGGCTCCCTGCTCAGCAGGAGGCCTGCTTTTCCCTCTCCCACTCCCCCTGCTTGTGTTCCCTCTCTGGCTGTCTCTCTCTGTCAAATAAATAAATAAAATCTTTAAAAAACAAAAACAAAAACAAAACTCAGGAGATTCAGGAAAAGCTCTTTACCTCCCCCACTCAACTGCCTAACAAGAATTTAGATAGAGGACCTGCTCCAGACAGAGAGTTATCACCACAGATAACTACATTTTCTGTGATCTAGGTGTGGAGAACAGAGAAGAAGCTAGCAAGACCTGTTTGATCCAAGTCCTTTATGCCCCATTGTTTCTGAATGGCTCAGCAAACGTTTGTTTACTAAACTTCCATCTTCCTGTGATTCCCGTTCCTTCCAAGTCCCAGACCCCCACCCCCTTCTCCTCAGTTCAGAAGGACACGTAAACCTCATTGCGCCTGACTGTCTGGAATCTCCACGTCTGTGTGCAGTCTCTGTACGTACCTAGTGAATTTGATTTTCTCCTGCTAACCTGTCTCATGTCAATTTGCTTCTTAGTTTAACTAGAAGGTCCCCTGAAGGGGACAGGAATTCTTACTCCCTGACTACACACACAAGTTCTTTGTAATCCTCTATACTGTGTTTTGTTTTGTTTTTAAAGACTATTTTTAGAGCAGTTTTAGGTTCATAGCAAAACTGAGCAGAAAGTACAGAGGTGGGATGCCTGGGTGGCTCAGTCCGTTAAGCGTCTGCCTTCAGCTCAGATCATGATCCCAGGGTCCTGGGATCGAGCCCCACATCGGGATCCCTGCCCTGTGGGGAGCCTGCTTCTCCCTCTCTGCTCCTCCCCCTGCTTGTGCTCTCTCTCCCTCTCTTTGTCAAATAAATAAATCTCAAAAAAAAAGAAAGTACAGAGGTTTCCCATATGCCCCTTGTCCCCTCCCCCCCCCCAGCACAGGGACAGGCTCCCCCATTATCAACAATCCCACTGAGGTGGTTGGTTTATTATGATTGATGGACCTACACTAACAGGTCGTAATCACCCATGGTGTACATTAGAGTTCAGTCTTGCTGTTGTGCGTTCTATGGTTTTGGACAAATGCATAATGCATTACAGTGAAGGAGTTGAGGACAAGTCAGAATATGCCACTGTGGCATAATGACTATTTTGGGCACAAGGCACTTGAAAAACAGAAAAGGCAGGGAGAGACTTTCTCTGACCTCCCCCTTACCTGCCTTCTTTTGTAGTCAGAAGAAACTCCCTTGTCGTACGTGAATCCCCTCCCTAGGAGTTTCATCATCCAGGGAGGTTTGACTCTTATCTCAGGGGAGGAGACCAGAAGATGACACCACACCCAGACAGATTTTGTCACACACTATCCTACCTCCCATTGATTGTTCCTGAGGGCCCATCTGTCTTTACTAAAAATCACTCTCCCCTAAGGGACCTATATCCCCCATCTTCTTCCCCTGGAAGATCTTATATATAAAACTCAAATCTCACTGTGTTTTGGGGTATTCACTTTTGTTTTGTGATACCCTCACATATATGACAGTAAAAATTAATAAGTTTATATACATTTTCTCCTGTTAATCCACCTGCTGTCAGTTTATTTCATAAACCCAGCTATTACACCAGAGGAAAGCCTCCCTCCCCTACATATTTTATTTTGAAAGAGAGAACCACATGCTCAGAATGGCATCACTTTGGCCAAGTCACCAAACCAGGGTTATGCCTAATCTAATTGGAATTTCAACCTTTCCCAGAATTGCAGTCTTAACTGGTCAGTCAAGAATTTTTGGCTCAGGGGCGCCTGGGTGGCTCAGTCGTTGGGCATCTGCCTTCAACTCAGGTCATGATCCCAGGGCCCTGGGATCGGGCCCCACATCGGGCGGGCTCCCTGCTCTGCCAGGAGCCCACTTCTCCCTCTCCCATTCCCCCTGCTCATGTTCCCTCTCTAGCTGTCTCTCTCTCTGTCAAATAAATAAATAAAATATTAAAAAAAAAAAAAAAAAAAGAATTTTTGGCTCAGCATCAGTGAGGTGATCTACCACAAGGGCCCTCCCCATTCCCCAAATGAGGTCATCTGCTTGATAAGACATCCCCCTCCCGACTTCTCCCCTGAGGGAAAGTGACCCTGCCTGGAACAATCCTTTTCTTTCTTGCCCCATCCTCCTTCCTATAAAAACCTTCCAAGGTGTACAACTCCTGGGAGCACCCCTCTCCTTGCCAGATGGGATGCCGCCCGAGGTTTAATGAAGACAATTAGATCTTCAAATGTACTCGCTTGAACTTTGTTTTTTTAATAGTATCATACAGAGTACTTTGACTGTCCTAAAAGTCCTCCGGGCTCTGCACCAAAAGGGGTCCTGAAATTTTTTTTTAAGTTTGGAGCCACTGCACCATCGTGTCCTAGAAGTGATCCCACAGTCCCACCCCAGTTTTTCGAATTTCTAGAATTAGCATGAGACTCCAATTCTAGACCCTCAATTGAGGGCCTCTGACGGTATCCCCTAAGCTGTCATTGAAGACCCTCTCCCTATTTGGGCTCCCTACTTTTTCTTCTCCTGTTAAGGGCCCTTTGGTCCTTTGATCCAATTTTGTGCATTACCTGCAGGGTCCTGCTTCTTCCAGATCTGGTCCTAGTCCCTTGAAACCTAAAGGGACCCTTCTGTATGGCACAGGGGATGGAGGAGGAAACAGAGCCTTCTCATGGGTCTGCCCTCAGGCTGAGCTATCCATAAGATAATGGGAACTTTACGAGGACCTGACTTCTTTATCCTAGGCCTGGTGTGTGCCCAACTCTGGGAGGAGGAAGTAGGGAGCAGGAAAATGAGCCCTACCTCCTGCTCCAGTTTGGCACTGTCTGGATGGGTAGGGGGCTCGACGCTGCTATCTCCCTCAACATTGCTTCCAGTAGGGGCTTCCCGCTTTAGTAGGCTCATTGTCCTTAAAGCAAGTGAAGCTCTAGTGGGTGGGGTCTTTCAGGGGTTCTAGAAAAAACTAACAAGGGGCACCTGGGTGGCTCAGTTGGTTAGGTTAAGCTCCCAACTCTTGGTTTTGGCTCAGGTCATGATCTCAGGGTCCTGGAATGGAGCCTGGAGCCCAGCTCCGCACTCAGTACAGAGTCTGCTTGTCCCTCTCCCTCCCCCTCTGCTCTTAACCCCCACTCATGCTCAAGTACTCTCTCTCTCTCTCTAAAGTAAATAAATAAAATCTTAAAAAAAAAAAGAAAGAAAGAAAGAAAAACTAACAAAGGGAAAGTTAAAAGATTGCAAGATGCTATCAAAACATCGTAGTGAAATCCTTCCAGACACTCACTGGAATATAAGTGGGCCTCAGCCTCCTTCCCTTCACAACTGATCGGATCCTTGTCTTTGTGGTTTGTGACCATTATGTGATTCAGGCAACAAACTCCAGCTTCTGGTCTGGTTGCTTTTCCCTTTCTTGGGATTTTTCATCAATGTTTAAGAACATTTGTCAAGTCCACCCCAGGCCTGAGGTAAACCATGCACGCCATACAAAAAAGGTAAAATCATCAGACTCCCAAGGAGAGTTCACTCACCATACAAACCCCCTAGGCAAACTCTAGGGGCAGAGCAGAAATTGGCATCTTTGACCAACTCCGGACTCCCCAAAGGGATTCCTACTTATAGCAGGAGGGAAATAACGGGCCATAGAGATGCTAAAGGGGCTTATTTGGAAAATCAGAGCCCCCACTGATGGGAGTGATGCAGGCGGGGCAGGGAAGGAGGGAGGAAGTAGTAACTCCAGAGGCATTACTAATATCCCCTGTCTCTCCCCCATCCCCTCCTTGCCCTCACCCTACCCACGACCAAGAAAAAGGAGTTCCTGGGGCAGCTTGAAAGGAAGGAGAGATTCCCAGGGGTTCTGGGCAGTGAGGTCATGGCTGGGAAGGCAGGACATTCCCAGTGGAAAGCATTCAAGACTGCTTTGGGGCTGCAACCCTATAAATACATTCTTGTCTAAGATCTGACACATGGGTTTAGAAGACAGGCCATTAAAAAAACAAACAGTACTAATAATATTAATAATCAAGAGTGTCAGTAGTGTTGAAAATTTTCTGGAACCCTTTCTTGAGTTGCCTAATGCCCGGAGAAGGAAAATAACAGTGTTTAGTCATAAATTACAGGATCAGTGCACATAGCTATCAAGATGATGAGCCAGGGCTTGTAAATTGGTTTTGTTTTGGTCTAATTAGATGTTTGTCCTCTCTGTGTGTGTGTGTGTGTGTGGTTTCATCACTTTTTTTTTTTTTTTTTTGCCTCTGGCTCTTTCTGATTAAATAAAAACACTTTAAAGGAGTAGGACACGACACACCCGATCGGTATTTATTTTTTAAAAACTGGCTTACTAAACGTGCCTCGACAGGAAACTGTTAAGGGCAGTGTTTTTACCTTTATTCAATGAGTCATTCATTCAACTGACTTTTATTGATTGCCAAGCCAGGAACTAGGACCCAAGATGAACAAACACATTACCTCCCCTCAAATAGAAAAGTAAACAAATAAAATGTATTGGGAAGAGTTCTGATCACTGGAAATTGTAAATAGAGACTGCCTCGTATTCATACAGACAGATGTAAGATACTTTTTAATTTCTAAAAAGTAGTACTGTTGACCCTTGGACAACACAGCTTTGAACTGCGGGGGTTCACTTACATGGGGATTTTTTACAGCACAATACTGTAAATGTATTTTCTCTTCCTTATGATTTTCTTTTTCTTTTTTTTTTTTTTTTTTAAGATTTTATGTATTTATTTGTCAGAGAGAGACACAGCGAGAGAGGGAACACAAGCAGGCTGGAGTGGGAGAGGGAGAAGCAGGTTTCCCACCGAGCAGGGAGCCCGAAGTGAGACTCGATCCCAGGACCCTGGGATCAGGACCTGAGCTGGAGGCAGACGTTTAATGACTGAGCCACCCAGGCGCCCCCCCCTTATGATTTTCTTAATAACATTTTCTTCTCTCTCTCTCACTTTATTGTGCTAATATGGCATATAACATATATAACATACAAAACAATGTGTTAATCCACTGCTGATATTACCGCTGAGGCTTCCAGTCAGCAGTAGGCTAGCTGTAGTTAAGTCTGGGGGAGTTAACAGTGGTACTCAGATTTCCGACCACATGGGGGTTGGCGCCCATCACCCCTGCATTGTGCGAGGGTCAACGGTACACTGTACAAACTGCTTTACATCTTAGGTTTGGTTTTTTGTTTTGCTTTTTACTGTACAATATGCCCTGGAGGTCATTCTATCTAGTAGTTGTGCTTTTTTAAATAGATGCTATGACCCGAAGTGAGGGGTGGGCAGGAGGATTTGGGGCTGTAGAGAGGGAACATCAGGCCAGCACATCCAGGGCTTGGTGCCTGGTTAGGAGTGGGAGGCATCCAGGGTGGTGCTCCACCTACTGGAAATTTCACTCGCCCTCTAGAACTTCTCTCTCTACAGTTGCTGTAGCAGAAAAGGGCAAAACCTAGAAGTTATTATTGTATTTATGCTGCGGATATGGTGGGCTAAGTGTTCAATAAATCACTACTGATTTTCCATAATTGTGACAAATGTGACTTATTGTAAGCCTTCAAATATAGGTTTATAAATCCATAGGAGGATGTGAAGCATCCGTACTTCTGTGATGGAGTGCTTAGAAAATTTAAGACCTGAAAAATTGTCATGTCTAGCATTTCCCACCTTTCCTACCTTCAACTCTACGATTCTATAATTCTGTATTTCCATTTGGGAACAACTTTGATTTAGATAGATAGATAGACAGATAGATAATAAAACCACTGATTTGGAAGAGAACATAAAATTAGAATTTGGGGAGAGGACATTTCTCACCTGAAACTTTTTAAGTGATTTTTCAATGTGATTCATAATTACTATACTATTCATCTAACAAAGGTTTGCCTTTTCTAATCAAAAGGATAATTTTCAAGGTCCTTCTCCCTGCCAGTATCCATAAATTTGATGAAGAGGTACAGGAATGGCTTTTGGTAGCCGAAGCTGGGTTCACTGCAAATAAAACGGAGCAGTGCTGGGGAACGAAACGCAGACAGTGCCATGCTGGCAAATATGTGACAAGCCGTTTTCTACAGCGGCAATGCCCTGATTGGAGGAGTTTGCCAATATCCATGGTGTAACTACGCCTTCCATGGCTGATAACGTAAGCCACTTGTTCCAGCTTGCCTAGAACTTTCCAGCTTTTAACTGAAAGTCCTGAGTGCCAGGAAACCCCTCACTTCCTGGGAAACAGGATGGCTGGTCACCTGAATGGCTGTTTCTTTTTTTTTTTTTTTTTAAGATTTTATTTATTTGACAGAGACAGACACAGCGAGAGAGGGAACACAAGCAGGGGGAGTGGGAGAGGGAGAAGCAGACTCCCCACTGAGCAGGGAGCCGGATGCGGGGCTCGACCCCAGCACACCGGGATCATGACCTGAGCCGAAGGCAGACGCTTAACGGCTGAGCCACCCGGGAGCCCCTGAATGGCTGTTTCAAGTTCCCCACATGACATCCCTGAACACGGAGTCAGGCAGAGACGTGCACAAGGCGCGAGCCTCGTGAGGAACAGCCTCCTGCGTGCGTACCACTGACGGCGGTTAGCATGGCCACGTTGTTCTCATCAGCTCTCCATTCACCGCCACCCCGGATTGATTTCCTGGAGCCATGTTAACTCTGGGTGGCTTAAGACAAGAAATTGATTGTCTCGTGGTTCTGGAGGTCAGAAATCCCAAACCACAGTGTGGGCAAGGCTATGCTTTTTTGAGGGCTAGGGGAGAATCTGTTCCATGTCTTTCTCTCAGCTTCTAATGTCATTCCTTGGCTTACAACTGCAGAACCACAATCACTACCTCCACTGTCACATGGCATTCTTTTTTTTTTTTTTTTAAGATTTATCTATTTATTTTATCGAGAAAGAACGAACTAGGGAATGGGCAGAGGGAGAGGGAGAGAGAATCTCAAGCAGACTGGCTCCCCACTGAGCACAGAGCCCGACATGGGGCTCGATTCCACAGCCCCGACCAAGATCAAGACTGGAGCTGAAATCAAGAGTCAGATACTGGGATGCCTGAGTGGCTCAGTTGGTTAAGCATCTGCTTTGGCTCAGGTCATGATCCCAGGGTCCTGGGATGGAGCCCCCCATCAGGGACACAACGGGACACGTGAAAAATAAGGAAGCACACAATCAGAGAAGTCACAGTGAGGCTAGGCATTAGAAGGGGAAAGCACACTCTGAAAGGGAACTTGAGAGTCTTTATTCCAGCATCTCCCCAAGTGCGTCCCACAAATTCTATTGGAATAAAAATAATCCATGGCCAAGAAAATTGGGAGCATGCAGCATTGCTCTCCCTCTGGAAAAGTCACAATGCACACATCTGAGAAGTCCTGCAGTACAGAAACCTGTCTAGCCCAGAATTTTCCAGACATCTGGAGTCAGAACCTTTTGCAGGAACACCCATCTTATTAGAACTGGTGTTTTCCTCTAGTCTAGCTCTCCCATTTTATAGATAAGAAAATTGAGGTTCAGAAAGGAAAACTGAGGTCACACAACTAGACAGAGGCAAAACTGTGACAAAAACCTAAGCCTCTTGGCCTCCTGGTCATTGATTTGTTCCCATACCCACTGTTCCCTGCATTTCCTCTTGCTCGGGGTTGGTGAAGTTCTGTCAGGAATACTGGGGAAGAGAAAGATGAGCAGGACATCTCCACAGGATTTAGGAGAGAAGGAGTCAAGCAATAGTTGGAGCAACAGAAGTATATTTGTTTGGGACCGTTGTCGGGTTTTGGGTTTGTTTGGTTTTTTGTTTTGCTATGATAATTCTCAAATAACTTTTTTTTTTAAAAGATTTTATTTATTTATTTGACAGAGAGAGAGACAGCGAGAGAGGGAACACAAGCAGGGGGAGTGGGAGAGGGAAAAGCAGGCTCCCTGCTGAGCAAGGAGCCCAATGCAGGGCTCGATCCCAGGACCCTGGGATCATGACCTGAGCCGCAGGCAGACGCTTAACAACTGAGCCACCCAGGCGCCCTCAAATAACTTTTTTTTTTTTTTAAGATTTTATTTATTTATTTGACAGAGAGATAGAGAGAGAGCACAAGTAGGCAGAGAAGCAGGCAGAGGTAGAGGGAGAAGCAGGCTCCCCTCAGAGCAGGGAGCCCAATGCGGGACTCGATCCCAGGACCCTGGGATCGTGACCCGAGCCGAAGGCAGCTGCTTAACCGACTGAGCCACCCAGGTGCCCTCAAATAACTTTTTAAAAAAGATTTATTCTCTTAGTTGCTCCTTCATAATCCAGAATCAGCCAAGTGTTGTGCATGAGAAATTGCAGCTTGCACACTGAGCTGAGCCTCCACTTTCTGTCCACCTAAACTTCCACTGGCCTTGGTAGGACTCTGAATGAGACAGACGTCCGGGGTGACATGGACAGACAATGGGGGTTTCCTGTGGCTCAGCATTGATTTCTCCCTCCACACTGATGCAAAGACAAATAGCAACAAAGCTCTGCCTTCCTCAGTTTCAGGACTCAGTTATCAAAAGCCTTCTTCTGGTGATGACACACAGTACACATCTGCCAAGCCAACTCCTTCAGAAATTCCACCAGACCTAAGGGCTCAGTCAGGTAAACACAGATAGGGCCATCTCTTCTCTCTGCTGATGGACAGCTGCCATGAAGTCACACTTGGCACCACTGTGTTCTGGCACAAGGCTCAGACACCAGCACCCACACCTAAAGCTGAGAAACAACAGCCTTGACAAAGGGTTGCAATGTGGAGAGTACAATGTCCTGGAGGTGCACAGAACAAGGAGTCCATTCTGACAAACTCGCTTTGAGCACCTATTGTGTACATTGTCACACTGCTCTCATACTTTACAGCCTGGCTGGCAAGAAAGGCAGGGGCATAATGACTTCGATCCAAAACCCAAAATAGTGTTCAAAGAGAGCTTAAAATAAAATACCATATGAGTTCAAGGCAATTGGCAATTGCTTTTGATTTAGGGTAAGATTGGAGGAGAAGGCCTTGAAGGATGAGCAAACCCGTGGCAGGTCGAGAGGGGAGGAGGCACTCCCTGCCAAGGGGTCAGCTGGAGGGGCAAGTGGGGCCATTTCTGATAGGGGAGAGATGTGAGCAGAGGTGGGCTGGGAAGAATGTGAATCCAGATAAAGTAGGGAGACTGGAGTCTGGAGGGTGCTGAGTGAAGAGGGGACAGAGAAGACAGATAGGGGCTAGACTGTAGAGGCCATGAATCTGTAGATAAGAAATTGGAGTATGCTCCTGTATTCCTGCTCCATGCAGTGATTTTTTTTTTAAAGATTTTATTTATTTATTTGAGAGAGAGAGAGCACATGAGAGGGGGGAGGGTCAGAGGGAGAAGCAGACTCCCCGCTGAGAAGGGAGCCCGAAGCAGGACTCAATCCTGGGACTCCAGGATCATGACCTGAGCCAAAGGCAGTCGCTTAACCAACTGAGCCACCCAGGCGCCCTCCATGCAGTGATTTGGGGGAAGGAGGAGACATGGTTATCAACTACATGGCTTTATTAGTTACTGTACTGGAACTGTTACTTAGGAAGATGTCACGCCATCTATTACATCTGGAACTTCTACCACAGTTAGTAAAAAGCCACAGCTAGTTTGGGGAACTTTTTGTTGTTATTATTCACAGCATAGTTTTGCTTATGACCTAATATCTTTATTAAGTCTTTTATGAGACTTTGGCATGCAGAGAAATTAGTATGGGATTTCTCGGAGTTGATCTATATAACATTCTATAGTTAGCACTTACTAGTTCTTTTTCTCTTTTTAAAAAAATACTGTTTTTCTTCTACACATGGAGAATTTGGAGGTATGGGAATGGTAAGATCAGATCTGTATTTTATTTTTTTCTTTTTCCCCATCACCTATTTCACCGATCCCCTGATTTACCTCCCCTCTGGCAACCACCACTTTGTTCTCTATAGTTAAGAGTCTATTTTTTGGTTTGTCTCTTTTTTTCCTTGTTCCTTTGTTTTGTTTCTTAAATTCCACACATGAGTGAAATCATATGGTATTTTTGTTTCTCTGACTGACTTAATTCACTTAGTATTATACCCTCTAGATGCATCCATATTGTTGCAAATGGCAAGATTCCATTCTTTCTTATGGCTGAGTAATATCCCACTTCTTTATTCATTCATCTATAGATGGATAAAGAAACCTGGGCTGTTTCCATCATTTGGTTATTGTAAACACTGTTGCAATAAACATAGGGGTGCATATATCTTTTCAAATTAGTGTTTTTGTATTCTTTTTTTTTTTAAGATTTTATTTATTGGGGCACCTTGGTGGCTCAGTCGTTAAGTGTCTGCCTTCAGCTCAGATCATGATCCCAGGGTCCTGGGATCGAGCCCCACATCGGGCTCCCTGCTCGGCCAGGAGCCTGCTTCTCCCTCTCCCACTCCCCCTGCTTGTGTTCCCTCTCTCGCTGTCTCTCTGTCAAAATAAATAAAATAAAATAAATTAAATAAATTAAATAAATAAAATAAATAAATAAAATAAAAAACAAATAAAATTAAAAAATAAAAATAATTTAAAAAAATATTTTATTTATTTATTTGACAGAGAGAAAGAGAGCACAAACAGGGGGACCAGTGGCAGGCAGAGGGAGAGGGAGAAGCAGGCTCCCTGCTGAGCAGAGAGCCCGATGCAGGACTCAATCCCAGGATCCTGGGATCATGACCTGAGCTGAAGGCAGACACTTAACTGACTGGGCCATGCAGGCATCCCAGTGGTTTCATATTCTTTGGGTAAATACCCAGTGGTGGCGTTACTGGATCATCTGGTAATTCCAATTTTTTGAGGAACCTCCATACTGGTTTCCACAGTGGCTGCACCAGTCTGCATTTCAACCAACAATACATGAGGGTTCCTTTTCCTCCACATCCTCACCAACACTTGTTGTTTCTTGTGTTTTTGATTCTAGTAATTCTGACAGGTGTGAGGTGATACCTCCTTGTGGTTTTGATTTGCATTTTCTTGATGATTAGTGATGAGCATCCTTTCATGTGTCTGTTGGCCATCTATATTCTTCTTTGAGAAATATCTGTTCATGTCTTCTGGCCTTTTTAAAAATTGGATTATTTGTTTAGTGTTGAGTTTCATCAGTTCTTTATATATTTTGGATACTGTTTATCATTTATATCATTTGTACATATCTTCTCCCATTCCAGAGATTGTCTTTTAGTTTTGTTGGATGCTTTCTTTGCTGTGAGAAGCTTTTTGTTTTGATGTAGACCCAAGGGTTTATTTTTTATTTTGTTCCCCTTGCCTCAGGAGACATATCTAGAAAAATATTGCTACAGCCCATGTCAGAGAACTCACTGCCTGTGCTCTATTCTAGGATTTTTATGGTTTCGGGTCTCACATTTAGGTCTTTAATCCATTTTGAGTTTATTTTTGTATATGGTGTAAGAAAGTGGTCCGGTTTAATTCTTTTGTATGTAGCTGTCCAGTTTTCCCAACACCCAGTTGTTGAAGAGACTGTCTTTTTACCACTGCATATTCTTGCCTCTTTTGTCAAAGATTAATTGACCATATAATCGTGGGTTTATTTCTGGGGCTCTCTATTCTGTTTCATTGATCTATGTGTCAAGATCAGATCTATGTTTTAAAAAGATAACCCAGATAACTCTAGGGCCAGTGTTGAGGATAAATTGGATTAGAGTGAGAAAAACTAGACATGGGAATACTGGTTTCAGACCTAGCTTTTTGCTTGCTTGCTTGCTTTCGTTCTTTTTTTTAAGATTTAAATTTTTTTTTTTTAATAATCTCTACCATCCAATGTGGGGCTCAAACTCACAACCCTAAGATCAAGAGTCACATGCTCTACTGACTGAGCCAAGCAGGCATCTCTGTTTGCTTGCTTTCACTCATTTATTCTGAAAGCATTTAGGAGTAACAACAATGTGCTAGGCACTGTTCTGGGCATCACAAATACAGTAATGAAGAAAACAAATAATGCACTGCTTTTCTGGATCTCCCTTTTTTCTAGGGGAATATATACAATAGACATAGGAATCTACAGTGATGATTTTTAAAAAGTGCTAAGAAGAAAAATGGGGGCACCAGGCTGGCTCAGTCAGTAAGGTATCTGACTTTTGATCTCAGGATCATGAATTTGAGCCTCACATTGGGTGGAGAGACTACTTAAAGAAAAGAAAAATGAAGATGTTGATAAGGCTAGAACATGCTGGGTAGAGCTCTCTTTCTTTTTTTTTAAAGATTTTATTTATTTATTTGACAGAGAGAGAGAGAGAGCACAAGCAGGGGGAGCAGCAGGCAGAGGGAGAGGGAGAAGTAGGCTCCCTGAAGAGCAGGGAGCCTGATGTGGGGCTCAATCCCAGGATCGTTCCAATTTTAGTATATGTGCTGCCGAAGCGAGCACTCGATCCCAGGATCGATCCCGAAAGCAGTCACTTAACCAACTGAGCCACCCAGGCACCCCTCTTTCTTTCTTTTTATGAGGTTTCTGGAAAACCTTTTTATTTTATTTATTTATTTAGAGTGGGGGACAGTGGGGGGAGGGGTGGAGAGAGACAGAGAGAGAGAATCTTAAGCAGGCTCTACACCTAGCACAGATCCTATCTCAGGACCCTGACATTATGACCTGAACCGAAATCACGAGTCAGATGCTTAATCAACTGAGCCACCCAGGTGCCCACCTCCCTCCCTCCCTTCGTTCCTTCCTTCCTTCCTCCCTCCCTCCCTCCCTTCCTTCCTTCCTTCTTCCCTGTAGTAAAATGTACATAAGATAAACTTTACTATATTTATCATTTTTAAGCCTACAGTTCAGTGGCATTAAGTATATTCACATTGTTGTACAACCATCACCTACCATCCATCTCCAGAACTTTTTGGGTGGAGCTCTTTTCAATAGAATAGTTGAAGTCCTCTCTAACATGGCAGCATCCGAAGCCAGAGTGAAGAGTGAGAACAGGCTTTGGGCTCAGGGATCATGTTCCTCTCTTTGGAAACAGCTAAGACCATTGCAATAGGCCAGGCAACAGTTGGTCCAGTAAGATTTGGTGTAGCTGAAACCCCACGCCCAGAGCACAAAGGAAAACAGACTTGGGAGTCACTTTTCTCCCAGAAGTAAATTATTTAGTGGAAAGGCCAATGCAGATCCATGAAGAGAAACAATTCATTGCTAAGCACAAGCTCTTTAATCACACAGAGGATTTTCATATCTGTATTAAAGAGCATGTGGTGTCCTGTGAATGCAAATTTATGAAGCTGTGAAGTCTACTGAGTTTCCTTTTTGAGTTATAGGCCTTCCTTTCAGAAATGAGTGAGGAGTCATGAGTTTGCTTTGGAATGTCCTTTAGCTTTGTGAAACTGAAGAAAGGAAGCCTCATTGAAAATGAAGTTGGCTATTTTTCTGAAGCTGTTTCAAAAAAATCTAAATGGAAGGAAAACTTCTAAACTCTTCCTATGAGGACAGCATTACCTTGATCCTAAAACCAGACAAAGACGTCACTGAAAAGGACAATTACAGACAATATCCCTGATGAACACGGATGGAAAAATTCTCACCAAAATACTAGCCAATAGGATCCAACAGTACATTAAAAGGATTATTCACCATGACCAAGTGGGGTTTACTCCTGGGCTGCAAGGTTGGTTCAACATCCGCAAATCAATCAATGTGATACAATACATTAATAAAAGAAAGGACAAGAACCATATGATCTTCTCAGTAGATGCAGAAAAAGCATTTGACAAAGTACAGCATTCTTTCTTGATTAAAACTCTTCACAGTGTAGGGATAGAGGGTACATACCTCAATATCATAAAAGCCATCTATGAAAAACCCCACAGCAAGTATCATTCTCAATGGGGAAAAACTCTCAATTTTGTTTTTTTCCCTAAGGTCAGGAACACAGCAAGGATGTCCATTATCACCACTGCTGCTCAATATAGTACTAGAAACCCTAGCCACAGCAATCGACAACAAAAAGAAATAAAAGGCATCCGAATCGGCAAAGAAGTCAAGCTCTCAGTCTTTGCAGATGACATGATATTGTATGTGGAAAACCCAAAAGACTCCACCCCTAAATTGCTATAACTCATATAGGAATTCAGTAAAGTGGCAGGAGATAAAATCAATGCACAGCAATCAGTTGCATTTCTATACACCAACAAGACAGAAGAAAGAGAAATTAAGGAGTCGATCCCATTTACAATTGCACCCAAAACCGTAAGATACCTAGGAATACACCGAACCAAAGACAAAAAGGATCTGTACTCAGAAAACTATAGAATGCTCATCAAAGAAATTGAGGAAGACACAAAGAAATGGAAAAATGTTCCATGCTCATGGATTGGAAGAACAAATAGTTAAAATGTCTATGCTACCTAGAGCAATCTACACATTTAATGCAATCCCTATCAAAACACCACCAACTTTTGTCATAGAAATGGAACAAATAATCCTAAAATTTGTATGGAACCAGAAAAGACCCTGAATAGCCAAAGGAATGTTGAAAAAGAAAACCAAAACTGGTGGCATCACAATTCCGGACTTCAAGCTCTATTACAAAGCTGTCATCATCAAGACAGTATGGTACTGGCACAAAAACAGACACATAGATCAGTTGAACAGAATAGAGAACCCAGAAATGCACCCTCAACTCTATGGTCAACTGACCTTCGACAAAGCAGGAAAGAATATACAATGGAAAAAAGACAGTCTCTTCAACAAATGGTGCTGGGGGGCGCCTGAGTGGCTCAGTTGGTTGGGCAACTGCCTTCGGCTCAGGTCATGATCCATGAGTCTGCTTCTCCCTCTGACCCTCCCCCCTCTCATGTGCTCTCTCTCTCTCTCTCTCATTCTCTCTCTTTCAAATGGATAAATAAAATCTGAAAAAAAAAAAAAATGGTGCTGGGAAAATTGGACAGCCACACGCAGAAGAATGAAACTGGACCATTTCCTTACACCATACACAAAAATAGACGCAAAATGGATGAAAGACGTAAATGTGAGACAGGAATCCATCAAAATCCTAGAGGAGAACACAGGCAGCAACCTCTTTGACCTCGGCCGCAGCAACTTCTTGCTAGATACATCTCCAAAGGCAAGGGAAACAAAGGCAAAAATGAACTATTAGGACTTCATCAAAATAAAAAGCTTTTCCACAGTAAAGGAAACAGTCAACAAAACCAAAAGACAACCAACAGAATGGGAGAAGATATTTGCAAATGACATATCAGATAAAAGGCTAGTATCCAAAATCTATAAAGAACTTATAAAACTCAACACCCAAAGAACAAATAATCTAATCAAGAAATGGGCAGAAGGCATGAACAGATATTTCTGCGAAGAAGACATCCAAATGGCCAACAGACACATGAAAAAGTGCTCCACATCACTCGGCATCAGGGAAATACAAATCAAAACCACAACGAGATACCACCTCACACCAGTCAGAATGGCTAAAATTAACAAGTCAGGAAACAACAGATATTGGCAAGGATGCAGAGAAAGGGGAATCCTCCTACACTGTTTGTGGGAATGTAAGCTGGTGCAGCCACTCTGGAAAACAGTATGGAGGTTCCTCAGAAAGTTGAAAATAGAGCTACCCAAAGGTAGTGACCTGAAGGGGCACCTGCACCCCAATGTTTATAGCAGCAATGTCCACAATAGCCAAACTATGGAAAAAGCCCAGATGTCCACTGACAGATAAATGGATAAAGAAGATGTGGTATATATATACAATGGAATATTGTGCAGCCATCAAAAATATGAAATCTTGCCATTTCCAACAATGTGGATGGAACTAGAGGGTATTATGCTAAGCAAAATAAGTCAATCAGAGAAAGACATTATTATATAATCTCACTGATAGGTGGAATTTAAGAAACAAGGCAGAGGATCATAGGGGAAGAGAGTAAAAAATGAAACAAGATGAAACCAGAGAGGGAGACAAACCATAAGAGACTCTTAATCACAGGAAACAAATTGAGGGTTGCTGGGGGTGGGGTGGGGTGGAGGGATGGGGTAACTGGGTGATGGACATTGGGAAGGGTATGTGTTGTATGAGCATTGGGTGTTATACAAGACTGATGAATCACAGACCTTTACCCCTGAGACAAATAATACATTATATGTTAATTAATTGAATTTAAATTTTAAAAGAATTTTTAAAACCCTTTTACATATTAAAAAAATAAAATGAAGTTGGGAGGCCAGTAGGGAGAGCTCTCACACCCTGCTGCTCATTGTCAAGTGCAGACCCAACTAGAAGAGAAGGACCTTGCATTCCCAAGAAAATTTATTACTCCGGCAGGAGGAAGGAAGCACTTCTCCTTGCCCAACAACAAGTTCAGCCAATAAGAAAATACCACAACTCAGCCAGTGAGAAAGCATCATCACCCTGATTTCTCACTTTCTTCCAAAAGACTTTTGTCTAAAGTAGCCCCTCTTGGAGTGCCTGGGTGGCTCAGTCAGTTAAGTGCCTGCCTTTGGCTCAGATCACAACCCTGGGGTCCTGGGATTGAGTCCTGCATCGGGCTCCCTGCTCAGCAGACAGTCTGCTTCTTCCTCTCCCTCTACTCTCTGCACCGCCCCCCAATAATCTCTCTCTCTCTCCCCCTCTCAAATAAATAAAATCTTAAAAAATAATAATAATAATGTAGACCCTCTCAACTTAACCCTTCTCTGTATAAACTAACTTTCTTCTCCTTTGATCTCCAGACTTGCATGTCCCAAATTGCAATTCCTCTGCTGTTCCCAAATAAACCCATTTTGCTGGCTCTTTTACTTTTAAGGTCAACAGCTTGTTGGTATATGTTTTGTCTACGACAGGAGCAATTAGTCATACATTAGTCATGCATTAATGAGTACATTCCATTTTTATGGGTACAGAGGACAACAAGCCTATGTCTCTTCCCCAGTTGGTCAACAGAAATAACTCTAGATGTTAATCCATTAATCCAATCTAATAATTTTGTCATCCATGAAACCTTCATGTGTTCTGTATGCTGCAGCTGATTCCTGTTCAGTCAACGATCTGGTGGGGGAGGAAAGTAATTTTCCCTCTACCCTTCTAAGTTCTTGGCTGAGACCCCTCCCATGTAATAAAAGACAGATTAATGGTAGAAAAATAAACAGAAGTTTAATAACATGTGTACCTATTGTATACATGGAAGAGACCCAGGAAAACTGAGTAACTCTCTGAAATGGTCCAAGCCATCACATTGTATAATCTCCAGTTATACACAAAAGATATTGGGGCAAAGGGTAGAGGATAGGGGAGGTCACCAGGAAAAGCACAGTAAACAAGGATAAGGTTGTTGTGCAGATTTAAAGCTTTGTCTTCTTCACTGATAAGAATTTCTAGAGATTTAGAGACCTCCTTCTCTTCTTGGCACAGAGAGGAAGACAAATGTAAATTCCCCCTACAAAACCAAGTAACTTCTACTCAGTTTTCAGGGCTTCTCTCCTGCCTGCTGTTTTTTAAAAAAATGATCACTCTAAAATAATCCTTATGCCAAAAAGACATATTCTGGAGTGGCCAACTCTGCTTCCCTTCAATCCAAATCATGATTTCTGCCTTATCTGGAAATTTGAGATTAATTTGCTATGATAATACCGTGCAGAAGTCACCAAACCAAACCCTACCCCACAGCCACACAAAGGAAATTAGAGGATACATTTAAAAAACTGAACATGTTCTCCTTTGAGTTGTTCTTCTAATTTGCTTTCCCTGGAAACTTGCAGAGAAATGAGTATATTTGCTCTAGGTGGACACTTGTTTTCTTATTGATATGAAAAGCAGTACGAGGAAATGGAGTTGTTTTTCCTGTAAGGAGGGGCAATCCTTGTAAATACTGGCAGAGCCAGTGCAAATTAATAAGGTAAGAACTTTGAGGTGTGTATAATGAGTTTGCAAAATCTTCTACAAGGCTCAGAGAGTGCACAATAGTTAGGGTTGGATAATATATGTTTGGGGAAGGAAAGCCGTGGCTCTACAGTTTATAGAGAAGCAATAAGTGCACTGTGACCTGCTGAAAACTCATCAATAACGGCTCATCTCCTGGAGGTTTATTTTTCCCATCCATAATCCTTTATCTGAAACACTTGGGCCCTATGTTTTGGAATTCAGTTCTTCAGAGAATATCGTGTGTACACTGCATAGCACTGCAGAATACACCCAGTGGTCTGGGGCAGTACTCCATAATTAAACCCATGGATATGTCCACAGGGAAATGTATGATTACTTATACCAAGTAGAATAAATAGACTTAGGATCATAAATAGACTTAGATCATCAAATCAGGCCAGATTTTGCTGTCAAATTTGTTTAGCACCAAACTTTTGGTTTCAGAGACAAAACTCTAAAATTCCAGAATTGTGGGGGCGCCTGGGTGGCTCAGTTGGTTAAGCGACTGCCTTCGGCTCAGGTCATGATCCTGGAGTCCCGGGATCGAGTCCCGCATCGGGCTCCCTGCTCAGCAGGGAGTCTGCTTCTCCCTCTGACCCTCCCCCCTCTCATGCTCTCTCTATCTCATTCTCTCTCTTAAATAAATAAATAAAATCTTAAAAAAAATAAAATAAAATAAAATTCCAGAATTGTGGCTAAGGGATTGTGGACCTGTATGACCTTCCTCTGTGTGATTCCAAAAAGCAAGCCATCGCTTGAACCCATCTCACGAGTGGCCACATTGCTATGAATCAAGAATCTGGATCTAGGTAGGAACGAATTGCTCAACATCACATCCTTCCACACTAAGTGGATACATCTGTAATAGGAGGTCCTTTTTGGGGGGGGGCGGTATTTAATGTATATCAGTGGGACCTGAAAAAACACAAGTAAGAACTAAAATGTATTTGCTGGGTGCTTTTATCTGGCTCAGCAGAAGGCAGAAACCCTATGAATCATATCCATGTAGGCAGGTGCAGGCCACAGACAACCGATATCTCCCAAGTGAATTTGAAAGGATCTTATTACCCTGGATCCTAAGAGGGTTGTTGCCTTGTTGCCTTGGGAACCATAGGTAAGGATAATTAACTCAGCTCCTCATTTTAGTGACTCCTCAGCTCTTGATACAATTTCTCACAGACATGGCTGCCTACCAGTTGCCAGGCCCACATTTGGGACGTATTTCTCTTGGACAGTTGACGTGGTACCTGTGGCTGTTCCATCCGTGGCAGAGAGTGTGGACCATGCTCTCCAAACAGGCCACATGCTGGACTACCTCTGGTTTCTGTCTCCTGGGTTTCAGATTGGCAAGTGTGACGAAAAGCAAGGTGGATAATGTGGTTCTTAGGATGGCTCGGGAGCCAGGTGAGTAGCTTTTGTCTTTTCCTCACTGTGGATATTCACTACAGAAGGGAGCATACAGAACTTTCCAGACAGGAGCATTTAGTTACATCGAGTCAAGAAATTAATATTTTACTTTTGATTTATTATTTTATAGGGAATCATACTTCGATGAGGAGACAATTTAATGTTTCAGCTTAACACGTATTATTTATTAAGCACACATTACGTGTTTCTGTGCCAGATATAAGCTCTGTCTACAGAGTTGAGATGCTAGGCTACAGTATGTGTGGGGGGATATATGTGTAACTAGGAATAGCCATAGGAACCTACTTTGACTAACGTAAGCAAAAAAGCTTACAGGAAAGCTTGTTGGCAGCCTCAGTTAGCGTGGGCTTTTGCCTATACAATGCCCTAGATGCCTGAAGGTGGAGGACTCATCTCGGACCTCTGAGAGTCAAAACCACAGGCAAACATGGCAGAGCAGAAAGACTGGAAAAGCCTTGTCCCCTGTTTTCATGTCAGAGCTGCTATACCAAAATGAGACTGCCTGCCTCCAGATATTTGTGATGTAAAAAATAAAACAACGAAACAACAACAACAGAAAAACAGAGGTCTATCTTATTTGGCCACTGTGGTTGAGTTTCTGTTCTCTGTAGCTGATCATAATTCTGAAACACTATCTCAGAGTTTTTCTCTCTGCATATATGTATAATTTCTAGCACTAAGAACAATCTCTGAGGCAGATAATATATTTTTTTTAAATTATGATATTATCCTCATTTTTAAAAAGGGAAAACAGGGTGCCTGGGTGGCTCAGTTGGTTAAGTGTCTGACTTCTGCTCGGGTCACGATCTCTGGGTCCTGGGATTGAGCCCCACATGGGGTTCCCTGCTCAGCGGGGAGTCCGCTTCTCCCTCTCCCTCTGTCCCTCCCCTGCTCTCTCTCTCTAATAAATAAAATTTTTTTAAAGGTTTTATTTATTTATTTGACAGAGAGAGACACAGCGAGAGAGGAAACACAAGCAGGGGGAGTGGGAAAGGGAGAAGCAGGCCCCCCGTGGAGCAGGGAGCCCGATGCGGGGCTCGATCCCAGGACCCTGAGATCATGACCTGAGCCGAAGGCAGATGCTTAATGACTAAGCCACCCAGGCACCCCTAAAATCTTTTTTTTTTGAAGATTGTTTATTTATCTGTTTGAGAGAGAGAGAGCGAGACAGAGATAGGGAGAGAGAGCATGAGTGAAGAGGAGAGGGAGAAGCAGGCTCTCTGCTGAGCAGGGAGCCCGACGCGGAACTTGATCCCAGGACCCTGGGATCATGACCTGAGCCGAAGGCAGACACTTAACTGACTGAGCCACCCAGGCGCCCAAATAAAATCTTTTTAAAAAATTTTATTTATGCGATCTTTCTCCACCTGCCTCTCTCCAGAGTTCTTGGACTAGCAGAGCGGGAGATTCCTCCAGGTCTCTTTTAAAAGTACACATTGTTACAGGTCCTTGAACCAACCCATGAACATGCACTTGTTAAAAAAAATAAATGAGTTAAGAACAGATCCTACTGCTTTTCATAATACTTTTCCTTTATGCACCGTTGTTTTCAATCCCTGTTCATCAGCATGCAGAGCCCCAGCTATTCTATATGTCCTCCTTACTATTCTGCATTTTTCAGCTAATAGTTATTTCTTTTTTTAAGATTTCATTTATTTATTTGACAGAGACACAGCGAAAGAGCAGGGGGAGTGGGAGAGGGAGAAGCAGACTTCCCGCTGAGCAGGGAGCCTGACATGGGACTCTATCCCAGGACCCTGGGATCATGACCTGAGCCGAAGGCAGACGCTTAACGACTGAGCCACCCAGGAGCCCCAGCTAATAGTATTTCTTGATGTTCTTATACATCCCACAATATTTTAAATTACAAAAATCCCGAATGCAATCTGCGAAATGCTGAAAAGGGGAGGAAAATTATCTGTACTATCACTTCCCCAAATAAAACAAATACATAGTATGCATTTTGGTTTATTTTGTTCCTGTCCTGCCCGTGTGTTTCAGTTTTGCATAGTGGCAGTCATGGTGCGGGAATTTTGTATTCTGTCATTTACAATGAATATTACACCATAAGTATTATCCGCAAGTTCCATGAGGGCAAATCCCCCATTTTTTGTGCATCATTGTATCACCTGAGCTTAGCATGATATGGTAAAGCTGGCTCAGTAAGTATTCGTTGACTGAATAAATATTGCTAAATACTCTTCATAGTCCACATATATATGCCCACATAATGTACCTTTTAGTGGATATGTCTTAATTTACTTAACTTTCCCTAATTATTGGATAGTTTCATTGTTTTCCATTTTTTGCTCTTATGACTAATGTGTTGATGAAAAGTTCTGTGCATATAGTCTTCTCTGTATTTGTACTTTTGTCTGAAGACAGGGGCCCAGGGTAAAGTCACAAGGTCAAATGATTTGAACATTTTTTACGAGTCTTGATGCGTTTTATGAAAATGCTTTTTGAAAGGGTGGGAGCAGTTTACAATGGCAAGCAGTGTAGCAGTTTCTTCTCACCCTCACCTGCCCTGGTTTGTGTTGTGTTTTTAAAATTGTTGGTATTGATTTCAGTGGAAGAATCCCTCAATCAATTAGCATGCTTACATGACCTCACTTTAGTGTCACGGGCATAATGTGCCAAATAAGTACTCATTAAAATGTGAGCCCATTATTTTGGTCATGTCCCTAATACTCCCATTATTTCCCAAAGCATCATAAGCACAGGTGCAATTCAATTGTATCTCAGCCTTTAATTTCTATGACTGGCCTATACATGTAAATACCAGTTATAATTATATATTATTATTTTGTTTACATCTTTTTTTTTGATTAGAGCTTTTTGAGCATCACAATAAAAAAGATGGTTTTTACATTAGACCCTGTAAGTAATCATATCCTTGTTTTCTACAAAATTGTTCAATGAATTTATCTCTCTCTATATCTACATATGTTTCTATCTCCCTCTTTCTCCCTGAAAATTCACAGGCAATCCCAGCTCCAGGGAAACTATACTTTTCATGTATGTTTAGAATTAATATTTACAGAGGCTTAACTGAAACCACAGTAGTCTTTGAACTGTTAACAAGTGATCAACAGAAAGTATTATTTCTTTCTGAGCTGTCTGTCAAAGTCCATCACCGAATGCCATAAAGCAGGCAGTGTGCCAATTACTTAAACTGCTGTTCTCTTAGAAAAACTTCCCAAAGCTTTGGCCACAGAAACTATCTAGAGGTAACCCCTGCCTCTAAACAGAGTTTAGGAAGGACTTAAAGTATCATGCCAAAGCCGAGCGGACTACAAAGTGTATTAAAGGGGTTCAGAGTAACTGACGCAGGGATTGCTGAACATGGAGAAGGGATGGTCTTTGGCTATTCTTCTTGCCCTTCTTCTCCATACTCCGACAGGTAGCTACCCGTGAGGTATTTACCTGCCCCATTTCTGCCTCTGCTTGGGGAGAAGGTGGGGCTGCTGCCTGCCTTGCCCCATGGAGGAGGGACCTGAGGTTTCTCCAGGAACAACCCTGTTCTTAGGCCAGACAGGTGTGAGTGGGGGTAAGACCAGGGTAAGGAGTGTTGAAAGAACACTCAGCGGCCACGTGATCCATGCAACTGTGGCCAGGGTGTTTCTGAGAGCTGCAGCTGCCCCTTTCAATCTGTAGGATGCACCAGGCCCCATGACCACTACCTCTCACGAAGTCCCCATCAAGACAGACATTCTCCTTCCCATTAGGATCACTACAAATGTCAGCCAGAAGATACCTGACAATCGTCTAGTTCATCCCATGCATTTATTCTACTTTGCTTTTTAAAAATTTATTTGAGAGAGCACAAGTTGGGGGGGGGGCAGACCCTCCACTGAGCAGGGAGCCCTGACAGGGGGGGCTTAATCCCAGGCCCTCAGGATCATGACCTGAGCCAAAGGCAGACGCTTAACCAACTGAGCCACCCAGGCGTCCCTTAATTTTCCTTTGCTTTTAATTACATTCAAAACAACACCCCCAAAAGCAGAACTGTCTTCACTACCATTTTCCTATTCCCCTAAATCAGAGACTCTCCCACTCACCTTTTCAGTTAGCTTGTTGCCAAGATGCTGAGCATCCTTCTAACCATTTTTCTATTCATTTGCATGTATATATATGTACACATACGTATATATACATGTATATACATATACACACATATGTGTATTAACTGCATAAAGAGGCCCATACCATATGTATTGCTCTGTACCTTGTTTTCTTCCTTAGCAATGTGTCGTGGACAACTTTGCGTATTGGGTCATACAGACTACTTGTTCTTACCTGATAGCATTCCTCAGAATCAGTCAGTAGATATACCGTAAAAAGATGTAACTCCCGGAGCGCCTGGGTGGCTCACTCAGTTAAGCCACTGCCTTCGGCTCAGGCCCTGATCTCAGGGTCGTGGGATCAAGCCCCGCGTCGGACTCCCTGCTCCGCTGGGAGTCTGCTTCTCCCTCTGCTTCTGCTGTCTCTCCCTGCTGGTGGTCTCTCTCTCTCTTTCTCTGTCAAATAAATAAATAAAATCTTAAAAGAAAAAAAAAAAGATATGACTCCCAAATCAAACTCAAAAAAGGACATCCAAAATTCAGTTTATTTGATCCCTCACCCTCCCCACATTTTTATATAGGAAAAATTTCAAACATACAAAATAATGGAAAGACTAGTACAGTGAACTCCCATACAGAGATTCTCTCTCTCCCTCTCCCCCTGGCCCTCCTCACCACATGTACACGCTCTTTCTCTCTCCCTCTCTCTAAAGGAAATAAATAAAGTTTAAAAAAATTTTTTTTACCCAAACATGTACCTCTTCCTAAACAATATATCGTTTGGATTTGTTTGTTTTTGAGCTTTATAAAAATAGAATCACACCGTGTGTGAATCCACTAGATTCAACGATTGTTACCAACGGCTGTCATTTCAATACCTGACAGAGTTGTGTGGTTGTAAAAGGAGAAGCCTAGGAAAAGAAGCAGAATTCATCAAGGCCCAAGGTCTTAAGAATTATGAAGGAAAGACGTTTACGAATCTGAAGGGCCAAAAGAAAGTAAAAGCCACCCAACAGATTAACCTGGGAGGAAGATGCAGATTTCAATGAATTGAAGGAAGAATTAGTAATCTAGGCATGTGGGCTAAAAGGCTATCCATTCTTGGGGCGCCTGGGTGGCTTCAGTCGGTTGAGCATCTGCCTTCAGCTCGGGTCATGATCCTAGAGTCCTGGGATCGAGTCCCGCATCGGGTTCCTGCTCAGTGGGGAGGCTGCTTCTCCCTCTGCACTTCCCCCTGCTCATACTCTCTCTCTCTCTCCCTCTCTTTCTCTCAAATAAATAAAATCTTAAAAAAAAATAAAAGGCTACGCAATTTTGAAATTATGGAGTGACTGGTGTGAATATAGAGAGGTTTAGTGAGCTGTACTTTGATGCATTTTCTGGTAGCTATGCAACATCAAATATACTTTGAAGGCAAAACCCTCCAAATGACATGGGGTGATATGTGTTTCCTTGGTGGGTGAAATGAAGAAACATTCTCGTCTATAAATTCTGACCTTGCAATGATCGAACAGCTTTTCTCCAAAAATCACCAAGAAAGTAACTGTTTGCCTAGAGGGTGGATATCTTTTTATTCCAAAGGAAAATTTAGAATCAAATATGGAAATGGAATATTATACAGCAGGAAGATTGGATGAAATACAGCTATATACAACAACTCGAATAAATCTTAGAAATATAATTTGCAGTGAAAACTGCTGGTTGCAGACAACACACAGTGTGATTCCATTTTTATAAAGCTCAAAAACAAGCAAATCCAACAATATATTGTTTAGGAAGATGTATATGTTTGGATAAAAAAATTTTTTTAAAGATTTATTTATTTCCTTTAGAGAGAGAGAGAGAAAGAGTATGTACACATGGTGGGGAGGGCCAGAGGGAGGGGGAGAGAGAGAATCTCTAACAGACTCTGTGCTTAGCATGGAGCCTGACATGGGTTCAATCTCATGACTCTGAGAACATGACCTGAGCTATAACCAAGAGTCAGACACTCAACTGACTGTGCCACCCAGGTGCCCCTAAAAAAAGTTTTTTTTAAGATTTTAATTATTTATTTGAGACAGAGAGAGTAAGCGAGAGAGAGTGCACAAGCAGGGGGCAAGGCAGAAGGAGAAGGAGAATGCTGAGCAGGGAGCTGGATGTGGGACTCGATTCCAGGACCCCAGGGTCATGACCTGAGCTGAAGGCAGCTGCTAAACCGACTGAGCCACCCAGGTGCTTCCTTAAAAATTTTTTTTTAATGAACGCATTATTTTAGGATAGTGATTCCCTTGAAATGAATAGGGGCAGTTGAAAGCACACGGTGTCATCAAAAACATTGGTAATTGGGGCGCCTGGGTGGCTCAGTCGGTTAAGCATCTGCCTTTGGCTTGGGTTGTGATCCCAGAGTCCTGGGATTGAGTCCCATGTCGGGCTCCCTGCTCAGCGGGGAGCCTGCTTCTCCCTCTCCCTCTGCCCTTCCCCCCTGCTCACGATCTCTCTCTCTCTCTCTCTCAAATAAATAAATAAATAAATAATCTTTAAAAAAAGAAAAAAACATTGGTAATTGTTCTATTGATTAATTGTATGGTGGGTTCATGTATTCATTTTATTATATGCTCTCAAAGTTATTTAGATGTTACTTACATTATTTCATATGTATCAAATATTACATAATAAAATTGTGTAAGGCGAAATAAAGGCTAGACTTACAAAATAGAATAATGAAACACGTAGTTATGGACTGTTTATGCAGCCATTCTTTTTTTTTTTTTGCAGCCATTCTTTTAATGGCATTTAATTTTAATTTTTTGCTCTTCCAGCACACAGGAATAAGCATTCTTGAGTATATTTCTTAAAAGTTTTTTTTTTAGATTTTTTTTTTAAAGATTTTATTTATTTGACAGAGAGAGACATAGCAAGAAAGGGAACACAAGCAGGGGGATTGGGAGTGGGAGAGGGAGAAGCAGGCTTCCCATAGAGCAGGGAGCCCGATGCAGGGCTTGATGCCAGGACCCTGGGACCATGACCTGAGCCGAAGGCAGACGCTTAACCACCTGAGCCACCCAGGCACCCCTTTTTAGATTTTTTTTTATTTTTTATTTTTTATTTTTATTTTTATTTTTTATTTTTTTTAAAGATTTTATTTATTTATTTGACAGAGAAAGACACAGCGAGAGGGAACACAAGCAGGGGGAGTGGGAGAGGGAGAAGCAGGCTTCCCGCCGAGCAGGGAGCCCGATGCGGGGCTCGATCCCAGGACTCTGGGATCATGACCTGAGCCAAAGGCAGACGCTTAACGACTGAGCCACCCAGGCGCCCCTTTATTTTTTATTTTTTGACAGAGAGAGAGAGAGAGAACGCAAGCAGGGGGAGTGGGAGATGCAGGCTTCCCGCCGAGCCGGGAGCCCGATGTGGGGCTCGATCCCAGGACCCTGGGATCATGACCTGAGCCGAAGGCAGACACTTAACGACTGAGCCACCCAGGCGCCGGAGTATATTTCTTTCATTACTTGTGGGGGTGGGGTAGATACCTAGAAGTGGGGTTGCTGGGTCAAAGGGTGAAAACACTGAAGTTAAATGCAAAACTAGGGAGGGAGGTGCAGGGAGAGGGACTTGGAGGAAGGTGGTCAAAAGGTACAAACTTTGAGTTATAAATAAGTACTAGGGATGTCATGATGACTACAGCTAACACTGCCGTATGATATATAGGAAAGTTGCTAAGAGGGTAAATTTTTAGAGTTCTCACCACAAGGGGAACATTTATTTTTCTTTTTTCTTTTCCTCTTTAAAGATTTTATTTTAACTTTAAATAAATTCTACAGCACATATGGGACTTGAACTCACCTCCACTGACTAAGCCAGCCAGGCATCCCCTTTTTCTTTGTACTGTATCTATATAGGGTGATGGATGTGAGCTGATTCTACTGTGGCAATCATTTCACAATAGACGTAAATCAAGTGATCCTGCTGTGCATTTTAAATTTATACAGTGATATAAGTCAATTATTTCATAATAAAACTGGACAGAAATACCAAACATACACAGGCAGCAGACAGCAAATCAAGATTAGAAACAAAGCTCTTTCTGGGCTCCATGGTGCACCTGTTGCCAGTAATGAAAACACCTGTCTTATCAAGGCAAGTGTCCCACTTTAGACTGTGATTTGACCCCTTCCCCACCATCCTGTCTGCCCAGCCCGTAGGTGAAGCACAGGATCGATTTCAGAACCTCAGGACACAGAACACAGAACTCCCTGTCCCGAGAGGCAGCAGAATAGGGCTTTGTCTCCCAGAAACGCAAGATGGTTTCTGTGGGGCTGCCCTGGGGCCAGTGCAGGAGGGAACCTCTGCTGAGCTCCAAGTCAGAACCCAGAGTTCTTGCCCCATTTTTCACTACTGCCCCTGGGGCCCATGGAGGCGTCTCTTTTTGTTTCTCTGAGCAGATTTTGAAATGTGTAGTCTTCAGAGTGGAAATGTTTATTAGTTACTGAAAATGCTGTTTTGTTGATTACAGGAAAGCACAGACAAAGGAATCCATACAGCATGTACCCAGAATGAAAAAAGTGGGTGGGAAAAACCAAGATAATGTCAGTTACCAGCTATGCCAGCCAGAGTGCCTTTCTTCCTACCTGAACACATTCAAAGATAATCCCAAATCCAAGTCTTTGAAATGTTCATTTCAATTCAGATACAGAAAGAAATTAAACGTCTATTTTAGTGTGTGTGTGTGTGTGTGTGTGTGTGTATGTAATATGCCACCCAAACACATGTAGTAGCAACATCAACCCCATATACTAGATTAAATCAGTGGCATGTGATTAAACATTTTAAAATTTAGGGAATATTGGGCGCCTGGGTGGCTCAGTTGGCTAAGCGACTGCCTTCGGCTCAGGTCATGATCCTGGAGTTCCGGGATCGAGTCCCGCATCGGGCTCCCTGCTCGGCAGGGAGTCTGCTTCTCCCTCTGACCCTCCCCCCTCTCATGCTCTCTCTCTATCTCATTCTCTCTCAAATGAATAAATAAAATCTTTAAAAAAAAATAAATAAATAAAATAAAATTTAGGGAATATCAAGTTTTGCCCAAATATCTCATCATTTTTTTAGTGGTTGGTTTTTCTCAATCAGGGCCCCAACAAGAAATACACATTGTATTTTATCGATATCACTTAAATCTTTTAGTTTATAGGTTTCTTCCCCCTTCATCTTTAATGCCTTCTTGTTTGTTGTTGAGGAAACTGGATCATTGGACTTCTTGAGTTTCCCAGATTCTGATTTTGTTGACTGTACCCCGTAGTAGTGTTGTTTAATATATCCCTCTCTTCTAGTAATTCTTATAAACTGGTAGATGGGTCTAGAAACTTGGTCAGACTCAGGTTTGCTCTTTTTGGCAAGAATGTGCCATTTGTGGTGTTGTATATTTCCATCAGATGGCACATAATGTCTGGTGATCTTTTCTGTGATGTTAGTGGCCATCGATGACTATTGCCTTGATCCACTATTTTATTAGTGCTTTGGAAAATGCTGATATTCAAATTTTGTCAATCCTTATTTGTTGGCTAGAATAATTTCTTCGTCAACTATTTAGTTTATCCTGAGTCGCAGTTTGTACATGTCTTAGCCTGGATTTCCCAGGAAGCAGAGCCTTGAGTCATGTGCTTTATTGGGGGAAAGTGATCGTGCAGAAAAAAGTGAGGGATGGGAGAAGCAGAGAAAGCCAGCTGAAGGGAGACTCACTCAGTAGGCTGCTGCTGTAGGCACCTGATTACTTGATCAGTGTGACTTGATTTCTGAGAAGCAATATATACTGAGTCTCAGGACAGTTCATCTTGTGGGGGGGGGGGAAGGAATATTCACATATCAGCTTCTATCCCTCACTGGTAGAAGCTTAGACAATGAAGCATTAACTTCAGGGTGGTGTATGCATGGGCATCCCCACCCTGGCACTGATAGAGAAGCACTGGGTGGGAGGGAGGAGATGAGTCTATTCTCAGGTTGTCCCTGCGTGAAGCTGGACAGAGCCCACCTAAACCTTGTTGCTGCAGCAATGTCTGGAGTAAGGGACAGGGGAGGCGAAGAGGATCTGAAGTAGTACATACGTGTTAGATACAGTCCAGAAAAGGCAGGTGAAATGTGCAATTCTTTCTCTTACAATTTATCAGCTTTCAAAATAATTAATTAGTTCTATTGCATCTGCAAAGGTAATCAGTTAGGGGGTTTTTTTGTTTCTGTTTTTGTATCATTATGACTCCCGGATATATACATATTTGATATGTCTCAATTCATTGCAGTTATTTTTCTTCTTCTTCTTTTTTTTAAGATTTTATTTATTTATTTGACAGAGAGAGAGAGAGAGCACAAGCAGGGGGAGTGGCAGGCAGGAGAAGCAGGCTCCCCGCTGAGCAGGGAGCCCGACGGGACTGGATCCCAGGACCTGATCATGACCTGAGCCGAAGGCAGACATTTAACCAACTGAGCCACCCAGGCGTCCCATTATTTTTCTTCTCGAGGCTTAAAATTTATCCCACTTTGGCTGGTGGAGGCTTCTACAGGTTGGCTCCAGATTCCATTTGATGTCAACCTTAGTTTTTGATAGCTTCACTGCTTCCTGAATTGATAAGATATTCCAGGCTGATTTTGGAGATTTCTTGCCTCTGACAGAAAATCAACCACTTCTCCAAGTAGATCTAGTTCTTTTTAGACAAATATGGTATTTAGAGACCACAATCTGAAATCTTGGAGTCCTTATTCCTACCAGGCTAGTAAATGTTTGGTTGGCATTTTGAGTAAATAGACCTTGGAATTTTTTTTTTTTTTTTAAATTAAAGAGAGAGAACAGGAGGGGAGGGGCAGAGGGAGAGGGAGAGACATAATCTTAAGCAGGCTTCATGGATCTCATGACCCTGAGATCATGATCTGAGCCTAAATCAAGAGTTGGATACTTTACCCATTGAGCCACCCAGGTGACCCTGTAAATATTTTTTTTAAGAAAAGTATACCATAAGGAGCACCTGGGTGGCTCAGTTGGTTATGCATCTGCCTTGGGCTTACGTCATGATCCCAGGGTCCTGGGATTAAGCCCCACATCAGGATCCCTGCTCAGCAGGGAGCCTGCTTCTCCTCCCTCTGAAATTCCCCAAGCTTGTGCTCTCTGGCTCTATCTCTCTGTCAAATAAATAAATAAAATCTTAAAAAAAGAAAAAAGAGAAGTATACCATGAGTTCTAAATGATAATTCTAATTCAAATTTAATATTGCTTAACTACTGGGATACCTGGGTGGCTCAGTCTATTGGGTGTCTACTTTGGCTCGGGTCATGATCCCAGGGTCCTGGGATGCAGCCCTGCGTCAGGCTCCCTGCTCAGTGGGGAGTCTGCTTCTCCCTCTCCCTCTGCCTCTCTCCCTGCTTGTGCTCTCCCTCTCTGTGTCAAATAAATAATATTTTTAAAAAAATATTGCTTAACTGCTTTGATTTTTTTCATTTTTATTTTATTTATTTATTTTTTAAAAAGATTTTATTTATTTATTTGACAGAGAGAGACACAGCGAGAGAGGGAACACAAGCAGGGGGAGTGGGAGAGGGAGAAGCAGGCTCCCTGTCCAGCAGGGAGCCCGATGCGGGGCTCGATCCAAGGACCCTGGGATCATGACCTGAGCCGAAGGCAGCTGCTTAACGACTGAGCCACCCAGGTGCCCCTTGATTTTATATTTATTTTTTTATACTAAAAAATCTTGATTCTTAAGGCCATTAACATAATTACTTCTTACTAACATTATCATCACTAAAAAGCAGTTTTAGTTCTTTTTTAAAATATATTTTTTAAGATTTTATTTATTTATTTGACAGAAAGCAGGAACACAAGCAGGGGGAGTGGGAGAGGGAGAAGCAGGCTTCCCGCGGAGCAGGGAGCCCGATATGGGGCTCGATCCCAGGACCCTGTGATCATGACCTGAGCCAAAGGCAGACACTTGACGACTGAGCCACACAGGTGCCCCAGTGTTAGTTTTTTTGTTTTTTGTTTTTTTAAATGTTTTCCATCCTTAGGGTATATACCTAAGGGATGTGGAGTAAGATAATTGTTTTAAATTCACCTGACATAATTTCCCCTTATGTGGAAAATTAACTGTTCTCTTTTTAAAAATTGTCCTCTAGGCTCAATCTACTCACTTTTTATGAAATAACTTGTTGATAGGTATCCCCAGAAGTCTAAACTAAATGAAGTTGGGCTTTATCAGAAGCACTGTCATTCATTCCATTACTTACGGCAGAGGTTTGGGTGGGAAGGAGGGCAGGAGGGTTTGGCAGTCATATGCAAAGGTATCTTCAATGAACCTTCCTAGGAGGTTTTTCTTTGTGTGTGTGGTAAAATATACATAACATAAAATGAGCCATTTTAACCATTTTTAAGCATACAATTCAGTGGCATTATGTACATTCACACTAATGTGCAACCAACACCACTATCCCTCTCCAGAACTTTTTCATCATACCAAATTGAAACTCTGCACCCATTAAACAATAACTCCCTATTACCTTCCCAGGATTTTTTTTTTTTTTTTATTAACATATAAGGTATTATTTGTTTCAGGGGTACAGGTCTGTGATTCAGCAGTCTTACACAATTCACAGTGCTCACCATAGCACATACCCTCCCCAGTGTCTATCACCCAGCCACCCCATCCCTCCCACCCCCTTCCACTCCAGCAACCCTCAGTTTGTTTCCTGAGATTAAGAGTCTCTTATGGTTTGTCTCCCTCTCTGGTTTTGTCTTGTTTCATTTTTCCCTCCCTTCCCCTATGATTCTGTCTCGTTTCTCAAATTCCTCATATCAGTGAGATCATATGGTATTTGTCTTTCTCTGATTGACTTATTTTGCTTAGCATAATACCCTCTAGTTCCATCCACATTGTTGCAAATGGCAAGATTTCATTTTTTGATGGCTGCATAATATTCCTGTGTGTGTGTGTGTGTGTGTGTGTGTGTGTGTGTGTGTGTACCACAACTTCTTTATTCATTCATCTGTTGATGGACATCTAGGCTTTTTCCACAGTTTGGCTATTGTAGACATTGCTGCTATAAACGTTGGGGTGCATGTGCCCCTTTGGATCACTACATTTGTATCTTTGGGGTAAATACCCAGTAGTGCAATTGCTGGGTCCAGAACTGTGACGCCACCAGCTTTGCTTTTCTTTTTCAACATTCCTCTGGATATCCGGGGTCTCTTCTGGTTCCATATACATTTCAGGTTTATTTGTTCCATTTCTTTGAAAAAAGTTGATGGTATTTTAATAGAGATTGCATTAAATGTGTAGATTGCTCTAGGTAGCATAGACATTTTCACAATATTTGTTCTTCCAATCCATGAGCATGGAACGTTTTTCCATTTCTTTGTGTCTTCCTCAATTTCTTTCATGAGTATTCTATAGTTTTCTGAGTACAGATTCTTTGCCTCTTTGGTTAAATTTATTCCTAGATATCTTATGGTTTTGGGTGCAATTGTAAATGGGATCGACTCCTTAATTTCTCCTTCTTCTGTCTCCTTGTTGGTGTATAGAAATGCAACTTATTTCTGTGCATTGATTTTATATCCTGCCACTCTTCCCAGGATTTTTAATGTGACTAAATGGAAGGAGCACCTGCTTGCCAGTTGCAGGCTTGGGCACTAAGAAGATGTTGCCTTCCAGGCTGAGCAGGGGTTCTCGCGGTGACTAAGCAGGCTCTTGGGTTAAAGCTCCCGCCCTCACCTATTGTCCCAGCGGGAGGAACCGGTATTTCCGGATTGGGGCCTCAGACCCAGAGATCCCGGCTAAGGGTGAAGTTCATGGGGGAGGGGAACGGAAGCCGATCATAAAAGTTAACTTTCCACCAAAATGACCAACCTGCTTCTCACCCCACCCCCAAGCAAAAACAAAGACCCCAGCACCACCAAGCACCTACAATAATGGCCCACAACCATCCCTCCTCTAGTCTTTGAAAGGGTAGCGTAACCCCTTCCTAGCCCACACTCCTGGAGAGGATCAAAAAGCTGACCAGAGAACGAATAAAGCAAGCAGCACATCGAATCACTTTTGCCCTGGGGCGGAAAGAAAGCACAGCAGCAGTTTCGCAGAGAAGGGAAGAGGCAGGGGAATGGATGTACGGACTGGGGGGACTAGGTGGTCCCTGCGGCCAGTCCCGGCCCCACCGCTGGGTGGCGCGTGCGTGCCCCCCTAGTCGTGCCAACACCGCAAAGTAGAGCTGCAATAAGCTGCATCTCCTGCCCCAGACGGCACCTGGAACCCTTGGGGTCTCGAGGAAGCAGGTGACGGCCGCTACCCACCCTCCTCCCCTCCGGGCCGCGGCTCTCTGGCTCTCCGCCCGCCCACTCCCCCTGCCACCACCCTGGATTTTTTTTTTTTTTTTCTTTCGCCCAAACCTCCAAACAGGAAATAGCTTGAGTCCACAATAATACAAGGAGCAGCGACCGAGGCTATTCGTGCCCGCCCATTCCCTGGGCAGCGTCCCGCACTCCGGCTCCGGCCAGGCGCCGCCAGCGACGAGCGCGGGCAGCGCAGGGGACACCCGCCCACCAGCCGGCGCCGCGTCGGAGCGAGTCCCTGCGCCCCCGGGAGCCGCCTTCGTCCTGCGCGGGAGCCCGCCGACTGCGGCCGCCCCCAGCCCGCAGGCGAGTACCCTTCTCCCTCCCCTCCCCGGCCCCCAGTCGCGCGCCCCGCGGCCGCCAGGGCTCGGGCGTCGCCGGGATGCCTCCCACCGGTCCGGACCCTGCGAGCGAGGGATTTGCGGGGTGTGGCGGGGCACTGGCGCCTTGGATCGGCGTGCGAGCGGAGGTGAAGGGCAGCGAGAGCACATGCGAGTTGATCCCCCCCCATCTCCCTGTGGATTCGGGGTGTACTTTATTGGGCACTGATTTTTTCCTCTCTGGGGATGCCTAGCGGACTTCTGCCTCCCCGTCCTCCCGGGGGACGACAGCGCATCATAGGGTTTCTCTTGGGGGATCGTTTGGAAGTGGGTTCTGGCCCGCACCTGTGGCAGCTACAGGTGCCTGGGAGCCACCGTCTTTTTCCTACCTGGCCTGGCGCCTTCTCCCCCAAGGAATAGGGACCGTTTCACTTTCTGTTGAGCTTCTCTTTAACCAGGATAAAAGGGCCTCTGAGCTTCTGTTGGCGCAGCCAGCGTTTGCGGTAGTGGAAGGGGTAGGAGCTGGTGCCATGGGGCCGAGGGAGGCGCTGGTTGGTTGCAAGCAGGTGGGGATTGCCAGCAGAGTCTCGGGCGGGTCTCAGCCACGGGGCTTGCAAAGCCCGCACAACCGAGAGCCCGACTGCACAGTCCCGGAGCTGCCCGCGGGCCAGAGTTACCCGCGGAGCCGCGAGCTGTGCCCCAAGCGCCAAAGAGCCTTCGAGGGTTTTCCCCCGTCCCTTTAACATGCGGGGCGTTGTCAGTGTTCGAGGCTGCAGGGCTCCTCTATAGGGAACGCAGTCAAAACCGAGTTGGAGATCTTTCTGTTGGATAAAGGCCACTGAATTCCAGGCATTCTTCGAGCTTGAGAAGTACTGTTTTGAAGTCTGCGTGAAGACTTTCTGCGAAACTGCCTCTCTGTCAACTGTCCTAGCCGTCTGTGGCAGCTTCCTAGTCCCGGAGGTGGGTGGGGACACTTGGGAAGCCCCCTGGTCATGACGGCTTTCTGTGTGTCTAAACGCATTTTTACAAACCGTGGTTGGCAGATAATTTCCGTCCTTAACCAGTTCACCTGAGAGGTGTGATCAACCCTCATTTCCCGGTGAGGGGCCCGTGGTTCTTGAAGGTTACATGGATGGGGCTCTGGGGCCTTGCGGCTTCAAGTGAGGTCCAGGGCACCAGCGGCTTCACCTGGGGGCCTGTTAAAAGTGGGCCCAGACCTGCTGGTTCAAGACCCCCCGGGGATCGTTTGCACAATAACGTTCGAAAAGCACCGGCCTAGGGTATCTTGGGGTGAAGTACTCTGTCCAGTGTGAAGAAGTGATTTACAATACGCACATTTTCATCAAGTCCTACATTTGAACCTTCATTTTGCCAAAGCAGGACAAACACACTTAAGCTGCAGGGGTCACAGCCCCTCCACCGCAGTGTCAGGCTCCTCAACGAGATTTGGACATGTGATTAGCATACTAGCCTGTGAATTTTTTGTTTCTGGATACTTTTATTCTTTGACTGTTATTATTTTTTTCTTTTTGTGAAAATTATTTTAATTCAGTTAATTAACATATAATGTATTATTGGTTTCAGAGGTACAGGTCAGTGATTCATCAGTCTTATATAATACTCAGTGCTCATTACATCACATGCCCTCCTTAATGTCCATCCCGCAGTTACCCTATCCCCCAATCCCCTTCTTTGACTTATTATTATGATAAAATATATATAACATGAAATTCACCATTTTAATCGTTTTAAATGTATGATTCAGTGACGTTAAGTACACTGACAATGCAACCATCCCGACTCTCCATTTCCAGAACTTTTTCATCCTTCCAAACAAAAACTCTACCCATTAAACAATACCCCATTCTCCCCTCTCCTCAGCCCCACAACTTCTGGATACTTCAAATGATATGTTTTTGTAGGGTGGAGAAAAGGCTGAATCGGAATGTAAAGTAAAAGTAAAATCATGTTCAAAGAAAATATATAAACATGTAGAGATTCCTGGGTCACTGTCCTGGTGGACATGGTACTATAGCTCCAGGTTCTTAGAGTGCATATGCTTTCTTTAAACAAACAACCCGAAACTCATGAGGGTTTCCTTTTTGTTTTGGCTGCAAAGGAATGGAGCTACCAGGGCTCAAACGCACTGATTAACTAGATGCACATTAATAACTAGATGCCTGGTGACATTTATCTCTATGTTTCTTTTAACTGGCTTTATTTTAGGTATCCTGTTTATATTGGGTTTATTATTATTTTTTTAACAGTGACTCAAACACATTTTTGAAAGTAGTTGAATAAACCTTAAGGAAAAAGTTGGTGCGGGGCACCTGGGTGGCTCAGTTGGTTACGCGTCTGCCTTTGGCTCAGGTCATGATCCCAGGATCCTGGGATTGAGCCCCACATTGGGCTCCCTGCACGGCGGGGAGCCTGCTCCCTCTCCCCCTCCTCCCCGCTCATGCTGTCTCTCTCTGTCAAATAAATAAATAAAATCTTCAAAAAAAGAAAAAAAAGGAAAAGGTTGCTTGGTAAATATAGGAGGAGGTCACAGCAAGACTTCAGAAAGCAGATTTGAAATAATTTTCCCAAATTACTCAAACTATGTATTTTGTTTCTGCTTTCATGTTAAATGAGTCTAATGGTCCAACAACACTTCTAGTTATAAAAATGTTTGTATAATTGAGGAAAGCCTTGTAATAATGAAATGTAAGATGCATTTGTCTGCATCTGCTTAAAATTGCCCAGCTTGTGATTTGGGGACATGCATTTCAATGAGAACATAAATATGAATTGGCAAACTAAGAAAAGCGGTTTCATTCATGAGCTAAGAGAGTCATTGTTATGGGTCAAGGATGTGGTTTCAGGGTGCCTGGCTGGCTCCGTAGAGCATGTATCTCTTGGGATTGTGAGTTGGAGCCCCATGTTGGGTGTAGAAATTACTTAAAAATAAAATCTTTAAAAATTACTTTAAGAATCTCTAAAGATAAAATCTCTTTAAAAAAATCTCTAAAAAAAAAAAAAAGAATGTGGTTTCTAATACATAAGTGATCAAGGATATTGGGAAGATTTACTAAGTAGCTGAGTAGTGGGAAATCCTTCAAATTCTTCCCAGATTCTTTTTTCTTTTAGTAAGATACTTGACTTTTCCTGTGTTATGACCTTTATCGGAAAGAAGCTATTGACTTGTAGGAAGGAACTTACAGCTTCCTTTGACTGAAAAATCCTTTGAAACGAGGAATAAAAGATAATTCAAATGGGCAAAATTAGACAAAAATTCTCCCTCTTGAGGATATTCTTGTATTTGCAGAAATTCGGATTGTTGTCTCCTTGTAATGGTAGTAAGGCAAAAGAGAAAAGGTTTTCCTTCTTCTGCTGCGTTGTTCTCTTCTGAAATAGCAATATAATTCAGAGTTTTATTTGGTGAACAAATGCTGTTTTGTAGTCCACACATGAGAAAAAAATTCCTTAGAACGTGTCCAGTGAATGGTTTTTTCAGTGATGCCAGAGGAATCATTTGGGGAGTTTAGTAAAAATGGATGACGTTGCTCATCATTCTCAAGATCTGAGGTTTTAGTAGCCCGAATGTTTGAAAGAACCCACTGGTCTCTATTTGATTTATTTTTTATTTTTTTTAAAGGAGAATTTGAAGTGTTTTATTATTTTTTTTATTTTTTTCCCAAAGATTTTATTTATTTATTTGTCAGAGAGAGAGAGCAAGCGAGCACAAGCAGGGGAAGTAGCAGGCAGAGGGAGAATTTATTTGAGACAGAGCGAGCACAAGCAGGGAGGAGGGTTAGAGGGAGAGGGAGAAGCAGACTCCCCACTCAGCAGGGAGCCTGAAACGGGGCTCGATCCCAGGACCCTGAGATGATGACCTGAGCTGAAGGTAGACCCTTAACCGACTGAGCCACCCAGGCGTCCCTGGACTATTTGATTTAGAATCCATGCCTGTTGCAAATTAGGTACTTTCCGACACATTTTCATTAAATCTTTATAATGACCTTGAGAGAGGTATTTCTTTTTTCCCTCATTTTACAGATGAGAAAACTGAAGCCAGTTGTGGTCTTCCTACCCTAGACCATGGTTCTTTCCATTGTTCTTCCATGTAGAATTGTCCCTGTCTACAAATCCCCCTTCACCTCCAAGAAGCTATGTATTCATTAATATCTTCAATTTTTTTTTTTCTTTAAGATTTTATTTATTTGACACAGAGAGAGAGACACAGCGAGAGAGGGAACACGAGCAGGGGGAGTGGGAGAGGGAGAAGCAGGCTTCCCGTGGAGCAGGGAGCCCGATGCGGGGCTCGATCCCAGGACCCTGTGATCATGACCTGAGCCGAAGGCAAACGCTTAACCAACTGAGCCACCCAGGCGCCCCGTATTCATTAATATCTTTTGGAACATCAGGTACTACATGCACTAGGTCCTTAGGCAAATAAAAAGATGAGCCAAAACTGAAATAAATTCCCAAAGAGCAAAGGATTTAAAAGTAAGACCTCTGATGAGTGATCAGTTAGATTATACTTGTCTTGGAGCGCCTGGGTGGCTCAGTCGTTGAGCGTCTGCCTTCGGCTCGGGTCATGGTCCCGGGGTCCTGGGGTCGAGCCCCGCATCGGGCTCCTTGCTCGGCGGCCTGCATTTCCCTCTCCCACTCCCTCTGCTTGTGTTCCCTCTCTCGCTGTGTCTCTCTCTGTCAAAAAATAAATAAAATCTTTAAAACAAAAAAGATTATCCTTGGCTTGAATGTAGCATTATTGTAGCTGGGCAAGATGTGGGCATTCTCCTTACTGAGATAGTCAGCCTTGCCATCTCTGCACATAGGCCAGTCAGTAGCTATGTGACACCCTGAGATGCTACAGAGTATAGAAGAAAGGACACAGGATTTAGGTGCAGGACTAACATCTGCCCTGAACACCTGACTGGGGGGAGTAAACCTCATATACTCTGAGTGTCCACATTCCTAAATAGAAAGGTAGGGGCATAATTATCTCCCTTTAAGATTATAGTAAGGACTGCAAAGAACCTTATTTGTAAAAGTGCTTGTAAATTTTATTTATTTTTATTTTTTTTTAAAGATTTTATTTATTTATTTGACAGAGAAAGACACAGTGAGAGAGGGAACACAAGCAGGGGGAGTGGGAGAGGGAGAAGCAGACTTCCCGCTGAGCAGGGAGCCCGATGCGGGGCTCGATCCCAGGACCCTGGGATCACAACCTGAGCCGAAGGCAGACACTTAACGACTGGGCCACCCAGGCGCCCCAAGTGCTTGTAAATTTTAAAATGATAGTAGAAATCTATCTCTTATTTTCATTTGGGAGAAATTTATAATGCAAAAAAGAAAGAAGAAGCTACACATTTGAGGTACCTAATACTTTTTAGTTAACTGAATCTGTAATTCTCTTCTTGCTTTAGGCCATTAAGAAAGTAATTTTATTGGGACCCCTGGGTGGCTCAGTTGGTTAAGCATCCAACTCCTGAGTTCGGCTCAGGTCATGGTCTCAGGGTCGTGAGGTTGAGCCCCATGTCCGGCACTGCACTGAGCGTGGAGGCTGCTTAAGATTCTCTCTCTCCTTCTCCATCTGCCCCTCCCCCCGCTCACACACACTCTTTCTCTCAAAAAAATTAATAATGATTTTACTGAGATATAATTCACATGCCATACAATTCACCTATTTTAAGTATACAATGCATTGGTTTTGAGTATATTCCCAGAGTTGTGCAACCATTACCATAATCAACTTCAGGATATTTTTTTTTTTATTTTTTTTATTGTTATGTTAATCCCCATACATTACATCATTAGTTTTAGATATAGTGTTCCATGATTCATTGTTTGTGCATAACACCCAGTGCTCCATGCAGAACGTGCCCTCCTCAATACCCATCACCAGGCTAACCCATCCTCCCACCCCCCTCCCCTCTAGAACCCTCAGTTTGTTTTTCAGAGTCCATCGTCTCTCATGGTTCTTCTACCCCTCCGATTTCCCCCCCTTCATTCTTCCCCTCCTGCTACATTCTTCTTCTTCTTTTTTTTCTTTCTTAACATATATTGCATTATTTGTTTCAGAGGTACAGATCTGAGATTCAACAGTCTTGCACAATTCACAGCGCTTACCAGAGCACATACCCTCCCCAGTGTCCATCACCCAGTCACCCCATCCCTCCCACCCCACCCCCCACTCCAGCAACCCTCAGTTTGTTTCCTGAGATTAAGAATTCCTCATATCAGTGAGGTCATATGATACATGTCTTTCTCTTTTTGACTTATTTCGCTCAGCATAATACCCTCCAGTTCCATCCACGTCGTTGCAAATGGCAAGATCTCATTCCTTTTGATGGCTGCATAATATTCCATTGTATATATATACCACATCTTCTTTATCCATTCATCTTCAACTTCAGGATATTTTTATTGCCAGGTATTCTAAAAAGAATACCAGTCCTCCATGAACCTTTTCCATCCCCTAGCTGGCATCTCCCAATCCCTTTCCTTCCCCATGCTAAACAACCACTAATCTACTTTCTATCTACAGATTTGCTTATTCAGGACCTTTCATATAAATGGAATTACACCGTATGTGGTCCTGTATATCTGGCCTTTTTTTCATTTAGCAGAATGCTTTCATGGTTTATCTACACGGTAGCATGATTCAGTGCTTTACTCTTCTTATTGCCAGTTAATGGTCCATTGTATGTGTATGCCACATTTTGTTTATCCATTCATCTGTTGATGGACACTTGGGTTGCTTCAATTTTTTGGCATAATATTATGAATAATGCTGCTGTGGACATTCATGTACAAATGTTTTTATGTGGGCATATGTTTTCATTCCTTTTGGGTAATACCTACAAGTGAAAAACAGATAATAACTCTGTATTGGACATTTTCAGGAACTGCCAGACGACTTTCCAAAGCAGCTGTACCACTTTAGACTCCCACCAGCAGTGTATGACAGCTCCAATTTCCCAACATCTTCATCAACACTTATTGTCTTTTTTATTTTAGCCACCCTAGTTGGTGTGACATGTTTTTTTTTTAAAGATTTTATTTATTTTTATGTATTTGAGAGAGAGAGAGAGTGTGTGTGTACATGCGTGCAAGCAGAGGTGGGGGGCGGAGAGGGAGAGGGGCAAGCAGACTCAGTGCTGAGGGCTGAGTCTGCCATGGGGCTCTATCCCTCGACCTGAGATCACAACTTGAGACCACCACCTGAACCGAAATCAAGAGCCAGAAGCTCAAATGACTGGGCCATCCAGGCGCCCCTGTGTGACGTGGTTTTTTTGATTCACATTTTCTGATGGCTAATGATGTTGAGCATCTTTTCACGTGCTTATTTATTAGGCCATCTGTTCCTGACTTTTTTTCCTTTTATTCTTTTTAATTTTTATTTATTTATTATTTATTTGAGAGAGCGAGAAAAAGAGAGAGCATGAGCAGGAGGAGGGGCAGAGGGAGAAGCAGAATCCCGGCTGAGTAGAGAGCCCGACATGGGGCTCGATCCCAGGAACCCCGGGATTATGACCTGAGCAGAAGGCAGACGCTTAAGTGACTGAACCACCCAGGCACCCCACTTTTATTCTTTTTTAAAGGAAAACTAGACAGAGAAAAGAAAATCAGTTTTTAATAGATTCCCTAGTTTCCATGGTTTAGGACACTGAAAATGTAAATTGAGCCCATTGCTCTTTTGAAATTTTGAAAGTTTTGGCTCATCCTTTTATTTGCCTTAGGGCCTCATGCGGGTAGTACCTGATGTTCCAAAGGATTTGAGTGAAGAATTAATGAATATGTAGTTTCTTCGAGATGAAGGGGAGTAAGTAGGCAGGGACCTATTATTCTACATGCTGATTTAATGCACACGAAAAAATCATGCACCTCTCAAATGTTAATAACACACCAAATGTGTGCACATCACACCACCCCCCAAAAAAGGATTGGTGTTAATAATGGACATTTGAAACACTTTAACTAAAATATTGTTTGATATTGTGCAGGTTAATATTTATCCATTCTACTTATTAAAATATACAGTAAAATGCTTTAAAAATCCTATTAGTAAATTGTTTATATATACAATATATTGTCTGTATTTTATTGGGGTACTCTTCATGTACCCCCAAATGGAGGATACACTGATAGACATTTTTGCCTGAGTTAGTTCATTTTGTTTTTTCTTTCCCAAGCTGCACGGCAATGTTTTGCTCTGTAGTCGTGTGGAGAATTACCTTCATGCCCTACAGTCACAAATTAATCATGAATTTTAAAAATACCTGTTGCATTTTGGAGGCCCACCTTATCGAACTTGGGTTGTGCTGTTTTGCTCTTGTATTACTGGGAAATGTAGGCAGCATTACAAGAAATAGGGAATTAGGCTGGATTTAGAAACATTTGAGAATTGTTTGAGACAGCCACAGGATAAACAAGTGCAAGTGTGTAGTGCAGTGGTTCTCAAACATTAACCATCTGAATCGCCCGGACGGCTTGTCCAAACACATATCTGCAGCTGCACTCCCTGAGTTTTTAGCTTCTGATTTGGTAGGTCTGGGGTGGAGCTTGAGAATCTGCCTCTCTAACAAGTAATCAGGCAATGCTGATGCTGCTGGTCTGGGGATTGTGTGTTGAGAACCAGTGGTTTGGAGGCATTTGGAAGTGTCAGACTGGAGCAAGAGTCGGGGAAGGGACAAAGCTGGAGGGTAGCTGGGTGCCCTGTGCATGCAGGAGCTTGGTGGAGCCAGGGGAGGGGGTAGCATCTGAGGGAGGCAGACACAAGTGCTGGGAACTGAAATGCAGGGATGCAGTGGGGAGGGGTGGCTGGAGGAAGAGAAACCCCTGCGATAGGGAAGGCAGGGGCAGAAGGCTCTGAGGAGACCAGGCCCACAAACTCTGTGTAAACTGGGGAGTAAGGGCATGTCTGGGGGGTTGGTTGCAGAGTGGGGAGGGACGGGCTGTCACCGGCTAGTGGATGCTGTAGTTGTATGGGCCTGGCTTTTCCACCCCTTCCAGGAAGCCCAGCATTACCGAGTAGTGGGATATGCTGCTTGGGGACCCCAGGGTCAAGTGTGCACTTTCCTCATCAGACCAGAAGCCCCGTTAGTCCTTCAGGCCACAGTCCTGGAGTCACTACTGAACCCTCTCCCTCTTCTTGCCTGTCACCACCAATTATACTTAGCTTAGAACCAAGGTGAGCTTTGTCAACCAGGAGCAAGAACCCTTTATGCAGGTAGTGACCTTGAATTTTACTTTTCTTCCCTTCATGTATTTGCTGTTCAGCTTAATAGCTTTAGGATCTGTGCTACTAAGTGTCTAGTCTCCTTAGTGTAACTGGGCATAAGCCGATTCAGAGCAGGGGTGCTGACGTCCGGGTTATGAAGGTCGGGTTTGCTACAGAAGAGAAAGCCAAGAAGGACGGTGGCAGCCCAGCGCTCTGGGGTCTTCTGAAGCTGAGCTGTGTTCCACCCTTCCTGCTGGTTTCATGCAGTTCAGACAAACATCCCCTAATTTTATTTTACATTTAATTTTAAAGGAATCTTCATTGTATCTGAGGATGTAGAGCATTTCTTTTGAGTTTTGGAAGAAGGCCAAATACTGCCCAAGGTGTTCTAGGCTGGCATTTGGGGGCACCTGTCGTTAGCAGAGAGGGTTTACTGTCAGTGGCTATGGACTAGCTGCTCAGCTCTGCCTGGTACTTGCTGGTCGGCCAGGAGCTGAGTTAGTCCCTTTACGCTACTTTAGACTTGTCTGTTTGTCCCCGATCCCACTCAGCCAGTTGCACACCTTTGCATTCCTGCCGGGCCCCTGTGGGCTCTCCTCCTGTAACAGACAGGACTGGACAGGAAGCATTTCGCAACGCTTCTCCTGTGCAGAGACAGTGTCTTGGCGTCCCCAGGACCACCCCCAGCTTCAGTGATTCATAAGAGGACTCACAAGACTTAGCACAGAGTTATCACTATGATTATTGTAGTCATGGATACAAAGCAAAATCGGCAAAGGGAGAAGGTGCACAGAGCAAAGTCTAGAACTTGTTCTGTCGGCATTCCCTGCGGAGCAGGTGCCAGAAGTTCAGGTTCCCAGAAGGAAAGCTGGTATTAGGATAAATTACACTGTTTGTGCAAACAGTTTAGGGAGAGTGAGGCACTCTTACCAGCCCTGGGAATGGTGGGAACCTTCCCCAAGTCCAAGCTTCCAGACTCCAGCCAAGGGCCAACCTTCTAAGCATCCTTTCAAAGGGTGTTAACTATTTCGTGCACTGATGGGGATGAGGATGGAAGGGGAGAGTGGTGACAGAAGCCCCTGCACTTTGGGAAGGGGTCTGTCCATGCAGCTTGAGTCCAGTGCTGCAGGAGCTTTTCTTTGTCTGACCAGGGTGGGAGAGGGTGGAAGTGAACTTGGGGTTTGCATGCAGATCTTGGTTTTAGGATGATAAATAGATTCCTTCACTGAAGGGACAAAGAAGGGCAGTAGTGCACATTAGAAAAGAGTTCAAAACCCTCTTCATTCATTCTTTTTTTTTTTTTTAAAGATTTTATTTATTTATTTGACAGAGAGAGAGAGACACAGCGAGAGAGGGAACACAAGCAGGGGGAGTGGGAGAGGGAGAAACAGGCTTCCCGCTGAGCGGGGAGCCAGATGCGGGGCTCAATCCCAGGACCCTGGGATCATGACCTGAGCTGAAGGCAGACACTTAACGACTGAGCCACCCAGGTGCCCCTCATTCTTTTCATTATAACTTAAAAAAAAAATCTCGGGGCTCCTGGGTTCAGCATCCAACTCTTAATTTCGGCTGGGGTTGTGGTCGCAGGGTCCTGAGATCTGTGTCCGCCTAGGGCTCCACACTCAGCGGGGAGTCTGCTTGGGATTCTTTCTCTCCCTCTGCTCCCCCCCCACACACTCTAATAAATAATAAATAAATAAAATCTTTATAAAAAAAAGTAATCTCTACTCAGAACATGGGGCTTGAACTCATGACTCTGAGATCAAGAGTCACTCTCCCATGCACTCATGTATTCTTTTTTTTTAAAAAGATTTTATTTATTTATTTGACAGAGAGAGAGAGAGAGATAGATCACAAGCAGGGGGAGTGGCAGGCAGAGGGAGAGGGAGAAGCAGGCTCCCCGCTGATCAAGGAGCCCGATGTGGGGCTCGATCCCACGACCCGGGGATCATGACCAGAGCTGAAGGCAGACGCTTAACGACTGAGCCACCCAGGCATCCCTGCACTTGTGTATTCTTAACACACACTCTTAATGCCTGTACTCTACCAGGCAACGTGCCAGGTGCTAGGGATACAATGGTGAGCAGAGCAGAGTCTCTGCTCTCATGAGACCCACCTTCTAGAGGGAGACAAATAAATGGCAGTTACATTTCATTATGATGGTGACATACCAAGGGCCCCAAGGCACCTGCCCAGGCTCAGTGAGTGTAAAGAAGGCATGAATTTTATAATCAGACCAACCTGGGTAGGAATCACACCTCTACTACTTATTACCCGTGTGGCCGTGGGCAAACTGCCTAGTCACATGGTGCCTGAATGTCTTCATCTGAAAACAGGGAGATGTTATAACCACTTCTTAAGCTGGTTGTGAAAATCGAACAAGGTAATGCATGTAGAATGCTCATCTCAGTGACTGGAACAGTGGATGTGTTCGCTACATAATGGCTGAGTGGCATCTAGGCCGGGGAGGGCTGTGTTAGCTGGAGGGAACGGTATCCGCCCTACCCTTGCTCTGTGTAGACTCTGCTGCCTGTCTCTCTCCGGCCCTGGGCTCAGAGGTGCTCGCTCTGCTTACTGGTCTGAGAACGCTCTTTGCTGTTATGCTTTTTCTGGCTCTTGGGGATACTTTCCTCTCTGCCTGATGCTTCAGATCTTTTTGTCAGCCTAAGGGATATCTGCATATTATTAAGACCTAACCCAAGTACCTTCCCTATGAAGGTTTTCCCAAGCTAGGATGCTCAGACAGAATTGTCCCCTCTCCCTGTTGTTCCACAGTCACTCACATCCCTATTACAGCATACAGTTGTCCCTTCGTTAGACTGGGTGATTCTTGAGGGCGGGGAGGCCTGGGTATTGTCTGTATGTCCAGTGTCAGTCAGTGTTGGATAGGGAGTGGTTCAGTGGCTGTCCAGCCAGTGAATGAGTGAGTGTTGGGTTGGACTAGAAAACTCAGTAGGAAATTGACATAGTGGCAGCAAAATAGGCCTCCACCCTCAGAGCAGAGCTTACAGTCTGGAGGGGGAGGCAGCTGGTAAACAGGTAAATACAAATACGTAATTAGAGACGGAGGAGTGACACAAGACAGCAGTCTGGCCCAGCTGCAGGCACAAGGGTGGCTCGAATAGGGAGACAGACGAGGTCCGAACGCTGATGCTCTGAGCAGTGTGCACTCACCTTCTGGAGCCTGGCTGATGCTGGAGGCTGGAAGGACTGGTCAGGCAGAGGGCCCCACCAGGAGAGCCAGGAGTCCTCCAGATGGGAAGACATAGGCAGATCAAAGGCTAGTGGCGCCTCAGCAGCCAAAGAGCAGGACCGAGAGGAGATCTAAGTGGACACTTGGGAGTCACAGTGGTTCACTCCAGAGCACTGCAAATGGGTTGAGGAACCCAGGGCTGATTGAGGGAGTGGCACCCATTGAGCTGAAAGACCTGTCTGAGCTGGATCTAGGACCTTAGTCCATTCAGGCTTCCATAACAGGATGCCATAGACTGGGGGGCTTAATCAACAGACATTTATTTTTCACAGTTCTGGAGGCCGGGAAGTGCGAGAGAAGGGTGCCAGCAGGGTGGGGTTCTTGGTGAGGGCCCTCTTCCTGGCTTGCAGAAGGCCACCTTCTCACTGTGTGCTCCCATGGTTTTTCCGGGGTGCATGAGCATGGATAGAGAGAGTGATCTTGCTCTCCCTCTTCTTGGGAGGGCACTTACCCAGTTATGAGGATCTTGCCTTCATGACCTCATCTAAACCTAATTTACCTCCCAAACACCTCATGTCCACATACCATCACCCAAGGGATTAGGGCTTCAATTTCAGAATTTTGGAGGGACATATTCAGTCCATAGAACCTGGGCCAGTAAGTATTTGCTGAGTAAAGAATAATAGCACTTCATATGGTCTAGGCCCTAAGAGTTTTGCATATGTTCATAAAATTTAATTCTCACCCAATCTTAACAAGTGGGTGCTACTATCATTCCCTATTTACAGATGACGAGACTGAGGCTCAGAGAGTTTAAAAGACTTGCCAAGGCCACTCAGCTAATTAAGTATGAAGCTGGGATTCAAACACAGGCAGTCTGGTTCTAGAGTGCAGGGTCTAAACCATTATACCTTGCTGCCTCTTAATAAGGAAGTAAAACCCAATATTATTGGGTGTCTGTCATATGCTGGTTCCTGAGCAAGGAGAAGTACTAGAGATACAAAGATGAATAGGACATCGTACCTACCTTCTGGGCCATCATAGAAAGCTCAGGGAGACAGACCTGTAAAAACATAATTTTTTGAAGCCAGTTAAAATGCGTTGTTGAGCCCAACAAGGAACTGTCTCTCACTTTTCCTATGGGACATAGAACCATCAGTGGAGGGAAGTGTTTTCCTATTTCAAATGTGTCCAATGGCAGAAGTGCTCACAAAAAAAAATCTATTGTTTAGGAAATAGTGGGCTGATTCATCAAATTAAAATTTGCTCTTTATTTTTAGTAGCGTGTACAGTATAATGAGAATAATTACATGATGGTAACAGGTACCCTAAACTTGATAATACTGTCCAGATACAGGTTGGGAAAAAGCAGAACCAGTTATGTAAAAAAAGCTTTTTTAAACAAAAATTTTGGATAGTTTTTTTTTTTTTTAAGATTTTATTTATTTATTTGACAGAGAGAAACACAGCGGGAGAGGGAACACAAGGAGGGGGGAGTGGGAGAGGGAGAAGCAGACTCCCCGCCGAGCAGGGAGCCTGATGCGGGGCTCGATCCCAGGACCTTGGGATCATGACCTGAGTCAAAGGCAGACGCTTAACTAAACTGAGCCACCCAGGCGCCCCTTACAGGAAAGTTTTAAATGAGAAGCCGATCTTGAGTGAGTGAGCGCTCCAGCAGTTACAGCAGACCCTTGCACTGACTTCCCACACGGGCAGAGTGCTGTCTGCACAGCCCTGGTCTTTCTCAGTTATGCCTAAGAGTTTGAAGTGTGATTCAGCTTCTTGAATTCCCGTTTTAATGGATTCAGCTTGCGCTACCAGAGACCAGCTCATTCTCACACTATCAGACATTGGCGCATCTTGAACACGGAGGATTTTTTTCCTAGGTGGTTTGCTATGAAGCCTGGGCTGGACCAAATCGCAGGCTGGACATGTCCAGGCCACCAGGTACTTCTGGGCTTTTGTCTTTCTCCATCACAGGGCAAAACTTCACAAGAGTTTTACATTTTTTTCACTTTAGGCAGCGTTATTGAATCGTATGCCCCCCCGCCACCCCCCAAATTCATATGTTGGAGTCCTAACGCCTAGTCCTTCAGAATGTGACCTTATTTGGAGATAGGGTCTTTACAGAGGTAATGAAGTTAAAATGAGGTCATTAGGGTGGGCCCTAATTGAATACGACTGGTGTCCTTATAAGAAGAGGACGTTTGGATGCAGACAGGTACAGAGGGAAGATAATGTAAAGTCACAGGGAGAAGACAGCCATCTACAAGCCAAGGAGAGAGCCCTGCCTCGTGGGCCTCAGAACGAACCAACCTGTCAACACCTTGATCTTGCACTTCCAGCCTCCAGAACCATGAGCTGAATAAATTGTAAGATTTCTGCTGGTTAAGCTCCCTAGTATGAGGTACTTTGTTACGGCAGCCCTAGCAAACTACTTCGGGCAGAGTAAGAAATTCTGCCTGAAACCACGTGAACTGCTAAGACAGCCGTAACGACACACTCCACCTTCTCCCACTGATATCCCGGGAGAGCGAGCCTGGGGCTCACATAATCGGGTTCTTCGGCCTTAAAACTACACAGTGTCTTCGGGGTTCATCAGGATTATAGCTTCAGGGCTGCATGAGGCTCCTCCGTGGGGCCCCACTCTGAGGCTCTGCGCCCAGCTCAGCTGCAGCACTGATCGCTGAGCAGGGCTCTGCCTGGACCCAAACCTGTATCTGACCATCAGGCAGACCATTCCTGCAGAGGGTTGGGGGCAGGCCCAGATAGATCGGGAAGTCAACCCCCGCAATTGCCAGGATTCCTTCTTTCCTTTAATTAATCTCCTTCCATGGCCCAGAGGACCTACCCTATCCTCTGCACATGCTTAAACACATAATTTAAACTCTGTGTTTCCAGTTTTGATAGATTTAAGCAGAAAGTATTTGAGAGGCCCAAAGAAGGAGTAACCTAGCTGGGTCTGGGGTGGGGGGTGGGAGGCCTTCAACCAAAGAGAGCTTTCTGGAAAAAATGAAGCCGCAATTAGTTAGCAAGGAAAAGAAAATAACACACACTTTCATGGTGTGCATTACATGTGCTAAATGCTTTACACATGGTGACTGATTTAGTTTTTAAAACAACCCTATGAGGTCAGTGCTATTATTAACCCCATTTGTAGATGGAAAAACTGAGGCAAAGAGACATTAAATGACTTGACCAAGATCACAGAGCTAATTAGAGGGGGAGCTGGACTTCGGTCCTGGGCAGTGTGGTGCCCCCAGTCATGCTGGGAGTGGAGGGGTGTGTCAGCAGCGGGATCGTGGGATTGTGTGAACTACACTTGTCAAAGCTGACCGCTATTACCTCAACGCTTCCGAGCTGGTGTAGTCCCTACCAAGTTCCAGAGACGCTGTCCCTGAAATTGCAGAGCAGAAGGGACTAATACCCTCCTAACCCAACTAATGGCCAAGCCCTTCTTGACTTAAGCCAGCTCCTGTCAGTGTTCTAAATTCTGTGCATTGCGTCCTCACTCATCTGTGCCCAAGCAAGAGAACCGCTAGAATCGTACAACTCTAGGTTCAGAGTAGAAACATAATACGAACACAGTTTCTTCCAAAAGCAACAGGGAGCAGATTTCCCGCACATGAGGAGTGGAAAGTTTTTTATTTCTTAGGAATGAGGAATCCATGAATTATTATGTATACACAATATTTGGGAGGAATAGTTAATTAAGGGATTTTAATGTTGGCTATTAATTATTCTGCAGCAGAGGTTAAAAATGTGGCGATTGTTATAAGGGAGAACCTTTGTAGTTGGTGGGTACCACCTATGTTCTCTTTTTCAGGGTTTCCAACTCTCACTCCAGCCCCTGGGTCCTTGTTCCTTTCAGCCTGCCTGTTTTTTCAGTCTGTTTTTTCCCCACAAAACCACTCAGCCTTGGGCTTTTCTGTTTCTTTAACTATGTGTTGAAGGAAGTTGTGGGTGCATGGGAGGGTCAGAAGTTTGTAAGTGCACCTTGTGCTTGCCTGTAGAGAAATGAGGATTGAGGAAGGTTTCTTGAAGAGGTCTTGGGAGTGGAAAAAGGACAGATCGCAGAGGTGTAAGGGAGAGAGGGAAGGACGAGATGATAGGGATTGAATGCATATACATCATCCTCATGCATTACTAAAACCACCCCTGTGTTGTGGTCTTATTCCAGTTTTACCGATGATAAAATAGGTTGAGAAGGGTCAAGTAACTTGTTGGAGATCACTAGGTGTTAAACAGCAGAGGTAGGACTCAGATCAGCCTTCCCATGTACACACAGCTCTCTTTCCCTTCATCACGGGGCTAGTATGAGTGGGCACCAGGGGACCAGGTGAGGATGGCTTCCAGGTCTCATGCCAGGCGAACAAGGCAGAGGATGCAGGAAACAGAAAAAGCTGTGGCTGCGGGCTGGGCAGGGGCGATTTCAGACACGTATTGGGTTGGGTGGAAAGACAGGATTAGAATGACGGATTTGGTGGCATCCAGTTGAAGGTAATGGTTTAAATAAATCCAGGAGAGCGTGCATTCTGAAGGTGACTGTGAAGAGAGCAGGCTGGTTTGGGCAGAGGCGGGTGAATCTAGGAGAGCCACAACTAATGTTCGAGAACTCTTTGGTGATTCTTTTATACCATGGAGCCTGTTTTTCTTAAGTGTTCTGATAGATCACCTGAGTAGCAAATATGTAAATATATATTATATATGAAGATATTAAGGGGGCAGAAAATACAACGACGTGCATACAGTCATATGGTTTATTTGCAGTAAAGCTTTAAAAAAAATAGTGGTTTCCCTCACTCTTCTGCTTTTAGTTAGGGTTTTTCCAGCTCCCTGAAAAGCAGACCACACCCTGTAAAACAGCCCATTTGGGACATTAGTTCATTTCCATTTTTATACTTCTAAAGCACGGGAACGGTTAAAATACCCAGGGAAGAAGGATGTCCACTGTTTTCCTCCAGCAGAAATAAAGGAGAAATAATCAGTTCAAGGGAACACACCACTCTGATCTGTGAATTTTTATGTTCAACTTTAATCATTCAGACTAAAGTATCCTTGAGTATCCTGACTTAAAAGCTCTTTGGGATCATTTAGACTTAAAGTTGTTTTTTATTTTATTTATTTTTTAAAGATTTTATTTATTTATTTGACAGAGAGAGACACAGCGAGAGAGGGAACACAAGGAGGGGGGAGTGGGAGAGGGAGAAGCAGGCTTCCCGCCGAGCAGGGAGCCCAATGTGGGGCTCGATCCGAGGACCCTGGGATCATGACCTGAGCGGAAGGCAGACGCTAAAGTTGTTTTTAAAATAGATCAGTGATTTTTAATCAGATAGTTGTAGTTGTAAAGAATTTCTAGAATTCGGGGCGCCTGGGTGGCTCAGTTGGTTAAGCGACTGCCTTCGGCTCAGGGCATAAAATCTTTAAAAAAAATAATTTCTAGAATTCTAAGGGAATTAACTAAATAAATACACATTTCTGAAGAGTTTCTAGACTTATAAAGAAAATGCCTTGTAAGTACATATCTAGATGGGGGTATGTTGGCTAGATTTTTGTTTTCTGTGTTATTGTCCTTAAGTACTCTTACGAAGGCGTGCGCACAAAGATGACAATTTTTTAAATGGATAAATAAATAAATCATAAAACAGAACAATCTCATTTATGGAAGAAAAGCAAATTCTTTCTAATTATTTGCAAAGGAAGGATTCTTTTCCTCGTGAAAGACCCAATTTTAGTTTTGTGTGAGGTCATCATAGATAAGAATCACTTCGTAAGATGTATGTTAAGTGCATAAAAATTTCCTATACAAAACGGAACTTTAAAATGTGCCATTGGTGGAGTACCGTGTCACTTTCACCCGGGTGAAAGGGTGACAAGGGCTAGACAAGGACTAGCTGCCAGTGGGCGATGAGTTTAACTTGATTTTTTGTGGTGCTGCCAGCTCAGCCTTCGTTTCTTATTTGAGAGGGCTGTATAGTAGTTTTTACCACGCGTCATTAGAAATACAATTTGTTAGAACAAAGACTGTTGTGTAAGTATAATTACATCTCCCTGTATGATTAAATGAGGGCTGTATTGTAGCTCTTTTCAGCGGTGGCCGCTGTAGCAAACCAAGGTCAGCCTATAAAAGAATTCCTGTGACTAACTGGTACTAATTGTTTACAGAACAGCCAGTGGGAGTAATATTCAGGAATATTATAGAAATGAAATATTCCGAGACCAAGTGGTTTATCCCTTGTTTTCACCACTCTGTTGGGGTTAGATTATATTAACTGTATAGTCAGGCAAGTGAAGTGGGAGTTCTTAGTCTTTTGTTGTTATTGAAATAGAACTCTGCATTGGTCCCGTCAGGACTCTCATCTTCTAAATGGGAAACTGAGGTTTAAGGAGAGATTGAAGGGTTATTTAGGCCACTGACCTTCAAACATTTTTGCTCACACACCCTACTCACATTTTTAAGCACACCCTACAATAGTAATTTATAACTGGCATATCTTTGTAACTTTTAAAAAAAATTTATTTTTATTTTTATTTTAGATTTTATTTAAACTCAAGTTAGTTAACATATAGTGTATTATTAGTTTCAGGGGTAGAATTTAGTGATTCATCAGTTGCATATAACACCCAGTGCTCATCACATCACGTGCCCTCCTTAATGCCCATCACCTACTTACCCCATCCCCTTGCCCACCTTCCCTCCAGTAAACCTCAGTTTTATAACTGGCATATCTTAATGTAATTTAAAATATACAGTTCTCAAAGTAAATATTATGACTATTTCAAAATAAGCACTCAAGCTAAGTTTTTAATGGATGAGAGAAAATAGGAAACAGATGGTTTAATTTTTTTTTCCATACCCCAAGGACTTTTGGTGTGTACACCCCACTTCGGAGACCACTGATCAAAGCCATTCAGGTTAAAAAAAAAAAGACAAAGACAAAGAAACTTGCTATTGAGGAAAGAGAGAATCTGTAGAAGAAGAGTTCAAGATTTGGCAGGATGGGGAAGAGTTTGGGACATTTAATTACTATGGATATCTAGGTTAATCAGGATTAACCCATAATGCCTCCCTCCTCTTTTACTTCCCTTTTATGTCTGAGTCTGTTTAGACAAGGACTAGCACAACTCCTATAGCCTAATCAGTGGAAAAAATATAGCTTGAAGAAGTTGGTCAGGGAGGCGGATAAGTCAGAACTTCTGAAGTACAGAAATGCAACTAAAACAAAATTTCACAGGGGTGCCTGGGTGGCTCAGTCATTAAGCGTCTGCCTTTGGCTCAGGTCGTGATTCCAGGGTCCTGGGATCGAGCCCCACATCGGGCTCCCTGCTCAGTGGGAAGCCTGCTTCTCCCTCTCCCACTCCCTCTGCTTGTGTTCCCTCTCTTGCTGTGTGTCTCTCTGTCAAATAAATAAAATCTTTAAAAAAAAAAAAACAAATGAAATTTCACAAAAGTCAGTTATTAACTTGGATAAAAGTGTAAGTGGGATCGCCCGGGATGACCGTGGCCTTAGGCATAGCTGGATCCAGAAGCTCAAAGGAAATCATCACATCTCTGTTGGTACAGTTCTTCCTAGGTGCTAGTGATGAGCCCTGTCACGTGGCATGGAACATACGTGCCAAGAGTCCTGGCATCCTATCTCCCCTGGTTTGCAGCTCAGACGGGAAGGGGGCATTTCGCTGATTGTCAGATTTTCATCCCAGGGAAGACCGGCCCATGTGTACCATGACTCGTTAGGTGGGCCACTGTGATGGACAGCCCTCCGTTAGCCCATGGAAAGAGGACAAGAAAGGTCTTCCAAGCTGAGGGGAGACATTTACAACAAGGAGGGGGTAGAGTCTGACCATCGTCAGACAGTGTATTTTTATGCAATGGGAGCTCACCTATGTTGTGTTCTAGAGGTATTTGAAAAAGATATTAAAAAAAAACTCAAACAGAATTGTTTCTCTATTAATTAGTTAATCTTTGCTATTGACTCAAGCAAGGAGTTTATAGCATTTAGAAATGCCTTGCTAGAAAATGACAACTGGAACTCCTTATTTGTCAAAACACAGCTTTTTGGGTAGAGGTATTTGTAGAAGGAGCAAATCAGTTTCTGATTTTAGTTCATCCAGAGGCATGCAGGCTTTTTGGACCAATTATTTCCAGACCTTGAGATAAATCACCTCCTGTGCCATTAGTACTTGAAGGATTAGCAGCTTCAAAGATTTATGGGCGGATTAATTGGGGAGTGTACATTAGATTGCTGTGTTTAGAACCATGGTTGTCCTGCAAGTCATTTTCATTAGTGCTTATTCAAAATTCTTTAGCCTTATATAATACTGACGTTGCAGGGAAATCCGAATGAGCCTTTTCTTTTTTTTATTTATTTGTCGCTTGGCCTCAGCCTTGCCACTACCCTCACCCCACACTTGAGTTTAATAGCTTGAGCTAGGGGTACACAGAGCATCTAAAAACGCAGGGACTTTGGGGAGTGCAAAGATTACTTCGTTTGCTTCTGCTGATCAGTACCTGAAATTTACATGACCTTGCACTGAGAGAGACAAGATGAGGTACAAGAAATACATGGCTATCTTGGAAGCCGCAGTTGGTATCACCCCACTGAACAAGAGAGAGCTTCTTCCCGAGAGCAGAAGACATGTGAACCTCTGGCAGCACCCCGGGTAAGCAGAGAAGGGCAGAAGATGCTTCGTGTGTGTTTGGGGGGTCTCAATGGAGGAAAGGGTCATCCCCGTCTTAAGGGTAATAGACGGTGAGTTCTTCACTAAGAACTTATTTCTTCCTGGCACATAGGGCCTTGCCAGACTGAATTAAAATAGTTAGTAATAAAATTCATAGTAATAATATCTCTAAGAAAAACTCTAGTCTAACAGCCAAGAAGATGAGGTAATAGGTGTTTCTACATTCGGGTATTTTAATTTTCTGATTTTGACTTTTTTTTTTTACATGGTCTGTACATGTAGAAGTTCTTAAAGATGAATTAAATGTGCCTTATTTTTTTCCTACAATGCAAGTATTTTTCTGACTAAAGTGTACATGTGGAATGTTTTAGGTATACTTTTTATTTTACTTTACATCTTTCTTTTTTTAAAAAATTAATTAATTAATTAATTAATTTGACAGAGAGAGACACAGCGAGAGAGGAAACACAAGCAGGGGGAGTGGGAGAGGGAAAAGCAGGCTTCCCACCGAGCAGGGAGCCCAATGCGGGGCTCGATCCCAGGACCCTGGGATCATGACCTGAGCTGAAGGCAGCGACTTAACCGACTGAGCCACCCAGGCGCCCCTACATCTCTTTCTAATGCCCCACTAATTTACCATGCTGAAGAAGGGTTTAGATGTTTTTTTTCTGAATGGTTAGAGGCCTCGATCCCTACTTTCTTGTCTGAAGTCCCTTCTTTTGTGTCTTTTACACATTGAAGAGAAGTTTAATTTAAGGTGTCTATATGGCAGATAGTATTTTTAAGGACTGAATTGAATTTCTCTTTTTATTTTTACATTTTTTAAAAGATTTATTTATTTGAGAGAGAGAGACAGTGTGTGAGCATGGGGAGTAGGAGGTAGGGGCAGAGGGAGAGGGAGAAGAGAATCTCAAGCAGACTCCCCACTGAGCAGGAACCCAACATGGGGCTTGATCCCATGACCCTGAGATCACGACCTGAGCCAAAACGAAGAGTTGGGTGCTTGACCTACCGAGCCACCCAGGTGCCCCTGAATTGAATTTTTAAACTGAATGAACCACACATTGGCACTCACTCAGGGATCAACTTGAGGCATCTGTGTAGCTAACGATATTTCTTTTTAAGATTATTTATTTATTTATTTGTCAGAGAGACAGAGAGAGAGAGAGCACAAGCAGGGGGAGTGGCAGGCAGAGGGAGAAGCAGGCTCCCCACTGAGCAAGGACCCCCATGCGGGACTTGATCTTAGAACCCTAGGATCATGACCTGAGCTGAAGGCAGACGCTTAAACTGACTGAGCCACCCAGGCGTCCCAGATATTTCTTTTTAAGAAGTAGAAAGTCACTAGCTTATTTTATTTGAAGATTTATTTATTTATTTTAGAGAGAGAGAGAGAGTGCATGAACTGGAGGGACAGAAGGAGAGGGAGAGAGAGAATCCCAAGCAGGCTCCATGCCCAGCTCGCAGCTCTACTCGGGGCTCCATCTCACAACCCTGAGATCATGACCTGAGCTGTAATCAACATTCGGATGCTTAACCGACTGAGCCGCCCACGCGCCCCAAGTCACTAGCTTATTTTTATCATATAAACAACATACATTCATTAGACAAGATTTAGAAAATACAAGAAAGGGAGCACCTGGGTGGCTCAGTCATTAAGCGTCTGCCTTCGGCTCAGGTCATGATCCCAGGGTCCTAGGATCGAGCCCCGCATCGGGCTCCCTGCTCGGCAGGAAACCTGCTTCTCCCACTCCCCCTGCTTGTGTTCCCTCACTCTGTCTCTCTGTCAAAATAAATAAACAAAATCTTAAAAAAAAAGAAAAAATCAGGGGGAGTATCATCCGTAATCACATCTCCCTAAGAGAATTACTATAATCATTTAGGTCAGAAGTTTTCAATGGAGGCGTGGGAGGGGGTGGGATTTGCCCCCCAGGGCACATTTGGTGACGTCTGGGCACAATTTTGGCTCTTACAACCTGGGGAGTTGCTGCTGGTATCAAGCAGGTGGAAGTCAGGGATGCTGTCCAACATTCTAAAATGGATAGGACGGCTCCCTTCCCCCCGAACAAAGAATTATCCAGCCCAAAATGTCAATACTGCTACTGTTGAGACATTTGATTTAGGTAGATTTTCTTCCCACCTGTAGAAGGTAGTTTTTATTATTAGAAATACATTAGCTATTTCTTGAAGAAATTTTAGGGATGCTTTCGAATGGAATCCTGAGGCATCATCATCATTATTATTCATTGTTTTACTGTGTCTTGAGAGGGAAAAGAAGTGTATATAGGCACCAAGAGGGCAAGGGGTATATAGTGACCCTGGGAGAGTCCATGTGAGTTAGTGTTTAGTGAGGGCCATGGAAAACATGTCGTAATGGCCAAATTGTGATTCTTTTTTTTTTTTTTTTTAAATATTTTATTTATTTATTTGAGACAGAGAGAATGAGAGAGAGAGAGCACGTGAGAGGGGGGAGGGTCAGAGGGAGAAGCAGGCTCCCTGCCGAGCAGGGAGCCCGATGCGGGACTCCATCCACGGACTCCAGGATCATGACCTGAGCTGAAGGCAGTCGCTTAACCAACTGAGCCACCCAGGCGCCCTGATTCTTTATTTTTATTTTTTTAACGTTTAAAAATTTTTAATTCAATTAATTAACATTTAATGTATTATTGGTTTCAGAGGTACAGGTCTGTGATTCATCAGTCTTATATAATACCCAGTGCTCATTACATCACATCAAATTGTGATTCTTTAAGTAGCCCCTGGAGATGGGACATATCGTAGACTGGACTTCTGTCCCAGAATGACAGAAGTTTAGAGCTGGGAGGACCTTTTGTCAGGGACAACAGACAGGTTTCCTGTGGCATGCCAAAGCCAGTTGATGTGTGGGTTGCTGAGAGTGTCGAGTTAGGGAGGGCACCCAGGTCAAGTCTGGGCTTAGCAGAAAATAAATATTGTGATTGATGAGGGACATACTAATACAGAAAATTGGAGAGGTGCAACACAAGGTCTATATCTTCATCACTCCCTAATTCTAATTCGGTCTTTGATTTTTACAAGTGTGAAACTGAGACTCATTTGAGTCACCACGGCCGAGGGCTTGGCCCTCAGACAGCAACTGAATGTTCTTGGTTTCTGGCTCAGGATCAGTCCTTAAGGGATTCTCCCTAAACAGACCCACGCGATTCAGATGTGTAAATGGATTGCCACATTATTCATTTCTTTTAGGAGATAACCTTTTCTAGCCATTGGAATGAGTAAATACCCTAAGTAAAACCACCTCTGCTTCTCCTCATTTCCCCAAGTCAAGCCAAACAGAAGTCAAACTATTCACTCCAAAGCGATTCTTAATAAAGTTGAATGTTGTCTCTCTCTCTCCCCCTCTCCCTCTCTTTCTCGTTCTCTCTTTTTTTTAAGAGAACATTCCCTGAAGCCTGATGAAAGAGCACTATGTCACAGGACAACGAGATCTTTCTTGTATCTGTAATACTTTGAGTTCTTTAAATACACACGGACTAAACATTGTTTTGCTGGTTCTCATTCTTTTGTTTGCTGACTCCTTTTTCACCTAACACAGTCTTCCTTTGGACATGGGACTATCCTTCACTAAGCTTTTAGTAAAATCTCTTTTCTGGGTAACCTAGCAGGGGCGCTCTCCTACTGATGAATTTCACTAATCAGTTCTAAATCTTTCAGAGTCACTCTGATGTCTTATTTCTCACATCTTAATGTACATACGAGTCACTCTTAAAATGCAGATTCTAATTCTGTAATTATGGTGGGGCCTGGGAGTCTGCATTTTAATTAGCTTCCAGGTCCTGCTGTCAGCCCAGGTGATGACTGGTGGATGATCCAGGTGATGCTCATGGTTCAGTCCATGACCCACACTTTGAGGAGCAAGCACCTTGAGAAGGGCTTTCCATGAGCATACTTGCTTTCCTCTGGACTTCAAACTTTTTTTTTTGTTTTATTTAAGTAATCTCTAGACCCCATGTGGGGCTCAAACTCAAACCCCTGAGATCAAGAGTCACATGATCCTCTGACTGAGCCAGCCGGGTGCCCCGCTTCAAACTTTTCCGATCTTCCTGAGGGCTTGCAGTCCCAATACCCCCGCCCCCCCCACCGTCGTTAGAGGTGACAGTGATAAAAAGGCAGGTGGCTGGCTGCGCTTCTGTGGAGGGAAATCTGCCCATGCGCCTTCTGACCAGAGATCCCTATTGGGCTGGTTGACTAAATAAGGAGGCTGATATTTTTTGCCAAGAATTTAGGTCCTTTCATTCTTTTTAAGAAATATTACAATTGCTGCAACGTGTAATACTGCATAATATTCAAGCGCAGCTGCTTTTGCATTTTAAAACATAATTGGAAGTCAGGTCATGATTCAGTTTTCAAAACCTCAAGGAATTCATTGGCCACCAATGTCCTCTTCTTTTGAGTACTTCGTCTTGCTGTCTGCAAACAGGGCTGTGCCTGGACTTCACCTCTGTAAACTGTAGTCACATGATAGGCCCAAACCACCAGATACCCACCAATTGGCTGCATGTTGCAAGTTCACTGAAGCACAGTTTGGATGGTTTCTGCAGGTGTATGTTTATCCCAATGCCTGGCACATGGTAGGTGCTCAGCGAAGATTTGCCTGTGCTCAACTCAGTGTCAGTATAGCCAGAAATAAAGAAAAAAAAATGTTTAAAGGAATTGACATTCAAACACAAAAATACTGATCCACCTATGGGTTTTCCTTTTAAAATTTTGTCAAGTTTTTCATGTTACCTAACATTAATTTTACTATCCGTCAATACTCTTGGAAACAAAGAATATAATTTAGTTCTTTCTCAAGCTCTTTCTAAATTTAAAAGTAGCCCTAAATCAATACTGGTGTATTTTAGAAATGGTTGATTGTTACTGGTGGCTCCAACACGTGTCAAAAACCTTGGGAATCTTATCAAAGAAAGTTAAAACCAAGATGTTTTGGAAATGCAGAAAACTGATTTAATTAAAAAGCAATCTGATTCAATACAAGAAGCAAGTACTTTTTGGAGCTGATACCTGTAGAAAAATTTCTTATTAAGGCCAAAGGCATAACCAAGCCCATCTTGATTTGCTGGCCATTTATTTATCTTTGGCAGTAATAATAGAAACCGTGCACGGCCGGGCTCTAATCTGTTGCTTGCTTTGTAGGATGTCCAGATGGCCTTGCTTTAGCCAGTCTCTACATTTCCTGCTGATCCTTGTAGGAGAAGGGAAATGTGTCCCCTGCCTGTATAAATAAAATCGACACTATTCTTTATTTCTATTTCATTGTGTAGGGAGTGTTTTGCATAGATACCACAATATCACTTTGTCTAGCAAACAGAAGAGTATGTCCAGAACTGGTGAGAAGCCACATTCTTCCTCCCACTGGACATGACTGCCCTGTGTGAAGCTGCCGGGGCCTAGGCCTCGCCCAGAAGTGAGCTTGCCTCCTTGTGTGGTTTAAAAGGCATATGTAGGATTAATAAAAATGTGCAGAAGGGATGTTTGTTGGATTTCCTTGGAATGAAGGGTCAAAAAAAAAAAAAAGTATCTGCCATCTTTTCGAATTGTGGGCAATCCACAAATATAAAAGTGAAGATGAGCCAGTATCATCAATGCTGTGAAAAAATGAATTCCCTTTTAGTTTAAAATGTTTTCTCTCTTGTTTACTTTTTTAAAAAGATTTATCCATTTATTTGAGAGAGAGCGAGCGAGCAAGCACCCGTGCACAAGTGGGGGGAGGGGCAGGAGGAGAGGGAGAGAGAGAATCTCAAGCAGACTCCCTGCTGAGTGCAGAGCCTGATGTGGGGCTAGATCTCATGACCCTGAGATTGTGACCTGAGCTGAAATCAACAGTCAGATGCTCAACCGACTGCACCACCTAGGCGCCCCTCTATTGTTTACTTCAAAATGGCAAATTTTATGTTAAGTGTATTTTACTATAATTTAAAAAAAGTTTTCTCTATATTTTCCCACCTGCTGAGTATTTTTTTTTTTTACCTGAAAAGTGAATTCTCACAAGATTTTGTTCCTCAGGACACCCCTCAGGTGGATTGGTGGTGCCAGGTTTTACATGGGTACTGATTTTCTCCATTTTCTGAAGGCTGAAATTATTAGGAACAGCAATCCCACTCCTAGATACACACTGAGAGAAATGAAAACTGCCTGTCTAAACACTTGTGTATAATAGCCAAAAACTGGAAACGACCCAAGTGTATGTCAGCTGATAAAAACATAAACTATAGTATATCCATACAGTGGAATATTATTTGGCCACAAAAAGGGGTGAAGTTCTGAGACATGCTAGAGCATGGGTGAAACTCCAAAACATTATGCTAAGTAAACAAAACCAGTCACAAAAGGTCACGTATTATATGAGCCTGTCTTCTGAAACATCCAGTGTAGGTAAATGTGTAGAGACAAAACTTGAATTCGTGGTTGCCAGGTGGGAGGAGGGAACTGGAGTAATGGGGGATGAGGCCTAAGGGGTGCAGGTTTTTTTCTTTTTTAAAGATTTATTTATTTATTTGAGATAGAGAGGTGTGCGGGGGAGAGGGGAGAGAGAATCTCAAGCAGACTCCCCTGCTGAGCAAAGAGCCTGACATGGGGCTCTACCCCATGACCAAGAGATCATGACCTGAGCCAAAATCAAGAGTCAAGGCTTAACCGACTGAGCCACCCAGGTGCCCCAAGGTTTCTTTCTTGAAGTAATGAGAATGCTCTAAAATGGATTTTGGTGACAGTTGCACAACTCTGTAAATGTATTAAAAGCCATGTTATAAATGGCTGAATAGCACAGTATGTGAACTTCAGTGCATTTCCCAAGATCTTACTGTGCTGGGCGTGACCATGTTGGATTTTTAACCACATTGTCTTTTTCAGGGTGCGGAGCACCACGTTATCATCTCCCTGTGAGTGGGATTGGCACCCCAGCGGTGCCTCCTGGCACGAGCTCCCCAGGAAGCCCAGACGCGTGCCGGCGGACAGCCTGCTTTACCAGGTACTTGCTTTTTTCTCTCATTAACCTGGTTACCAGCTTTCCTGCACCTAAAGTTTGATGTAAATTGTTTCACATCCTAGAGGTAGTCAAGGCCTCCATTTTGAATGTTGCTGATAGAGAAATTGTTCAATATCAGAGAAAGTTTAACTGTAATGTCGTATTTACTGAGGAACAGAAACATCGTGCCTGCATTTATGGTCTGAATTGATAGGTATAACTTTGCCACGATTGGGTGAGAACTAATTGAGCTCCTTCCTGGCTAGAGCATATAAATCCAACTCCCGAGGTTCAGAATAAATGCCTGGCAAGGTATTTTAGTGTCTGGGGTTATAGGTCATTCTGGTAAGTCATGATTTTTCCATCATCTTTGAGGTAGCAGAATTATGTAACAGTGGTAAGCACTTTGCTGAAAATATTAAAGACATCGGTTGCACTGGCTTCTAAAGATTAATTATGCACAAGCTTTTATTGAAAGAACTAAGAGTGAGTATTATCTATTTACTGATTCAATTTTAAGTAGGAATTAAATGAGATTTACAAGGCATTAAATTTTATTTTGACAGATGCTGGGATGTATTTTTTCTTAGTTACACGTTAACCCCTGATTATAGGCCAGTCCGTGGTCCACTGGAATGGGGTTGGAATTTTTTTCATGTGCTTGTTTCATAATTCCTGTCTTTTTAAGCTTAAAACCCCTGCCTGAGTGGATTCTAGCTATGTGTCAGAGCTTAAGTTTAATAGAGTGTGAATGGCACACTCCAGGGCAGATAGCAAATCCCAGTGTGCCTGCACGTGCCTTAATGTTTCTGAGTTCAGATCCATCATCTGTGAAAGAGAGCGTCAATATGACGCTAAATGACTTAAAGTATAGCGAGAGGTAGGCACACACCAAGGTCCTTCTCAGAGTCCCGTTGTCCAAATGGGGACACTTGTGTGGGGAAGCCCTTAGTTTCCACTGAACTGACAGGGTTTGGGGTGGGTTTTGTTTGCTGAGATGTTCTCTGTGGAGCTCTTAAAGTTTCCAAATATAAGAAAACAGATGCCTACCGAGGCTCCAGCAGTTTTCCTGAAACTAGACTTCTGGGTCGGATCTATTGATTTGGTCAAGTGAACTGGAGGAGCAGTGTGGAGTGTGCAAAGGGGGTGGTGCTGTCATTGTCTGTGGGAGGGAAGGCTCTTTGTGACTCGAGCAAGCTCCTTCTAATAAATGCTTCCCTGCTTCTGATTCACTGTACCAGTGACCACAGGTCCTTTGACGTCATTTTGTTTGCCCAAGTCAGAGTCTGGCTCCAAAGCTCTTTCCTGTGTAAAAACTTAAGCTTGGCTTTCTGGGATGACTTAGCCTCAGGTGCCCTTGGGTGGTGAGGATTTTTCCCAGAGCATCTCACATCACCTTAGTTTCAGATCCAGCAAACATTTTTTTCCTTCCTTCCTTCCTTCCTTCCTTCCCTCCCTCCCTCCCTCCCTCCTTCCTTCCTTCCTTCCTTCCCTCCCTCCCTCCCTCCTTCCTTCCTTCCTTCCTTCCCTCCCTCCCTCCCTCCCTTCCCTCCCTCCCTTCCTTCTTCCTTTTCCTTCCTTCCTTCTTCCTTTTCCTTCCTTCCTTCTTTCCTGCCTTCCTTGTAGAGGGGAGGGAGAGCATGCGGGCTTGGGTGGGCCAGAGGGATAGAGAAAATCTTAAGCAGGCTCCACGCCCAGTGCAGAGCCTGGCATGGGGTTCGATTTCATGACCCTGAGATAATGACCTGAGCCAAAACCAAGAGCTGGACACTTAACCAACTGAGGTGCTCTGGGTATGCACTTCTAACAAGTTCCCAGCCAGGCCATACTTGGTTTCTCTGCCTGACCTAGTTCTACCATCCAGTTCCTAAAGTATTTTGATTCTTGTTCTAAGTCTTGGGAAAGTATCTATCCTTCTTGTCACATTTGTTATGCTGACCTAAAGCCATCAGAAAAGACAAATTTAAGTTTAACATACTACAAAGACTCTTTCAAAGCATGTTGACAGAGTTAATTATTTTAGTTAACTGGACTTAAGATCTGAAGTTGACTTTTTGAATATCAATAATTATATTTCAAATATCAATATCAAATATTAAGAGTAATTATAATCAAATAATTATGTATATTATTAAAATCAATAATTTTTGGGGCGCCTGGGTGGCTCAGTCGTTAAGTGTCTGCCTTCAGCTCATGTCACGATCCCAGGGTCCTGGGATCTAGTCCCACATCGGGCTCCCTGCTCCGCGGGAAGCCTGCTTCTCCCTCTCCCACTGCCCCTGCTTGTGTTCCCTCTCTAGCTGTCTCTCTCTCTCTGTCAAATAAATAAATAAAATCTTTAAAAAAATCAATAATAATTTTCAAAATATCAATATAATTATGATTAAGTGGGGGAAATTCTGTCCAGGGTGTTCTGTCTAATCTTGCTATACAACCAGATTACCTCCAAACAAATCAAAATTTGGCTGAACTGAAAATTGCTTTCACCAACCACTCTGTTGATAAAAACGTGACGAAGTACCAAAAACTAGGGATCCAATGATGACACCCCTTCCAAGCAGAAGTTAATTGCAAATTCTTTGTCTCAATCTTAGCAGGCTAATGGGAATCATAAAACGAGCTGCCTCTAGGTTTCCCCACACAGCCACAGCACCGGGGGCCCAAATCAGGCAGGACACACAGCAACATGACTGCTGATTACAAGTAAGATTGAACTCCTAGCTGGGGAAGAGCCCCTTATCCATGTAAATTTCCCCAGACAGTGCAGTGCCTGGCCCATAGGGTACTTGACACCATTACTGGACCCCTAAGTGGCTGGAATAGGTAGAGGAGAAAGTGTTGGAGAGAAGGGCAGGTGGTGGTGAGGAAAAGGGATGGTAAGTACAGAGAATCCTTCTAAGAAATCTGGCTATGAAAAGTAAGAGATAGATAGGGCTCTGGGCTGGAAAGCGCCTCGTCATCTTCTAATCCCCAGGTTCTGGATTCTTTTAAACATGCACGAGTATGATTAAATTTCTGCTTCAGAACCTAGCTTCAGGATTACTCATTTGTGTGCTATACTTAACAATGTCCAGACATCTCAAATTTCCAGAGATAGGCCAGATGACCACCACTTTGTCTTGTTGATTTCACGAGTAAACCACGTGCTCTAATTTTTGTTTGGAAAACATGTCAGACTGTAGCTAAAGCTTATTCAAAAGTAAGAATAAACCCTCCTTATTTTTATTTTTTCTTTCACTTAAGTGGTATACCAATTTCTCATGATGAAAGTTTGCTCGAATTGCTAAAGTAACAAAGTCTTTATAGATAACTATTTGGAGCAGTGCTCTTCTATTTTAAATACTTAGGAAAATATGGAATTATTGTGTGGCTACCAACAAAACTCTTTGTCCGAGTCTTTATAGATAGACAGTTAAGGTGCTTGAATCCCTGAATACTGAAATAATTCCAAGTAAATATACTTACAGTGCAAGTTTAAGGGCTAACACATTGTTTACAAACATTTAGGCTGTTTGAGAAGGACATTAAAAATAGGATAGCTAGGCACCTGGATGGCTCAGTCGGTTGAACGTCTCTGCCTGCGGCTCAGATCAGAATCTCATGGTCCTGGGATCCAGCCTCATATCAGGCTCCTAGCTCAGCGGGGAGCCTGCTTCTCCCTCTCCCACTCCCCCTGCTTGTGTTCTCTCTCTCTGTCAAATAGATAAATAAAATCTTCAAAAAAAAAAAAGAATAGAAGAGCTATATTCAGATAAATTCTGTATTTATAGGTATTTCACATTTTAACAGCAAAAAGAGAACATCATATTAAAAAAGATAGACCCTTTCTTTCATGAATTTTAAGTGTTTCATATACTCTAATAACTTCCCACAGTCAAGCAGGTAAGATAGAAAATTGAAATGGAAGAATATCTGATCCAGAAACTAACAGGCTAGCAGTTTGGCACCCTGGTCTCCAGGCCACTGCGCTCCCAGGGAACCTTGCAGAAACACGGTAGAAACAAGCGCTAGAAGCCAGTAAACCACTGGGTGACAGAGCACAGCTATGCAGTCAGACAGGCCTGTGTTCCAACAAGCCCCTGTTCTGCTACTTTATAGGTTTAACCTATGACCACTAGTCAACTGTTTTTGACCTACCCAAATGGCAAGTGTGACTTGGGCAGCTTTCCCAAACTCTCTGAGCCTCCCTTTCTTCATCTGTAAAATGGTGTTATGGGTTGCACTGTGCCCACAACATTCATATGTTGAAGTCCTGCCCCTCGTTACCTCAAAATGTGACCTTATCTGGAGACAGGGTAGTCAAGTTAAAGTGAGGTCTTCAGGGTGGGCCCTAATCCAATACAATGGTGTCTTTATAAAAAGGGGGAATTTGGACACAAAGACAGGCACACACAGAGGCAAGACAGGCATCTACAAGTCAAGGAGAGGTGCCCAGAGCAGACCCTGCCCTCACAACCCTCAGAAGGAAACAAGCCAGCCTACAGCTTGATTTCAGCCTTCCAGCCTCCAGGACTGAGACAATAAATTCCCATTGTTGGCCAGCTGGTTTGAGGTACTTCATTCTGCGGCTCTAGGAAACCAATACACATCAGACCTACACCTCATAGGGTGGGTATGAGAATTAAATGAGACAATGCAGATAAAACATTAACCACCACACCAACTACATTACAGTGAGCACTCAAATAAACATAAAGCTTTCATCGTCACTACCATAGCTTGATGCTTCACTTTGTATCGGAATCACAGTAGGATTCTCACCACACACCATAACGGTTCTTCTAGCCTGAGCCGCATCTCCAAGCCCACTGCTCTACAGTCTCCGTTCCCCGAGTCCCTCTCCCCCCTTTGCCCATGTGGCCAACAACTCTTCATCCTCAGGTTGCCTCTCAAATATCACCTTCCCCAGGAGAACCCTGCCCTCACATAGTCCCTGCCTCAGGCCTTCTGCTCCCATGCACACAAGGGGTGGCTACAGGCTTCTTCACACAGCAGTGCGGTTGCTGATTCCAAATTAGACTCCCAGGTCCCCCAGGGATGAGCCTTTATATTCCTCTAAATCTCCCTCAGGTAGTGCTGTGTGAGATGCTCATTAAATGTTTGAGGAAACAATCCCTTCACCACAGGTAAGGAAACTGGCTGCATATACCATCTGTAAACAAGCCCGTGCTCTAAACCAGCTCTTTCTAGGTTAGCGGTTCTCAAAAGTGTGGTCTGGAAACCAAATATGGCCTGGCTGGGAACTTGTTTAGACATGCATACTCCTGGGCCTCACCCCACACTGACCGAAGCAGAAACTCTGGGGGTGACCCAGGAATATGCTTTAACAAGCCCTCCAGGAGTTTCTGATGCCCTCAAGTGTGAGCACTACTGCTGTGGGTCTATGCAATTCAGTAGGAGGAGGTTTGGCTGCAGCTGTGAGCTCCCTACATAAGCTTTTTTTTTTTATTTTTAAGATTTTATTTATTTATTTGTCAGAGAGAGAGCGAGCAAGTGCAAAGCAGGGGGAGCGGCAGGCAGAGCAGGCAGAGGGAGAAGCAGGCTCCCCACTGAGCAGGGACCCCGACGTGGGACTCGATCCCAGGACCCCGGGATCATGACCTGAGCTGAAGGCAGATGCTTAACCGACTGAGCCACCCAGGCGGCCCCCTAAGTATGCTTATAGACTGGGGAGACAGGACTGCAGAGGGGCTCCCAGGTGCACAGAAGTAAAAGTTTTAAGTTTTCATCTTCAGCTGGCTTTTCTAAGCCCATATTATGGGGTGAGTCCCTGATAACTCTGAGGAGCCAGAATTGGACATAAGGAGTGTCACCAATAGGGTGGTCAGTTTAGGGGTGATATAACTGCCAATCTGGAAAGAACATGAACCAGGGTTTATTATATAGTATTCATATTTTGTTAAATGGGAAATCTTTTTTTTTTTTCAAGATTTTATTTATTTCTTTGTCAGAGAGAGAGAGAGAGCGAATGCAAAGCAGTGGGAGTGGCAGGCAAAGGGAGAAGCAGGATTCCCGCTGAGCAGGGAGCCCGACGTGGGGCTCAATCCCAGGACCCAGGGATCATGACCTGAGCTGAAGGCAGATGCTTAAGTGACTGAACCACCCAGGTGACCCGGGAAATCTTTTTAACAATATAAATGATAAGTTATAAAATATTTTATTATTATTATTTTTTAAAGATTTTATTTATTTATTTGGCAGAGAGAGACACAGCAAGAGAGGGAACACAAGCAGGGGGGAGTGGGAGAGGGAGAAGCAGGCTCTCCGAGGAGCAGGGAACCCAATGCGGGGCTCGATCCTAGGACCCTGGGATCATGACCTGAGCCGAAGGCAGACGCTTAACAACTGAGCCACCCAGGTGCCCCACTATTTTATATTATTACTATACATTATATCAAAATAAATACAATTATAACTTAGATATTCATTAAATTTACTAGTGTTTTATTAAATATTATTACTATGTAAGATTTATTTTGTCCTTCCATCTCCCCCTTTTTTAAAGATTTTATTTATTTATTTAAGACAGAGAGCACAAGCAGGAGGAGGGGCAGAGGGAGAGGGAGAAGCAGACTCCCCACTGAGCGGGGAGCCTGATGCGGGGCTCCATCCCAGGACCCTGGGATCAGGACCTGAGCAGAAATCAGATGCTTAACCGACTAAGCCACCCAGGTGCCCCCTTCCATCCCTTTCTAAATAACACTGTCATTTGTTTAAATCTTTTCATCTATATTTAACACAGAAATGGTCCATTCATTCTGCTTAACACATCTTACAGGTTACTAACTTACTATTTACATTCTACAGGTCTTCAAATTCTGCTAGGGTTTTACAAGCAACATACTTCTTCAGTATCTATGTGAAATAAATCTTAGGAGTTTCATCCATCTGATTTTTTTCCTTGTCCTCTATAACAGTTTTTTTGTTTTTTTAAGATTTTATTTATTTGAGAAAGAGAGAGAGCATGAGCGGGGAGAAGGAGAAGCAGGGAGCCTGATGCGGGGCTGGATCCCAGGACTGTGAGATCGTGACCCGAGCCCAAGGCAGCCACTTAACTGACTGAGCCATCTAGGTGCCAGTCTATACCAGTTTTTTAAAAAGAACTTTAAACAGAAGTATTTATTCAGCAAATTATAATATATGCATACAAATGGAATATTGTGCAGTTAGAAACATGATGATATAGATCTATATTGCTGTGAAAAAAGTCAAGCAATATTCTTACGTGGAAATAAAAGTAGCAGAAGTGCATGCCTAGCATGGCCCCCGCTGTGCAAAGTTGTATATGGTATCAATATGCTTACCTGCAGAGAGGTACCTGGAAGGATGCTCATCTAGTTTATAATAGTAGTTTGCTCTGAATGGTGACAATGTAATTCTATTTTGCTAATTTTTTTTTTTTTTTTGAGAGAGAGAGAGAGTATGTGAGCGTGCATATGTGTGCACAAGCCAGGAGAGGGAGAGAGAGAATCTTAAGCACTCTCCACGCCCAGGCAGAACTCCCATCTCATGACCCTGAGATCATGACCTGAGCCGAAATCAGGAGCCTGATGCTTAACTGACTGAGCCACCCAGGCGCCTCGTGTTTTGCTAATGTTTTAAGATCTCCTGTGTGGTTTGGGTAAATAAACAAGTATCATGTATATAAAAATAATTGAAATACAAATGATATGTGTATATGCAAATATATATATGTAAATAAATATAATAAAGAGAATGATGGGACCAGATCCTTTCTTTCGCAAACCAAAGACAGCATTTTGCAAATGGAGAGAATTATTTTCTGACCTTCTGAATGTTTTACCTGCCTTCAAAATGGTAATCTTTCTGTCTTGTGTCAGAGCATTAAAACAATGTCCCTAAAGGCGCCTGGGTGGCTTAGCCGGTTAAGCGGCTGCCTTGGGCTCAGGTCATGATCTCAGCGTCCTGAGATCAAGCCCGCACAGGGAGCCTGCTTCTCCCTCTCCCTCTGCTGCTCCCCCTGCTTGTGGTCTTGCTCACTCTCTCCTTCTCTCTCTCAAATAAATAAATAAAATCTGAAAGCAAGCAAGCAAGCAAGAACGAAAGCCAAACCTCCCTGATAATGAGCCTCACTTGGGGGGGGGGGTGGTACATGCTCAAAACATCCGTTCCCCTGCCCCTTCTCAGACCCCTCTGAATCAGCATCTCAGGGAGGGACCTGGGAGGTCTCAGGTAATTCTTGTCCTCAGAGAAATTTAGCAGAAGTCCCACAGGAACATAAATGTTGTGAGCCATATCTTCAACTTGGGTTGCGCGCCTCCTGGAAGTGCCTTTCCCAGGCCTGGCGTCCTTTGTTTCCAAGACCCGCGCTAATTTATGACTGCCCTGGAAAGCTATCTGCTTGCAATGTTTTTCTAAGGCCCCTTTCAGGTCTGAGAATTCTCTGAAAATCTAGGAGACTCTGCAGCAACTTTAATCTGTGCTGATCAGGGATACCGAATTCTTCAGACTAGAGGGTTCTGGTGATAATTTTTTAAAGCAATTCCTGTGTTGCCAGAGGCCCCTGTGGTTCCCTGGAGGACCCGTGTCCCTTGCAACAGTCCCCTGGGCCTCTGTCACCTCAGGTTCCCTCCCTGCCCAGTGAGATGAGGATCTTTTTACGTGGTCCAGTTTTTAGCCTATTAAAGTGTTTTTTCTTAAAGTACTTGTTCCGGGAAAGGGTGCTGTGGGGTCCAGTTGGACACCAGATCTCATGTCTATCAAGGATTCTCATTAACGAGCTCATGGCTGGAGTCAGATGCATTTCGGGCATTTACCTTCTTTCTTTTCTTTTTTTGAAAAAGAACTTTTTATTATTTTTATGTACAGAAAATTCAACAGCATACACTCAGCCCAGTTTGGCGACCAGTTCTTTAGCCTTTGCCTTTTCCAACTTGGCGATGCGAGCCACCGACTTTGGACCCGGGATGTTGCCTCCCCAGTGTCGGAGGATCTCATCAATGACAGATATCTGTCATTGTCATTGGTTCTGATGGCTTCCACCAGCTTAGCCAGAGAGCCTTTGTCTTCCGAGTTCACCTGTGTGATGGCGACAGTGGTGCAGGTCTTCCTGTGGGCCAGATGCCCCAGCTTGGCCTTCCCCTTGATAGTGCAGTAGGGAACCCCCATCTTATGACACAGCACAGGCATGAAGACACCTAGCTCAGTGGGATCCATAGCATGTGCAGTCCCTACCAGCTGAGCCTTCTTGTCCACCAAGGTGGTGACAGTGTTAACCCCAGCTCGAAGGACAGGCCACTCAGTGGGGACCTCCCCTTTGCCGGCAGCTTTCTTCTCAGCCTGGGCCAACAATCTCTGCTTCTTCTCTCGCCTTGTCTCTGGTCTGTGCTCGTGGGCCAGCTTAAGCAGCCGAGGAGCTGTTTGGCGGTCCAAGGCCTGGGTGAGCTGGTTCATTGCAGGAGACACTTGCAGGCGTTGATAGAGAACAGCCCTTTGCCTGCTGCAGCCGGATGTAGAGGGGCTATTTGACAAAGCGGGTGAGGTCCCTTTTGGGTGAGATGTCCTGTCCAATGCCAAAATTCTTGGGCCTTTTCTCAGACAGGGGACTGACCACTGTCTTGGCCTCCTGCTTCTTCACGACAGAGGCTTCGGGGCCACCTTGTTCCCCTTAGCCTTCTTCCCTTTGGCGTCTTGGGCCGGAGGACAGAGCCGTGGAGCCTACCTTTTCAATATTGCGTGGAAACAGTTTCACAAACATGACTCCCCGACACTTGGTTCAGCAAAAAGCCTCCTGAGTTCTGTTAAAAGCGCCATGAGGAAGACAGCAGCAGCAACACCAAAACCCCGCTGGTCCCTGACTCCGTGCTGTTGTCCTGCTGGGGCAGAGGTGGTGAACGCGGGCCGGAGAGCACTGGGGAGGATGGGCTTCGATCCAACACACCCGTGTCTGGAGTCTCCTCCGCTTCCTACCTGAAGGGACCTCATGCAATAGCTGTTTTCCCCTCTCCAAAGCAGTTTCCTCATCAGTAAAGCACGGCAATAATACCAAATACACCAAATACAGAGGGGGACGCTGTGAGGACTTACATGAAATGAGCTAAAATAGTGTTTTGAAAAATTTCTGGCACATAGTATGTGTTTAATCCATCTTTGTTTATTAGGGTTTCTGTTTTTTTGTTTGTTTATTTTTTTTAAGGTTTTATTTTTAAGTCATCTCTATACCCAGCGAACTCAGTACCCCGAGATCAAGAACCGCTCGCTCGCTCCAAGGACTGAGCCAGCCAGGCACCCCCTGTTGGTACTGTTTTTTAATGGAGGGTTAACAAGTGGCATCTGTCCCTGGAAAGAGTGTGGATTTTGTATACTCTGCAGTGTAAACAGAAGTTCAATAAACCCCGTCTCTGAGGCCCCAGGGCACCCTGCCAGGAGGGGAGGATCCTCCAAAGTGTGGAGCACTCTCCCTGGCAGGGCCTGTCTGACCAAACTGTGCTTCGAAAGGTGCTTCTAGGATCTCCAGGCCTGGAGCTGGATTATGCCCTGTCTCGACCCCCTGTCCAGCAGACTGAGTGTACCTTGACCTTGCCTGCCAGCCTGAGTGCACTCAGACCATCCCCATAAATGTCCTGGGAGCCTGCACGGGAGCCTGGCACCACGAGGTCCGCCTACTGTCTCCCCAGCGCCAGGCCAGCGCCTCCTCAGACATGTCACCCATGCGGCCCACAGCTGACGCTGAGGTGCATCACCAATTCTCCTGTCAGTTCTGTGGCTAGCTAAACCCATCATGCCCAGAAACATTGCCAGGAGGGGGGAACATCGGGAGGAAAGGCTGGGGTTTGGGATTTGTGTCAATGGCCGAAAGAGGAGAGGGTGAATTGAAAGCCGCCATCCACTGAGAACTGAGAATTTTCTCCCCTGACAGTCTGATGTTTTTATCACTTTGGCACTCACTCCTTTTCATCTTTTCATTGTAGTAATAACAACATCCTTGCCAATGTCTTACCAGTAGTAATAGTAACAATAAAGTTAAAAAGGGAGAGCCGTGGATACTAGGGTCCTTTGCTGTCTTGGGCTGTGGTTCCTCTCTAGGCTTCCCTTAGCCCAACCACACCACCCACCACCCCCACCTTTTCACAACCCTGCACTCTGCTCTTGGAAATGTCTGCTTCACGGTAAGCAAAACACTCAGCTGGACTCCGTGTCCTTGCTTCAACTTAAATTTGACTCTCTCCTGAGGGCATCCCTTTCTGGTTGCCACCTCTAGGGATGCTTCCAGCTTTAGATAGAGAAATCTAAGCAGAAGCTGGCTCTGTGGTCCAGGCAGAGAAGCTCAAACAAAGGCTCTAGGGCAGAAATGCGCTTGGCAGGGTCTTGAGAGCAACAAAGAAAGGCCAGTGTGGCTCCAGGATATGCGCTTGGGAGAGAGCAGGATGAGCTGAGTTTGGAGGGGGCAGCAGGTTCGATTCGACTTGGAGGCTGTCTTAACCAGCTTGTACTCTGTAACAAAACGCCATAGACTGGGTGCTTTGAACAACGGGCATTTATTTCTCACAGTTCTGGGGACTACAAAGTCCAAGATCAAGGTGCTGACAGATTTGGCTCTTGGTGGGGGCCCTTCTCCTGGCTGGTAGGCAGCTAGCTGCCTTCTCCGTGTGTCCTCACATGGTCTTTCCTAGGCGTATGAGCCTGGAGAGAGCTCTCTCTCTTCCTCTTACAAGACCACAAATCTCATCATGAGGGTCCTCCTCTCATGACCTAATCTAAACCTAATTCCCTCCCAAAGGCCCATCTCCAGATAGCACCACTTTGGGGGTTAGGGCTTCAACCCCTTTTGGGGGGCTGGGAAGGACACAAACATTCAGCCATAACACAGGCCATGACAAGAAGTCTGGATTGGCGACATTTTGAGGGTTTAAAAGGATAGAGTTATGGGCGCCTGGGTGGCTCAGTTGTTAAGCGTCTGCCTTCGGCTCGGGTCGTGATCCCAGGGTCCTGGGATCGAGTCCCGCATCTGGCTCTCTGCTCAGCGGGAAGCCTGCTTCTCTCTCTCCCACTCCCCCTGCTTGTGTTCCCTCTCTCGCTGTGTCTCTCTCTGTTAAACAAATAAAATCTTTAAGTAAAATAAAATAAAATAAAAGGATAGAGTTATGAGATGTGATTTGCCTCATGAAAAGATCATTCTGGCTGTTGGGGAGGATGGATTGGGAGCGGCAAGGTTGAATACAGGGAGATAGCAAAGAGACAAGTCCTGGAGAAAGAGAAACTTTCTAAAATTAAAACATAATTAAAAAAAAAAGATTATTTATTTATTTGAGAGAGAGAGCAAACTCACAAGAGCACATGAGTTGGGGGGCGGGGCAGAGGGAGAGGGAGACAGAGAATCTCAAGCAGACTCCCCGCTCAGCATGGAGCCCGACTCGGCTCAAATGTTCTCGACCCTGAGATCATGACTGAGCCGAAATCAAGAATCGGACGCTTAACTGACTCAGCCACTCAGGCACCTCAAAACATGTAATTCTTTATCAATTAAAATACTAATCTCTTAATGTTTTAGAAGTGTCTTTGGAGACTCACTACGGAAGATTTTTTGGGCTAAGTTAATCTTTATTCTTTAGATGATCTTTTAGGGATAAATATGTTGAAGAAATATTTATCCTGTGCTCATGAATATTTTTGTTTTATTCAATTTTCTTTTTTTCTGTCAATATCAAACAGAATTTTATTTACTATTTTTAAATTAAAATAGGACTGTAATAAGATCTCATTTTTGTTTAAATTATTCTGGTCTCGAACCATGAGAGACTATGGACTCTGAAAAACAAACTGAGGGTTCTAGCCTGGTGATGGGTATTAAAGAGGGCACGTTCTGCATGGAGCACTGGGTGTTATAAGCAAACAATGAATCATGGAACACTACATCAAAAACTAATGATGTAATGTATGGTGATTAACATAACATAATAAAAAAAATAAATTATTCTGATCTCTGGGGGAGGTCTTGTAGGTAGCCTTTTATCTATATCTGCAAATGTCTGGAATGTTCACCTAATGTTGAAGCTGGTTGTTAGGATTTTAGATGATTTTTACATTTCTTTGTGCTTTTCTGAGCTGCTTTGAATGCTTTTTAATGAGCATCTTATTTTTTTGTAAAAACTCACTGGTCTAAAAAATGAACGAAACTAAAAATAGTTTTCTTAACTATGGAACAATATAAATAGTGTCACACCTCAGTTTCCTGAACAGAAGAATGGCTGTGTGAAAATGGGCATTGCCCTTTGAGACACTAACATGTAGATAAATGGACATTTTGGAAAGTGGCAAAGGAGAGACAGCTTTCTGCTCTTCCTACATAATATTAAGATATGGGAACAATCCTGAAGACAGGGACTCTGCAAAGTGCTTGTCAGTGAACCAGAAACATAGCGTTTCCAAAGGTAAAGCAAGAGTCTTGAGCTGCCCAAAAGGTTGAGGTGAACCTGAGAGGTTTTCTTGTGGATCATCATGCATTCATCTGTTTGTTTGCAGGATTCCAAGTGCTGGAGGCTAGCTTGAAAATAATTTGCTCTCTCTGCAATGTGTACAAACCTATGACTGTTACACTTGAAGTGGACTTCGTTCCATTGTATCGTATTTCTGGGACCATCATAGATCTGGATGAGGAGAATCTCAATCAGACGTCTGTTTTTCTGTGGGGCTTGGGGGTCATGAGGGAATATATGGTACTAGGCGCAGTTCCATACACAGGTATCAGTGCTTTCGCTAGAAACTTAGGAGTTGGGATACTTAGGGTAGCTAGTCACCCTGACCCTCTCCTGCCCACCCCCCAAAAAAGAGAAAAATACTTTAACAAACTTTGAAAGTGAGCAAGAGTAGTATTAAATAACAGAAAGTAAAGGCGTGAAGGGCAGAGCAGAACTTTCCATGCCTTTCTCCTGGATGTTACTTTAGGGCCTATGGCAGGTGCTGATGGAAGAGTCTTTTAAGTGAACAAGCACGGTTACTGGGATGGCTGTTTGGACTGAGAAGGGTGGGAGTGGCCAGCAGAGAAGAGGCCACTGCAGGGGAGGTGAGGGCAGGCCAGGCCGTTTCTCCTGAACGGTGCCCCTCCCTTGGGCAGAGTGTTAACTGTGGCCTCCGCATGTTAGTCATTCCTGTACTTGGTCAACTCTCCCGCCTTATCATCATTTGTTTACTTGGTTATGTCTTCATCACGCTGTGAGGAAGCCCCCCGGTATATATTGTCTTTGTCTTCTCTGTATGTGCCCCAGGGTACATGAGAGGTGTTCAAGAAATGTTTGTTGTGGAAAATTGTCTCTATGATTGCAGTCAGCCTTTCTGTGTGCAGGCCAACTAAATTGCTCAGTTACCCTGTCAGCTTTTCAATGTCAGATCCCTTTGTTCCCACTTAATGACACTTTATAACTATACTGCAAATATATATGTATATATACACATATACGTGTGTGTCTATATGTCTATGGGTGTGTGTGTGTATGTATATATGTATATATCCAAATTTCAATGTTCTTGAGGAAATTTGATGAAAAGTGTTTAGTTTATCACATTGATTTGAAGTCTTCTGACCAACTTGTTACAAAGATCTTATACATTGTGATGCATACTGAAAAGTATTGAAAAACTGTCCATTACACAAACAACATGGCACAAACAATAACTACAATTTGAAAAGAGAAAGACACACAGTCCTATCCTGTCATCAGATCATGTTTCCATTTGCTTTCCAGTTCGTTTATATGTTTTTCATAGTTTCTTCATTGTCATCATAGGGTAGATAAGATTTGTGTTTGTTCTTTTTTTTTTTTTTAAAGATTTTATTTATTTGAGAGAGAGAGAGCTCGCGAGCGTGCACAAGTCAGCGGGGAGGGGCAGAGGGAGAGGGAGAAGCAGACTCCCCACTGAGCAGGGAGCCGATGTGGGACTCAATCCCAGGACCCTAGGATCATGACCTGAGCCGAAGGCAGAAGCTTAACCGACTGAGCCACCCAGGCGCCCATTTGTGTCTTTTTCATTGGTTACTATATCATTATTCTCCTTGTTGCTTGACAGACTTGTAATTTTAAAGGACTCCTATGCCAATTCAGTTGATCCGCTGTAATTCAGGAGCCCTCTATTATTGGACATTGATGGTTTCCATCCTTTGTTATCATGAATTGGCATCCAGTGAAGTGCCTCACCTACCAGTCAGCCACGGGAGTCTGACCTCCAGTCTCATCTTCCCACTGAAACAGCTCTGGCCAAGATGAGCACTGGTTCTCTTCTTGGTGAGCGTCTTCTGTTCTTACCTTAACTGACCTCCTCATTGGTGTCTGTTGTTGGCTATTTTCCCCTGCTTGGAAATTCATTCTTCCCTTGATTTTGTGGATACTGCTCCAGAGAGGTTTTTTTCTTCCCTTTTCCTCTTTGGTCTCTGCTCAGGGGATTTGAGCTTGCCCCCTAATAATTGGCATTTCCAGAGATGGAGCCTATCTTTTTTTTTTTTTTTTTTTGCCTGTCACAATAAAGGTTATTATGAAAACAGGCTGGATGGGTCCTATCTTTAATCCTCTGCTGCCTCAATCTACATAGTGTCTCTGAATAGTCTCACTTCCTCCCCTGACCTCATCTTTTTTTTTTTTTTTTAAAGATTTTATTTATTTATTTGACAGAGAGAGAGACAGCGAGAGAGGGAACACAAGCAGGGGGAGTGGGAGAGGGAGAAGCATGCTTCCTGCGGAGCAGGGAGCCTGATGCAGGGCTCGATCCCAGGACCCTGGGATCATGACCTGAGCCGAGGGCAGATGCTTAACGACTGAGCCACCCAGGCGCCCCTGACCTCATCTTTCTTGATACATTGACAATACTCAGATCTCTTCCTCTATCCCAGAGCTCTCTGCCCAAGTACTCAATGACTAGTGCATAGTGGACAACTGAACATCTCCACCTGCATGACCCATAGCCCTTGAAACTCAATCAGTCCTTAACTAAACTCACCTTCTTTCCTCAAGCCCCTCCCAAGATCTGCTCCCACTCCTGCATTCTCTGGTAAAGATACTGTCATCTACTCAGTTAAGCCAGAAACCTGAGAGTCACCTTAGACTCACTTCCCTCTTCCTTACATCATTTGTAATCAGGCAGTCAACCAGCCTGATGATTACTCTCCCTTAATTTCTTGAGAAGTGGCTCCTTTTTGTCTAACACGGCCTGATAGCCATGTCATCTCTCACCTGCCTTCCCACAAAAACACATTTTTTGCTGGTCTTGTCATTCTTACTGACACCCCCCCACACACACACACCTGCCACATTCATCTTCCTCCAGAAGCTGACAGAGTGATCTTTACAAAATGCCAATCTAATCCCACTTGTACTGTGTTCATAGGAGAATACAGCCCCTGCCTGCCTGGGCAACCTCACTTCCTGGCACTGAAGAGCAAGTCTGTGGTCTCTTCATTCCTTGTTTCTCCACTTGTATTTATTCCCTTCACCTGGAAAGCTTTCCCCCCCTTTCTGTCTCACAAATTCATTCCTGTAAGCAACCCCACATCTGGAAAGCTTTCCCTGAACCCCATCTGGGTGAAGAACCCCTCCCAAAAGTCCCCTGAGTCCCCTGAGCTTTCCAGGAATCCCAGCACTTACAGTTTCTTATTATTTACTGGGCATCTGCTGTAATAGACTGAGCTCCCCAAGTTGAGAGCCTAAGTCTTTTATCAGGGGTCTGGCTTGATAGAAGTGGGTCAGTGATTGATAGAATTTCTTCGGAGAAACAAATTCTAGGAGTGGGGTTCAAATGTGCAACCCACATGTGAAAAATATGTACTATGAATTCCTTCTCCAAAGAGTTAGTATTTATTTATAACTGCCACCAGCAATGCTAGCGTACTAACTGAATCACGTTTTTCAACAACTATTTATTGTTAATCTGTGTCAGGCACTGTGTCAGAAGAATAGTATTTCCAGTATACAACTATTTCATTATTTGGAGCAGTGTAGTCCAATAGAACTTCCTGCAGTGGTAGAAATACTCTATATCTGCGCTGTCCACGATGGTAGCCATTACTGCATGTGGCTACTGAGCCCTGGAAATGTGACTAACGTGACCAAGAAACTGAAATTTTCATTTCCTTTAATTTTAGTTAATTTAAATTGAAATGTATTAAATACCTGCATGTGGGAAGTGGTTATCATGAATCATGGACAGTGCATCTCTAGAGAGAAAAAGGAAATCATTCAGCAGATATTAGTGCTACATTCTGGATTCCTTTCTTCCTTTTTAAATGCTAATGAAGCTCACATCACTAAGGTGTGACCAGTTCACTCAGGCTATCACTGTTACTGTTTGTCGGCACTACCTAATTTGGGAAACATTTTTTAAATTGGTGCTTAGGTCAGGAGAGTAACACCTTACATCAGGAATACTACCCAAACATCTGGGTCTGGAGACTTGAAGGAAAGTGGGAAATGTTACTCACAATGCTTTTTATCCAGAGGCATGCACTTAGCTACCCCAAAGGAGGCCAGAAGCCTAACACTTTCAGAGCGGCATCTGCTGGACTTGTTTTTCCACATAAACCGCCAAACTTGTTTTGATTAGGCAGGAAGTGAAGCAATTTTTCAGGGAGAGAGCCCAGCATCTGCATCTCGTCAGCGGGTCAGACCAGACCTTTTATCTCTTACCTTCCACTTGTGAGCCTAGGCCGAGTTTTGCTTTAAGAGAAAGCAATTTTAAGGGAAGAGCAAGGTGGTCCGCACTTCTTTCTCTTACAACGTGGTTCCCTTAGATTTCAAACCCCAAATTATATTTTTAATCAGTGTACCTGTTTTGAGTCTCCGAATAATTTACATGCCCCTAAAATAAGGAAGCTTTTACTTCTCTTGTGCAGTTCTTTGTACATAGGACTCTAAAACGAGTAAACGTACTGAGTTGAATTAAATAAATCCTACTGGCTAAGCATTTGTGACCTACTGGTAGCCTTTTAAAATGAGAGAGGGGTTCCAATCTTTATTGGAGTTGTTGGAAATGTGCCAAAGAGATAACCTGGAGTATATTTTCCTCAGAAGTCGTGTTTTATTTAGCACCAACATCCCAACACCCTCGGAATTCGGGTAATCAGTTGTTGAGCTGAGAAATGTGGGGTACAATGCCGTGTTTGCGTTGGCTGGCTGGGCAGGCCTCTAGGTAGGGCAGAAAACTTTGGGGTTTCCCCTCTTCTTCCTTTCGGAAGAGAGCTAAAGAGGCGCCGCAAACCTCTCCAAAAAGTGTTCGTACCGGATTCGCAAGCGACCTCAAAGAAGAGCCCCGGGACAGACAGGCCAGCCCCAAACCTCCTGCTGCTCTCCCAGCGCTTCCCCCGCGCGCGCCCGGAGCGGGACCTGCCGGCCTAGTGCGCGCCGCGGAGCGAACCATCGCGCCGCCCGGGACGGGGGGTAAGGCGTGGGGGCCGCGGGCCGCTCGGACCCCGGCGTCCCCTTGCCGCCGCCGCCGCCCCCTCCCGCCCCCTGCCGGGAGTCGCCTGTGAAACGGCCAGTGGCGGGGGCCTCGAAGATTGGGCCTGCGAGCCCTCCCCGCACCCCCCGGCCGCGCGGGGGTGGTAGCGGCCCATTTGAGAGTTTCCCGGGTCCGGCGGCCGGCGCAGAGGCGCTGCGCTCCGGCGGGGGGTGGGCGGCGGGAGGAGGGACAAAGGGGTGGGCCCCAGGGGCCGGCCGTGCCGCAGTCCCGGCTTCGGGTCCGAGGACTGATCCGCTGCGCGGACAACGAGGAAGAGCGGAGCCCAGGCGGGACTTGCGCCCGAGATGCCGGTGCGAGGAGATCGCGGGTTTCCACCGCGGCGGGAGCTGTCAGCTTGGCTCCGTGTAAGTGCCCTCTCGAGTCCGCTCGGACGGGAGAAAGGTCTCGGGGAATGAGCGTGGGAGCGCGTGGTGGGCTTCCTGTTGCGCGGTAGGTAGGTGCTACTCTCCCACCTGAACGTGGGGCCGAGGGCGGGGGTAGATTTCACCCGGCCGGGTGGTGGCTCATGGCCTCCGCGGCTCCTTGATCCTTTTCTCTTCTCTCTGAAGTCACTTTTCGGAGTAAGTCTCCAGGAGGGAAGGGCAAACCGTCCTGAACTCCGTGCTGGACCTCTGCTACCTTGAAGGCATCTCGTCCTGCCTGTGGTGTAGCCTGCTGCGTGCCTGGTGTTTTCTCTGTTTCCAACCACATACTTTGACTTGGTGCAGAGCTACAGGCATGTGTGTGAGAGACAAACTGACAACTCTTGGGAGACCAGGAGCTTCATTTTCCCTTTTAATCAGCTGCCTCTGTAATACCAGTAAAAGTTGTTTTCAGTAGGGACTGGAGATGGGGTTCTGGAGGAAGCCCCAAAAAGGGAGTGATGAATGCCTTCTACGCTGGTATTATCTTAACCTGTCACCATTCCCTTTCTTTTATGTCTTCATTTGTCAAGTTTCCGCTTTTACACAGTAGTTGAAGTTATAAATAATCAGGGTTTTGACTACAGGGTTTTAACATTCTTGAAATGTGGACGAACTTGGGAGTGAATACTCCAGGGCTTAGTAATGGAATACAGCCTCCCACCTCTATTTTAGCTTCACTTCTTCAGCGCTGCTTCCCTGGCAGCTGTCTGGTCTGAGTAATAATGGTTGTGGTTTCCCTGCAGTTCCCAGCGGAGACTCACCCCATCATAGAAACTGCCCTGTGACTGCACACGCCCTCCCTCAGCTTGGGGAATCCTAGCAAAGGGGGAAAGAGGCCCTTTGCTTCAGAGCTTCTGGTGGTCTGTGCTAGGTGTGCTGACAATCATTTTGGGAGAACCAGCCCTGCTTTGTCAGAATCATTCCTGGGAGGGACGGTGTGTGTGTGGGTGGGGGGGTAACATCTACACCCACACCTGGGAAGAAGATGTTTTAAGTGAGGAGCAGGAGTAGTTGCATTTGTAGCATTTAATATCCTGCTGAAGAATGAAATTTGACTATTCATTAAATTTTCCTGAACAGCTTCACTCCAGCGTGGGCAATACCCGTGTTAAAGAGCGTGCCTCTGTTACACTGTCTTGTCGGGAAAGCATGCACATAATTAAGAATGATGAGTTCCAGTTAGAAATAAGGGTGCGATGCTGTGGCTTCTCCTCTCCGGGGAGATGGGAGAAGGGGCGCTTCACTCAGGCAACGGTGGCTTTTGAGGTGTTCCTTGAGCTTTTTCAGAGCTGCCACCAGATTGATGAAGGGGGATTTCTTTCCTTGAAATGGCTGCCGCCACCTTTTCATGACCACACAGCTAGTAACAAGCACCTCCCTACCTGCGGCGGTCTCTGTGAGGGGTACAAGATGAGCAAGACTCAGCGTCTGCCTTCTGAGTCCGTGAGAGCCGGACATGTTAGACTGAGGCTCTGGACTCTGCTGGGATACCTGTGGCTGGGGCGGGGGAGGCGGGTGTGCGATACACACGCATACTCTGCAGTACAGAACTACGGGCCAGGTGGGACCACCTTGTACACCCTCCCTGTAGGGATTGTTTTGGGGAAGAAAGGGCCGCATTTGAACAGGTACCTCACAGCGCAAGCCAGTAAAGAAGATGGGGCTAATAACACGCCCACCTCATAGGGTTGAGTGAGGACTAGCATGAAGTGATGTTAGGGTGTTGGGCATGTGTGGGTGCCAGGTAAATGGTAGCTACTAATAAGAACCAAGACAGGTGCTGAAAGTTCCAAGTGCTGGGTCCTGGGAGGTGGTAGGATCTAGAAGTATAGGTAGGAGGTACCAGGTAGGTGTCTAGGCAGGAGCCGAGGTAAACAAGAAGAGTTGCTCACACTCTTGAAAGGCCTTGAATGCCAGCAACAGAATTTGGTGGGGAGGGGGGAGTCCTAAAATCCCTATTGTATTAATGACTTGTATTTCCCTACAAAGAAGTGAACAAGTTTCCCAGTAAAAACTTCACCCCACCCCCTACACAGGGAATATTACTATTTTTGAGGCACTGAAATGCCTAAGACCAATGAATTTTAACCTCGCCCCCCTGGGGAATTCCATTTGCAAGGACTTCTGCCTACATTTGTTTAACTTTTGATCTAATTCTTTGTACATTGACAGAAGGTTACAACCAGCCATTTATCTTTTGCAGAAATGCCTGGGAATGCAAGGGAGATGTAAAAATCCCTGCAGTGACTTAAGTTTAGAAAGGGTTTCTCTTCTGAAGGTATTCTTTTTTAATAGACAGGTGAGTTCTTGAAACTAGGCGGGGCCACTTTAGTCCTGTGGATAGTAGTACCTTCTGTAGTTGACAAAGTCATGCAGATTGGGGCTGGGAGTGCCAGGAGGTGTGGGTGGCGGGGGTGGGGTTAAGAGGAAGGGTTAGTAATCACAGCTGAAACTTTCAACATACTCTTACCAAGAATATGAGCCATCAGGGAATTCCTTGCCTAATCCCTAAAACAAATCCCATTAAGGAGTTGTGGCTACAGATTAATTTATCTAGGTTGAGAGCTGACTCCCTATAAAATGCCTCATTGATTAGATTCTGAGCAGTAATCAGGGGGCCAACAATTGTTGGCCAGATGGCCTTGGAGTAGCCAGCCTTGGTGTTGAAAGGCATTTTCCATTGAAGGTGATTTGGGGATGTAGTCACATAGGAGGGTGTGATTGATGTGCATGTGTGTTGGGGAGTACAGTTGGGGGGCAGAATATCTCACGTTTTACTGAGTTAATTTCTTGCTCCTAAATCCAAGGGTTGGGGTCAGAAACAGACTTAGCAGTCAGATTTAACACCTGTTTAGGGAGTTAAAAATGCCAGAGTTTTTGTGAACTTCTTGGGGTTAAAAAAGAAATCTTCCCTAAAACTATTAATGACCTACTTCAACCCCACAGGAATTTTTATGATGACCCTTGTTAGCAGAAGCCGGTATAGCTACCAAATTTATGTGGGTCTAAGGTGATATTACCATTAACAATTTTTTTTTAAGACCATGTAAGAGCAGTGGGAAAAAGTCTTCAGGCATTCAGTCCTAACATTAAGTACTGGCAATAGCTAGTTCCTGGTTTGAAGGGTACTTGGGAAATACAGCTGGCTCAGCTTGTACACCACCAATGTTACCGTACACGAAGCAGAGCTTAGAGTTGGCAAGTGTCTGCTCTCACTCTTTTCAGCTTGATTAGGAAATGTACTTAACTTGGCCTCTCACTTCTAGAGCCCAGGTAGGCCTGCAGAGGCCTTCCCATGATGGTGATGGTTTCATTCTGTTTTTAAGGGATCTAGAGCCTTTATCATCCAGCGGCCACAGCATCCAAAGTTTCATCAGCCTTGATAACCTATGAGCTCAGAAGAGAGACTGTCGTATTGAAAAAATACCTGATATGTTAATTAAGCAATTTTTCTGCCTTTTTTTTTTTGCTGTTCCCTGAATAGTGTTTTCTAAAGTGTGCTACACAGACAGACTTACAGGTGGCACGTTATTTTTCAGTTACTGTGCATGAATACTGTACTCCAAGGATGAAAAATATAAAGCCGGCTACCAAATTCACTTATTTCGTAGGTAGGTTGCTTAGAATGAGGCACAATAAGTATTAAGTAAAACAAAGAGTTTGATGTAGGAGAAATAAATTTTGGGGATGAGTGATATGAAAATAAGGGAAAAACTGTGAACACAGCCCTTGAAATCTGAGACTTGGTAATACTGTTTATAATATGAGTGTGATGTTTAGTTATGGAGAGCTGCCTGAACCTTGACCCACCTTCAGGAATGTCAGACAAAGTCTGGTGGTGTGAACCTGTGATAGGGTGGACAGAGAATGGAGGAAATACTTTGGCCCTGCAGGGGGACAGCACTCTGCTATGGAGCACGGCTTGCTCTCCTGATCTGGCAGTGCTGGAGAAGGCAGAGAACCAAATAGCATCTAATTTTTTATTTTTTATTTTTTAAAGGTTTAATTTTTAAAGTTATCTCTACACCCAACGTGGGGCTTGAACTCACAATCCTGAGATCAAGAGTTGCACACTCGAGTGACCAAGCCAGCCAGGAGCACCGAAATGCATTTAATTTTTTAAAAATGTAGCTTATGTTGGTCTGTAATGTAGGCTTTAAACAAGGATTGTAGTAGGAATTGGAAGTCTTGAGGTTTAAAAAAAAAAAAAGTAACCCTGCCTTGACCTAAAAAAATGAGCAATTGAAGTTCATGGTCATGGTAGGTAAATAAAACCAGAATAGAAGACACTTTGAGTCACCAAAATCCTTAATCTGTGTGTGCATGCACACCTTTTACGTGAAATCCTAAGCCTTCAATTAGTAACTTGTACTTTAGTTGTTTTAAATCCATGCAGATATTTGTTTAGTGCTTCTGCCAGATGGTTATAGTTAAATCAGGTCTTTAACCTTAAAAACGTAATGCAGTCTTTCTTAATCACTTATACACCTTGTACTTTTGTTTTGTTTTGTTTTTAAGTAAGCTCTACCCCTCAACATGGGGCTCGAGATCAGGACCCCAAGATCAACAGTTTGTGCCTACCCACTGAGCCAGCCGGGTGCCTCCCTACCTTGTACATTTTAGACCATTAGCAATATGCATTTTTGTAATGTTTATTTTGACTTTCAGGCTAATATTTAGCCTAATTAGAATATTCATGGCTTTTAGTTCCTCTTTGTCTTGTCCCAACATTGCATGTGTGTGGGAGTTGAATGCAGATGTTTTCTAAATTTTACCTATGTGCATATATAAAGACGGACTTCAGAATTAATTAATTAATAGGGCAGTTATTTTCTATTGTAGACTTTAATCAGCCGTATGAATATATACATTATGTTCACAAGAAAAAAATGGCATCACCTTGTGAAACTTAATTACAGTATGCCTCATCTGACAGACACCATGTATGAGACTAAATATATAGTTATATATTTATAGTTAGTGACAAGCCAGAAGCATTGGAGGGGGATATATATAATACATTCTGAGACAATTCTTGGGATAGTTAGTCTTCTTGGTAGGTAATAGTTATTAGGCTGTAATTAACAGATAATGATTAAAGTCCGGTTATATCTTTGCCATTGTATTAAAGAAAAGCTTTGGTAGAGATGAAAGAATACTGCAGATACTCTATATTTTGTCATTCCAGTTGAAGGTGAACAGGGGAAATAATGCTTTCTAATCATCAGTAGGAATAAATGAACTTTTCTCAGACTTGCAGCTTCTAAGACCTTCGTTCCTCTGAGGAGGAAGTAATGGTCCAAAATGGCTTTGTTGGGAACCATCTCGGAGAGCCATTTATTGTCACAGCAATAAAGGCAGTGTTGCAAGTTCTAGGTTGTGGGGTTTCTTTTATGCCTTATGTAGAGTAGAGCACACCTGAGACCCTGAGTCTGTGTTGGGAAGGAGGGTAGTGTATGCTCTGAGAGGCAGCCAGCTCATTCTCAGTCCACAGAAGACGGTTCGCAAAGATATGTGGCAAAAGCAGAATGAAATTATTTGAGGGAATTAATTAGCAAAACTAACCATTTCTGTTTTTGAAAAGAATGACTCGTTTAGAAGGAATGTCCCTGTGAGCTCATTTTTAGAAGCCTGGTTCCTCCCTTACCCTTCTTCACTCAGGCTGAATCAATTTCCTTCTTGCCCGTGATTGGTTGGTATGCACATGCCAGTATTTATTAGAGCCCTTATCATGTCTGCTCCATGCCAGTCACTTCCCGTCTGCCGTGAGCCCCTCCTTGGTCTGAGTCATCTGGGTAACCCCAGAAGCTGACAGGGCACCAAACATATCCACTAAGTTTACCACATTGAACCGACTGGATCTGGGGGAGGCTTCTGTTGCATAAACCAGTAAGAACTGAAGACTCACTGGGAACTCAAGAAGAGTGGATTCCTGACATTTATATAGTGAGTGGATGGATAGTTTGTGAGTAAGGAAAAAACCTGCAGAGTTCTGTACTGACCTTTTCTGTAGCGGTGTATAAGCTGTACTAATGAGCTGGGTGACTGCAGCTAAGGCATGTAAATGGAAATTTCTTTATAGGGAAATGAGTAGTTGTATTTGAAGGCCTCTGAAGTCTTCTCTAGTGCTTAAGGTTCTAAGTGGTTGGGTATAAAGCCGAGAGAACATTCTAAATAATTTCTATTGGTTCTTGTCGTCTTAAAGTGCTTTCATGCTCCTTAAAAAACTTTTGTTTGTTTTCTTTTTGTTTTTGTTTTTTTCTTTTAAGAAGAGGTCCAGTGGATTGTCTCTGAAAGATACTTTTCTAAAGGACAAACTGAGAACCCAGGAGTGCCAGTAGTTGTTGAGCTCAGGAAGTGCTGGGAAGATCTATTATTCAGTCGCAGCTTTAATAATGCACCACCAGCGTGTGCTGTATTCTCTTCCTTGCTCTGCAGCCCAAGCCAGTATCTGCAGTCATCTTGCATCGATTCTTGAGAATCGTTCTTTCTCTTTCTTCTTCCCCTCCGCTGTTCCCAGTAAGAGCTGCCTCCTGGGAGTCTCCAACACCCCCTTCTTTTCCCGTGGACTTCTCTTTCGGGGGCCGTACTTCCTGTAGCAGAAGCGAGGTAAGGCAGGCCCAGAGGTGGGAGCCTCCTGGCTACTGCTCTCTGCCCTCATTGTTCACTAACACGGAATCACTCACTGTCGCTTGAGTTTTACCATCACTCAGGCACTTCTGAGTTTTTCAGCATAACTTGAGGCAGAACACTTTGCCTACCTTGGATGGTCTGTTTAGTGTCTGCGTGAGTTTTAAGAGGGGAGAGAGATTTGTGGCATGTTAGACACCCATTGAGATTTTCCAGAAATGGAACTGGAAACATTTGTGCTTTTCCTTCTGGTGTTATTGTTGGAGTCTAAAAACAGGCAAACGGCAACACTGAAATAAAGAGGCACTGGGTTCATCTTGAATACCAGTGGCCTTCTTTCTAGCAGACCTAATCTGAATTTTAATCAGAGGTCTGGGAGAAATAATTTACTTACACTGCTTAAGCGCACAGTTTGCAGGTGTCTTTACCCAAGTCAGGAAGAAGCAGGAAAGGTGGACTCAATTTACCAAAGAACTGAGGTTTAAAAAATGTGCAGGAAACTGAGAAAAATTTTCCCATAGAAACAGTGGTATCCAGGGTCTGTCCTTGCAAACTTGTTTACTCATAATGAAGCTTTTTTTATATTGTTGTTTTTCTGGTGTTTTAATGAAGTATAACAGTAAAATGCACAGATCTCAAATGGACGGCTTGATAAATTTGTTTTTGTTGTGGTAAAGCACATGAGATCCACCCTTCTAACCGTTTTAAAGTGTACAGTTCAGTGGCATTTAGTACACGCACAGTACTGTGCAGACACCGCGATCTGGTTCCAGAGCTGGGTGAACACTTACATGAATGTATTCACTCCTGTGGTTACCACCTAGATCAAAAAACAGGACTTTCCATCACTGTAGAAGCTTCTCTCTTGCTACTTTCTCTGTTACCACCCCACCTCCAAGGGAACCTCTTTTCTGACTTCTGTCACCATGGGATAGTTTTGCTTGACTTTGAGAGGATCTGTATAAATGAGTCAACATTTTGTGTCTAGCTTCTTTTGCTCAACATAACTTCTGTGAGATTCATCCTTATTGTTACCTGATTCAGTAGTTCTTTGTTGCTGAGTAGTAGTCCATTTATATGAGTTATCACAGTTTGTTTATCCATTCTTCTCTTGATGGATATTTAGGTTGTTGCCTGTTTGTTTGTGTTTTCCTATTATGACTAAAGCTGCTAGGGAAATCACCCACACTTTGCTTTGGGGACTTATGCACTCACTTCTCTTATCTAAATTCCTAGGAGTAGATTTGCTGGGTCGTATGTCGGGGATGTGTTTAACTTTCATTCTGTAACTGAAGTCAGGCAGACCTGGGTGTGAATTCTTTTGTCCTCCCACTTGCTTGCTTTACCTCAGGCAATTTACTTTCTTCATGTTCAGTTTTTCTCAGCTGTAAAATGGGCACTGTGTACCTGATCAGTCAGGGTTCGGTGAGGAAAAGGGACATCATTTTAGCTATTTCAAGGAGAAAGGAATTTAATGGAGAGCATTAATGCCTACAAAACAAGAGGCTGGACAGACAAAAACCAAGGGCCCACCACTGGCTTTCGTATTTGCACCCCAGCAAGTTAGAAAGCTGCTGTGGTCCAGAGCCAGGACCTTGGAAACACCCTTCTACCTGCTCAGCCTCTGCAGCCCAGAGGTGACTGAAATGGTAGGGAGCTTAGTGAAAAGTGCAAAGCTCAGGTCTGGCAAATCCGCCTTGCCTGCGACTGCTGCTATGGGAAAAAAGAAAACAAACGGCATCTGCTTTCCTTCCTCCTGCTAGATCTTAAACAAGCGCACCCTGTTGGCCAGGGGGCTGGGGTTTCTGGAAGTAAGGGAAGAGGAGTGCCAGACAACAAGAAATGGGATAGACGCCTCCTGGGGTGGCACTGGTGACCTAGGTGGAAACTTACTAGTATCATCATTATGACGTAAGAACATTTGCCGAAGCAGTCCTATGGCCGCTTTAATGCACATTCAGAGTCTGTCCTTTGACTTTATAGTCACCTGCTGGAGGACGGATGCTGCTGTCAGACCTCCCTGTCACATAATTGTTTCTCTGAAGGGCCTCAGCTTCTTCAGCTACTAATCTGTGATTCTAGGTACTTTTCTTTATGAGTAAGCTTAAGAAATTATAATTTGCAAGCCTACCAATTAATACAGAAACTGAAAGGTGACTTAATTCTAAGAACACTGCTTTGATGTATACTTTATGAAAATTACTGAGTGTTTTCTTTTTGAAGTCATTCTGATTTGTTAGTTTTTAATAAAGTAAAAGGTGATATATAAATCTTGTTAATAGGTGGGCTAAAAAGGACGTTCCCTTTTTCTGTCTTTATCTTTTGACAAATGAAATGGAAAGAAATTAGATTTTTATCCTATTTGGTGCCAAGAATCTCCTGCTGACAGCACATGCTAGTCTACTAAAACATTTGGCAATAGTGACTGTCCTGTTTCTAGCTTATATTATGAAATGTGAGCTGCACTCTACTGCTCTTGAGACATTTAAACATTTTCAATCAATTGAATCAATTTTTTACTTCCTAGGGACCTTACTATTACTGCTTTGAGGTGGGCTGGCCAAATGATTTATTGATTAACATTTTATTTTAGGCTTCTGTCTCTAGTGCTACTTCTGAAGGCTCCTTGCAGAAAAATCTGAAGTGAGAGGAACGCAAATATTCTAAGTGCCAAGATAAGCGTGACCAGTGAATTCATTTCAGCCACTGGCGTAGCAGTTAGAGTGAGCTGGCTCTTTGCAAAGCTCGCTTAAATTTGATTGTGTGAGAAATATATTGACAGAATCCCATTTTCTCTCTTTTTAGCCAGACTAATCCAGTTGGCCAGGGCTAACAATGGATGTCCAAACAGTTTACAGTGGTTAATACAATGGACAAAGGGTTTCACTGTTTGGAGAGTAGAAAAGAGAGCTGATGGGGAGCTTCTTAAGGGCACTGACCTAATTCACTCCTTCAACAAAAATGATAAAAGTATATATGTATTCTGATCCAGGTGTCTATAAATATTTCAGCTAGTACTATTACAGCCTCGGAAAGGGCCGTGTGGTGCTGTTTTGTGTGTTTTGTAAAGTACAGCCTTTATTTTTATTTGACAGTGGCCTTTAGATTTTTTTTTTTTTAAATAAGCCAAGTTCTGGCATGAACTGATATTCCACGAAAGTTAGGGAATTAAGAAAGGCAGCTGAAATCACACGTCACCCTCCTCACTCCTGAAACCTCCTCACATTCAGGAATTTTAGTTATGTACTTTTTTAGAGATAAACTTCTCTGTGAGCCTTCCTTCTGTAAAATGTGGAGAAACAGAACTGGGTTAAAAATAAAGTTAGTTCAGGCATTGTGTTTATGATTTACTTTGTCCAGAAAACATAAATTGCCAATGTTTTTGCTATTTATTACCACGAAATATTTGCAGTCAGTATGTACTGCCTCAAAGAATATCTCTCACCTATTAATAGAACAGGAGCAAAGGAAGAGTGCACACATCACTATGGGGTAAAAAAGCTTGGGCTTAGTTCTAAGTTCCAAGTAACAATTGCATTGTGGTTTTTTTTGTTCGTTTGTTTGTTTTAAGATTTTATTTATTTATTTGACAGACACAGCGAGAGAGAGAGAGAGAGAGAGAGAGAGAGAGAGAGAGAACAAGCAGGGGGAGTGGGGGAGGGAGAAGAAGGCTGCCTGCGGAGCAGGGAGCCCGATGTGGGGCTCGATCCCAGGACCCTGAGATCATGACCTGAGCTGAAGGCAGATGCTTAAGGACTGAGCCATCCAGGCGCCCCGAGTAACAATTGCATTGTTGTTTTAAGTGGTCTTTGAGTGTGACTGGATGATTAAATATAAATGTTGACCTGATTGGATTATGTCTCAGCCATGAACGGTCCTGAAAAAACTGCAGTAACCTAGCACTAACCTATCACTCTGGATAGTTACCATACATGTTCTTTTGGCTTTATATTTGGGATAATGATTTATGCAGTGAAATATCATAGAAACTGGGGTGCTGTCATATCTGTCTCTTTCATCTGTTTCAAGTTGGATATATTGGCTTTCTTTGTGTAGTCCGTGCTACATGGATAGTCCATTATCTTCCTAAGAAGTAACGTAAGCTTTTTGATTGGGATGAGCTTAATCAAAATGAATGCTTGGAAACAGAACTGCAAAAAAAGTCCTCAAGTAGGTCTAATCTAAATTTCAGGGCGTATGTTTATCTTTTCAGAAAAGCAGGGTGTTTTCACCGGGGCCTGTGTTCTGCCAAGTGTTGGAAGGGGTATCAGTGTCACTGTTGGGGGTGATTGTGAGTTCTTGAGAGTGGGTCTAGATCTTCGCTTTCCTAGTCCAGACACAGCATAGTTGCTCAGGCAGTGGCGGAAGGTGAAAGGAAGAAGTGGAGCAGGTAGGTCTCAAAGGACTGAAATGGGATCTGCATGAGTGTGTATTTTCTCCCTTTTCTTACTATATTCCCAACCCAGCAAAAAAGTATTTTGCAGGTGGCTTGGAGACTGTTGGAAACAGCAGCATTCCATCATTGGAGCAACAAATCGAAACTATGCATTCATGGAGCTTGTAGAGCAGCTCTGAGACTGTGTCCTTGATTTCTACTCTGGGCATGTTGGGGGCAGGCTCACTCTGCTCGGTTCCCAAGTGCGCGGCAGAAGTCCTGATGTTTGTGAACAATGCCTAATCATGAGGGAGCCCAGGACACCAAGTGAGATGCCATGGGTTTTGCTCTGTACTGTTGGACTTCTCATAACTTCCTGTAGTGAAGTGAGGGAAGGAAGCGTGTGACTGACAGTGTTAGACCCTTGGTGCAGATCTCACTGACTAATCCTGCCCAGTTGGGGGTAGGTGTTAAAACCTGATTTAATAGGTCAGGAAACTGACACAGAAATGTTAAGTAATTTGCCCCATGTCACACAGCTCATGTGGTAGGCAGGGCATTTGAGCCAAGGTCCACTTGACTAATTCAAAACTGGTAGGTTCTTCCAACTCCACCTGCCTCTGCTTTTCAGAATCAGATGGGCAGAGACATAATGGGAGAAGCTGAAGGCCCTGTGTTGATTTTTAGGAGTTTAAAACATTATCATTGAAAGTGTATAGAAGTTTTTCTCTCCAGGGAATCATCATTAGTAACAATAATATATCGATTTTTTTTTTTTAAGAGCGAGCCCGCGTGTGCAAGTGGGGGAGGGGCAGAGGGAGGGGGATGAACTCAAGCTGACTTCACGCCCAGTGCAGAGCCCAGTGCGGGGCTTAATGCGGGGCTTGATCTCTCAACCCTGAGCTGAAACGCTGAGTCGGACGCTTTAACTGACTGAGCCATCCAGGCGCCCCACAGTAATATATCAGTGTTTTTAAGAGATGTTTTCATTTTTCAGTGACTTGTGTTCATTACTGTATGGGACCTCAAAGACTCTAAGATGAGTAAGACACAGCCTTATGGGGAAGTAGATTATATAAACAACGAGCTAAAACCACAATTTATTATAGAAATACTAAGAATATGTCTTGTCTGTGAGAGTCTTTCTTCAAGTCCACAGTCTCTAGTTAGAAATGATTGTTATCCCACCAAGCTCCTATCAACCCCCCCAAAAAAAACCCCCCACAATTGTTAATGTGAAGAAAAACTTCTTGTGGCTACAAAGCACATGGGTTGTGGAATTAGAACATCTTACACTTGCTGCGTTTGGGAATTTGGCTGTTACGGGTCAGAATTCCATCATAAGTTGCCTGAGGATCAAAGTACATCTTTTAAAACATCACATACCTCCAAGAAGTTTAGGCTAGCAGATACTCACACTTTCTGTGAAGTAGAACAGTAAGTTTTCTTTTAATATGTAGCCAAGACCATATGCATGGATATAGTGAAAATTTTGATTGAGGATCAAGATAGAGTGGGAATTTTGGAGTTAGAGCATTTTGGTGGTGGAGCAGATTACAGAGTGACATGTGTTCACCTTTGGACAGGCTGGGGTAGGAGGATGTTGAAAACTGGAGCAAACAGCCCAAGGGGTAGAAAGAGCTGGGAAGCCTCTAACTATAGACGTTTCTTTCCAAATTCCTCCTGGAATCCTATTAAGGGTGCCTTTTCTCCTCCTCACTGTCTCACCACATAGCTCTCTTCCCCCAGGACCCAGAAGTGATGAGTAAGATGCGCATCCATGGACAGTCTGTTAAGGCTGATACTATTTGAAATGTTGATTCTTGGTCCTAGGCTCAGTCAGCCACAACAAATGCTGGCTATATAATTCTGACCAGATTCTAAGTTAGACTTCAGGGTGGACAATGGAAACTTCCAGTGTTTACACCCTCTCTTTAAAAAAATTAAAAAAAAAATTTTTTTTTTTAAAGATTTTATTTGTCAGAGAGAGAGCGCATAAGCAAGGGGGAGCAGCAGAGGGAGAAGCAGACTCCCGCTGAACAGGGAGCCCGATGCGGGGCTCCATCCCAGGACCCTGGGATCATGACCTGAGATAAAGGCAGACGCTTAACCGACTGAGCCACCCGTCCCTAAAAAATTTTTAAAGCAGCCTTTGCCTTGGGTTGTGGGCGCCACATCCTTGTTACTTTTTTTTGAGGGTGCACAGAGAGCGTTCCAGCTTGAGATCAGGAACCAAAGTTTTTACTTCTCTTTGTCTGACACCGTTCTTCACAAAGTGTCTTGCTCAATGTTGATAATACTAACACATGTAGTTAATGATCTACTTTGAGGATTATCTGAAGCAAGATTTTGATCTTAGGCCAGCTTCCCCTGTGGTATGTGATTGGAAATTGTGAACAAGCTCAGAATTTAGCTTAGGTAAATTATAACCAGGTAAGTTCTATTGCTACCAAAACCAAGTGTAGTTCACTTTGAATTGACCTAACTTTCGGATTACATACCCACTCAGAACTAACCCCTTATTACTTAAAAAAAAAAACAAAAACCAAAAAACAGTAAAGAAATAAGCAAACAGAACAGTATTATCCCTCAATAGTGACTGGATGCTAAGGGCAGTCCTAAGGTTTATTGAACATTAAAGTGAAAACCAAGGTGAAGGAAAGCAAGAATCAGGAAGTGTGTGTACCTGTCTCGATACCGGTGTGAGCACCTTGCAGGTAAAGATTGTGTCTTGCTGAGCAGGCACCGTGCACATGAGTAGGCCATTACTAAATTTTGCATGAGTTTAGACTAGGGGTTGGCAAAGTATAGTCAACTGCCTGTTTGGTTGTTTGTTTTTTTTTGTTTTTATTTTTCCCCGCTTACTAGTAAAGATTTGTTCTTACCTTTTTAAATGGGTACATTTTAAATTGGTTATATAAGTATTTATGTAATATCCTCTTGTGGCCCTTTAAGAAAACATTAGCTGGACCATGGTTTAGAACTCCCAGGAGCAGGATGCTTGGGTTTCTCACCCATTCTGCTATCTGGAAATAACATATGTCAGGATGCTGACTTGTGAAAGATTCTCGCTTCATGAGGACACTCCTGTCTGATGTCCTTCTTGGCTGTGGGAAAGCGAGAGAGAGAAGGGGTTGGGCTAGTTTGCTTTCTGGTTTCAGTCCAGGAAGGTGATGGATGACAGGGGCCAGTTGAGAAGTTTTGAGTATAGACTTCCTCCAAGTTAAGCAGTAACATAAGCACAAGAAACTGTGGAGAAAGTATACTTAAAAACACATTTTGTTTTTAGGATGTAGAAAGGCCATGAAACTGAAATTTCCCTCTACGATGAAACATTTCTGTCTGGGTTTTGGATGTTCTTATTTCCCTGGATTCCAGCCTGGGGACAGTACTGTTTATTGTGTTTCTACATTGTTGACCATTTCAGTTCCAAGCAATCCATTCTTACCTGTCAGGGAAGCCTTCAAAGTTATAATAAAGTGCCATCATGGGTTAAAAGTCTTGAAGAAATATAGTGCAGAAAAGGAGTTAATGATGTTCCCTCAGCTTAGGAGATTTGGAAAGGCTTTGGACTGATATCAGTGACTGACGACTGACCCTCAGCTCTTAAGCATTTACAGTCATTGTTCTCTGTACTATTCCAGGCCTTCCTACATCCTAAAAACAAGCATCCCTGGAGGGTGGGGACTGTGTCCTATGTTGTTCGGTCTTTGTTTTCAGAGCCTGGTACACAGACTCTTAAATGTTGAATGCAATCTATTTTTTATATCTTATTAAACTTATACCACATTGCCCTTTTTTAGGGTGGGGCTTACTTAATATAGGAAATACCCCTCTTGTGTGGTACTTTAGCGTTTATAAAAGCTCCCACATAAAATTCTGTCTTCACAAAAACCCTGGGAGATGGGTATTATCACCCAGGATGCTCATAGAACAGCTGGTTAGTGACAGACTAGGGACTTGAGCCACTTGCAAGTAGAACAGCTAGAGACCGTAGTGTGTTACTCTGTTTCCCTGACCCCTTTTTCTTACCCGCTCCTCAGTAACAAGACTGCAACCATGCCTTTGGAACCTGGCTTGGAAATTATAGTTCACTTTGGTCTTTCCTCACAGTAGAAGGGGGATCTTGCCTGGAGCTTAAGCCCTTGAATGGACCCCTTGGCTTCGGCTGCCCTGAGGAGCCACTACTGCATGTGGAATCAGTGTCAGGTCCCTGTGTCCTTGTCCTTCCCACCTCCTACGTCCAGTAACCTGCTGCGGCTGTCGACCCAGGCTTAATTTCTTCTCTGGCTCTCAGTAAGATAAGGAATTTAGACTCAAATATATAAAAATACAGATCTGCCTGTGCCATTGACCTGCCCCAGACTTTTGACTTACTCATAGGTGAGACCAAGATCCTTCCTGAGTCCCGGGCTCCCCCACCTGCCTCCCTCTCTGTGCCCCAGATGTGCTGTCTCTTGCTTGCCCTTCCTCAGTGAGCTGCATACCCTGCTTCCACAGGGTCACTAAGAAGAGCCTTCCTTCATCTCCCGAAGAGGCCAGTCCTTTCTATTCTAGACCTGTGTGTGCCTTCCCTTCATAGCACTTGTCAGCTTTAGTTCTGCAGCTGCTGACTGACCCCTTGATTTACACTGACCCTCATGAGTCTGTGAGCTCCCTGAAGGCAGGGCTGTGTGTGTTACCCTCATTGTTTAATCTCAAGTGCTCAGGACAAAGCCTGGCATGAAACAGGTGCTTGATAAATATGTGTCCAATGAACCAGTGAATGGATCCCACCTTTTACGTGGAAACTAACTCCTGTAGGTCTGTCATCTAGAAATTATGTTCCTCTATACTAATTAGGTCCATTGATTAACAATTAGAAAGTGCTATTTTCTGTTTTCCAGAGGGCTTAAATTCCTTTGACTTTCCCACAGCACCCAGAGCCAGGTTAGCAACTTTGTAGGGTGAGGACGTATTTATAATATGCTTTTGTGTTTTTATAATGTTAATGAATGACAAGTAAGTGTTATTTTTCTACTTTTAGCACCCCCATTTGCAAAATTTATCTTGCCTCTTATAAAAGCTATAGTGGCAGGATTTTATTGTAATTATTAAAGGTCATTTCTAATTTCCTCTAAATGGCATTTATTTTGAAATTTTAAATTAAGGGAAACAGCATTCTTTTTATTTCTGCATCGTTGCGCCACCTAGTGGATTATGTCTGTTAGTACACAGTGGCCTTTTCTGATTTCCTGACCATCACCAGTTCCACAAAAGGGAAATGTTGGGTGCCTTTTTATGCTTTAAGATCGCCTACAATTTCTACCAGCAATTTCTGTTACTAGGCAATGATGGATTTTTCTGAGAGGAGCTCAACATTGCTGCCTTCAGAATTTAAAAAAATGTTGACCCATATCTGAGATTTCCCATGTCACCAATAAAGGAACGGTGCAGGGTGGGGGACGGGGTGTCTGCACACGATATTATGGACTCAGTTTAGCTCAGTTTATATAATAATGACATATAAGATATTAGACCAAAGAATGAGATCTTTTGTAAGTTTAGAAACAAAACTGTTTCAAATATCTTAACTTTTTCTTTATTTAATGAATTTTGTCTTGAGAAGAAAACAGTAGGAGAAGCCTAAAGTTTTTGTATAACTTGATTCAGTTACATCTCCTGTGTTTTATTAAGTCAGAGTCGTTAGTAAGGCTTGCTGATTTGCATTTTCAGTATTTTTAATAGCTTGGCTTGGTCTCCCACATTGCCTTGGTGTAGGAGGTGGATGCAGGAAACCTCACCTTTCCCCTTCCTGTCTCTCTGGTCTTTGCCGCCCCCTCCCCTTAATGGAGTGTGTTCTAGTGCAACTGAGAGTTCTTTTTCTCCATTGATTCCATGAGATGCAGTGGATACACACTGAGCTAAATGTACCATTCAAGCACACTTTCAGTTATCAAGTTTGATATTTTAAATGTATAATAAATACATAGCAGTTGAAACCATAAATTATAAGCTTTTAAATCTTATTCATAGATTAATGGTTTAATATAAATTATTATGTCTCATACTGAGAAGCTGCTTAGTGTTTTCAAAGTATCAAAAAATGTGTCTTGTAAAAAAAGGAAGTTTAATAAAATAAATTTCCACTAAAGACCTAAAAAAAAGGGCACCTGGGTGGCTCAGTGGGTTAAGCGTCTGCCTTTGGCTCAGGTCATGATCCCTGGGTCCTGGGATTGAGCCTAGCATGGAGCTCCCTGCTCAGTGGGGAGTCCCCTCTCCCTGCTCTCTTTCTCAAATAAATAAAATCTTAAAAAAAAAAAAGACCCCCATGTATCATTTACTAAGTTTTACTAATATGCCTACATAAGGAATTAAAAATCTTTTTTTCTCAAAGGAATTTTTTTTTTTTGAGAGAAAAGAGTGCATGCCTGAGTGGGGGAGGGGTAAAAGGAAGGGGGAAGAGAGAATCTTAAGCAGGCTCCACACTCAGCATGGAGCCAATGCAGGGCTTGATCTCATGACCCTGAGATAATGACCTGAGCTGAAATTAAGAGTCCAATGCTTGGGATGCCTGGGTGGCTCAGTTGGTTAAGGATCTGCCTCTGGCTTGGTCATGATCCTCGGGTCCTGGGATCAAGTCCCACGCTGGGCTCCTTGCACAGCGGGGAGCCTGCTTCTCTCTCTGCCTGCTGCTCCCCCTGCTTGTGCTCCCCCCAGTAAATAAATAAATAAATAAAATCTTAAAAAAAAAAAAAAAGAGTAGGATGCTTAACCGACTGAGGCACCCAGGTGCCCCTTGCAGGAAAATTTAAAAGGTTACCAAAAGAATCCTTAAAGTATGAAAGCAAGTACTGTTTCTGTAAATAAGTAGTATTTCTTTTCTTTTTTCTCCTCAAAATGGTATTTAAAAAACATGGCATTTGACTCATTTTGATACAGCACTTTGAATTGCTGGAACTTCTTTTATTTATTTTTTATTTTTTATTTTTTTAAAGATTTTATTTATTTATTTGACAGAGAGAGAGATAGCTAGAGCAGGAACACAAGCAGGGGGAGTGGGAGAGGGAGAAGCAGGCTTCCTGCCAAGCAGGGAGCCCGATGTGGGACTCGATCCCAGGACCCTGGGATCATGACCTGAGCCGAAGGCAGACGCTTAACGACTGAGCCACCCAGGCACCCTGCTGGAACTTCTTTTAAAAGTAATGGGTCAGTGCATATGGAGATGCTTGGAAATGTTTGTGGTGTTCAATTCAGAAATACTACAAAATATGGAGAGGGCCCCATGCACTCCAATTTTGCCACAGTATTTGTTATAGTTGCCAAAAAAAGATGGAAACATTAAATGACTGCTAGGGATATGGTTAACAAATTACATGCTAAATGTGGCTATTTATAAATTTAAGTTAAACATTTAGTTTCTTAATTGCAGTAGCTGCATTTCAAAAGCTCAATAGCCAGACGTGGCTGGTGGCTACCATACTGGGCAATACAGGTTCAGAACATTGTCGTTACAGCTCAGAGTGCTGTTGGAGATGCTGTTAGACCAAAGCTTCTCTAACTTCAGTGTGTGCGTTAATCACATGGGGGCTCTTGGTAAAATACATATTCTTTTCAACAGGTCCAAGGTAGGGCTTTGGGATTCAGCATTTTTTTGTTTTCAAGATTTTATTTATTTATGAGAGAGAGAGCGAGAGAGAGCACGAGAGGGGAGGGAGAGGGAGAAGTGGGCTCCCTGCTCACGTGGGACTTGATCCCAGGACCCCGGGATCAGGACCTGAGCCAAAGGCAGATGCTTAACTGACTGAGCCACCCAGGTGCCCCAGGATTCAGCATTTCTAATAAGCTCCCACGTGTTAGCAATACAGTATCTAAACATGAGGTCTTTTAAGTTCCTGCATTTATTTCCCAATTCTGATAGAAAAGGCTTGTCTTTGAGGCTTCAGACTCTGTAAGGCTTACTGGCTTTCTGGGAATTAACCAGGGATATTGATATGTGGTGGAAGCATCATGTCACTCTTCTGTGTGAGCCATCCTCTGATGGTGCCTTGGGTCTGGGAGGGACAGTTTATTCTGTATTTCATTAGGGCCAACCCTGCTAGCAGAATTTAGCTGAGCACTCTAATAATTGGTTTTCTAACATGCCTTTTGATAAAGCAGTTTATAATTTTCTTTATCTTGGTACCTGTCATGGGGTGGTGGTTTGTATGTATGTTTTTTTTTTTTTAAGTGAAGCTGTGTTTTAATGTTGTATGGGCTTAGTCACATTCAAAATCATAGAGTAGACAGGGCTTTGTCCCTGTTGCCAAATTAGCACCTTCCTTTTTGGCTTATTAATGGTTTCTATATAATTACAAATAAGAATGGTCTGTTTAAATTACAATTATACTTCATAGCTCAGTGTATCAGAACTATGAACATAGAGGTCTGAAATGTAATTATCTGATTTTCCCCCCCTCATGTCTTATTAAAATTGGACTCATGCAGATCTGGACTCAGATTGTGACCAGTTGTGGAACTGTGTGTTTTAAGTTCCTTAATATTTCCAGTTTTATATACATATATATATTTTTCTTTTAATTAAGGTTTAATTTTTTTTTAGAGCAGTTTAAGATTCACAGCAAAACTGAGGGGAGGGTACAGAGATTTCCCATATACCCCCTGCCCCTATACAGGGTAAAAGCCTTATATCATCAGTATTCCCCACCAGAGTGGTATGTTTGTTACAGTTGATGAACCTACACTGACACATCATGACCATCCAAAGTCCATAGTTTACGTTACAGTTCACTTCTGGTACATTCTGTGGATTTGGACAAATGTATAATGACATGTATCTATCATTATGGTATCATAAGAGTATTTTTACTGCTCTAAAAAAATACTCTGTGCTCTGCCTGTTTTCTCTTCTTCCCTCTAATCCTGACAACCACTGATCATTTTATTGTTTTCATAGTTTTCCTTTTCCAGAATGCCATATAGTTTGAATCAAACAGGATATCGCCTTGTCAGATTGGCTTTTTTCACTTAGTAATATGCATTAAGTTTCTTCTATGTCTTTTCATGGCTTGAAAGCTCATTTCTTTTTAGTGCTCAATAATATTCCATTGTCGAGATGCATCACATGTTTATTCATCCATTCACCTGAAGACATCTTGGTTGCTTCCAAGTTTTGGCAGTTCTCAATAAAGGTGCTGTAAACATCTGTTTTTGTTTGGACATAAGTTTATAACTCCTTTGGGTAAATACCAAGTGGCACAACTGCTGGATTGTGTGATAAGAGTATGTTTCATTTTTTGTTTATTTTTTTAAAGATTTTATTTTTAAGTAATCTCTCCACCCAACATGGGGCTCGAACTCAAAACCCCGAGATCAAGAGTCACAGGTGCCACCGATTGAGTCAGCCAGGCGCCCCCAAGAGTATGTTTGGTTTTTAAGGAAACCAGCACACTGTCTTCCAGAGTGGCTGTACCGTTTTGCATTCTTGCCAGATCCTATTGCTCTACATCCTCACTGCATCTGGTGTTGTCATTGTTCCAGATTTTGGCCCTTCTAATATGTGTAGTGGTATCTCTTTGTTTTAATTTGTATATCCCTGATGACATATGATGTTAAACATCTTTTCATATACTTATTTGCCATCTGTGGATCTTTGGTGGGGTGTCTATTAAGGTCTTTGGCCTGTTTTTTAATCAGTTTTATTGTTGAGTTTTCAGAGTTTTTCATATATATTTGTCTGATAATCATTCTTTATCAGACATCTTTGCAAGTATTTTCTCCTAGTTTTTGCTTAGTCTCTTCATTGTCATTCACAGAGAGAAGTTTGTAATTTTAATGAAGTCCAACTTATCAATTCTTTGTTTCATGGCTCATCAGACCTTATATTTCCATAAGTAAAAAGGGAGGAATTGGGCTTTTGGAAGGTTTAATGGTTAACAGCCATTAAACACTTAGCACAGTGTCTGGCACTTTGTAATATTCAGTGAGTGATGATATGTTTTGGGTCCCCTGGTTTACACATGTCTTCACAGAGGTGCAGCCCTAGGGAACTTGTCCTTAGCTGGCCATTGAAAGAGCCAGAAATAAAGTCTGACCCGGTTTCCTTCCTGCACCCTCTCCTTCCCAAGTCACCAGGGTTCTGCAGTCACTCGGAAGAGTTGCTGAGCCAGGTTGACTGGACCCAGACCAACTACTTAGAAATGACTGTCAAGCTTGTCAGAGGGCCTGGATCTATCGCTGGTCTGGTGCCCAAGCACCAACACCATGGCTTCTGTTTTGTTTGTTTTTTTTTGACTTAAAGGCCAGGAACTGATCACAGGTAGCTTCTGAAAGGCTCTATCGGTGTACAGGGCAAGAGGCCGCGGTCTTCAGTGGAAAGGATACAGGCTTTGCAGCCACACTGACCTGGGTTAGAATCTGTCCTCTGCTACCTTTTACTTGTATGAACTTGAGCAGGTTACTTTACTTCTCTGACTTAAGTCTTCTTTTCTGTAAGATGAGTCTAATAATTATGATTTTGCTAATAGCTAGAAGTAATGGAGCATTTACAATGTGTCATGCACTACCCTGAGTTCTCTACATGCACTGTCTAATTAAATTCTCATAACAACCTTAGAAAGGTTTACAGTTGGGGAAACTGAGGCAAAGACAAGTTAATGTAATTTGCCTGAATTAAGTGGTACAGTAGAGGTCAGAATCCCCACTTTCTGATTATGGAATCCATTATGCATCCCTTTAAAAAAAAACAAAAAACTTCTTTTGAGATATAATTCACATACCATACAATAAAAGTGTACAATTCAGTAGTTTTTAATATATTCACAGAGTTGTGCAATCACCACCATATCAATTTTAGAACATCTTTATCACCAAAAAATAACTCACACATCCCTTAGTTAAATCACCCCCATTTCTCCCTGAATAGCTACTCCTAGGCAACCACTGATGTACTTTGGTCTCTGGATTTGCCTCTTCTGGACATTTTACATAAATGGAATCATATACAGTATTTGTATTTTTGCATCTATCTGGCATCTTAAACTGTTTACAAGATTCATCTATGTCGCACCGTGTATTGGGACTTCATTCCTTATTATGGCCGAACACTAGTCCGTTGTGTGGATAGACCACATTTTGTTTACCCATTTATCGATTGATAGTCATGTGGACTGTTTTCACTTTTTTGCTATTGTAAATAATGCTGCTATGAACATTTATGTACAAGTTTTTGTGTGGACATACACTTCCAGTTCTCTTGGATTCTATGATACGTTCTTAGACTGTGCTCTTCCAGGAGACAGAAAACGCAATTCTTATTTGGGAGGGATCTTGTTATATTGTTGCTGCAGGCCTTTGGTGGGTACCTTTATTGAGAGTGCTAATTCAGTGAGGAGCCCTGAGCAAGGCCTTTCCAAATGCTGCTTCCTTCGGTCCTTACAGCGTTTGTAATGGGGTAGACGCTGTGTGTCCTGTTGCACAGATGAGGCACCTGAGCCCCACCAGGTGAGCTGCTCAAGGTCACAGAGCTTGTCGAATGTGTGGGGAGCGGAGCTTGGACCAGGTGTATGGGATGGCCTGCAAAGCTCTGACTTAACAGTATATGGCTGCCATTCCCAGGGGTATATTTATGAAGACCCTGTCTCCCACTTGGAGGTTTCTTGGTCCGGATTTTATAGAGTGCTTTCCACAGGAGTTTGCTTCATTTCACCCTAAGAAGTAGACAAGGATACTCTTACTCCTTATTTGTATCCAGTGGAAACAGAATTCACTGTGTGCCCAAGGTCATGGGTGGGTTCGAGGGTCAGAGTCTTGGTTGGAAGTGTCTTCTTGGAGTCTAGGTTCATTGCTCTTTACATTCCAGCACAGCTTCTCTCTAAACAACGGTTGGGTGCCCTGGCGTACCATCATTGTCTCCCAATTCTTTCTTTTAATGCAGACTGAAGTTTTCCCTTAGGTAAATAAAGGGTAATGGGGTTGAAAAAAACCTCAGTAACTCTGGTATCTTTCAGCAGTGGGCCTAGAATCTAATCATATGAATTCTGATGACCTTTCAGGAAGCCCTCTTGTAACCTGTGTATGTTACTTTTTTCTTAACTGTAAACACTGTACGGTGTGTGCTGTGAGCACACTGTGCCCACAGTTTTCGTTGTTGCCTGTGAGCACTTAGCCTCTGGAGCTGTGAAGTGAGGGTCAGGAGCTGGTGATTGCCTTGTTAGCCCATCAGAAAGTGAAATACTTGTGGAGTAAACGATGGACGATTTTTATTAGAAAACCAAAAATTACTTGAAGACTTGCCTAATTCACTGCTGACTAATTTACTGCTATAAGAAAGGGTTTACTTTGAGAGACCACAGGCAAGTGGCCCAAAGCCAAGGATTTGGTTTATAATTTTAAAAATTAGTCAGTTTAGGAAAAGAGACTGGAGCTCATTTTCTGCCTTCCCTGGGAAAAAGTGGCTCCTGCTTACTTCTTTGATAGGTGTCTTGAAATTGTGCCCAGCGATTGTAATTTTTACTAAATCCTTCACAACCATTAAAATAAGACGGATTTCGTGAGGCAGGAGAGGGGTGTGCTCTTTGTAACTGCCATTAGCTCATCACTCACCTTGCTCCAGCCCCACAGGGCCTTTTTTCTTCGTTGAACATAATGAGATTCTTTCTCACTTCAGGGCCTTTGTACCCCCTCCTTGGAGAACGGTTCCGATTTTTTTAGGATTAGTGCTTTCGAGTGTTACAGCCAATGGCACTTACTGCTCCTGCGATTATAGTGTATGTTTATTTGTTTATTATTGTTCCTTCTTCCCATTAAAATCCTTCCTGTGAGGGAAGGACTTGGCTTGGCTCCACCAGCGCGGACACTGAGCCTTCACTTCATCTTCATCTGCCGTGGCAGAAAGCAGCACTGAGCTGTTGTTACTGCTTACTGTCCTACTTCTTCCCTGGACTGGGACTGCCTTGCGCAGTGACTTTGGGTAATTTGCCTTTCAGGCCACAGGCCGCTGTTCAGGAAATGTTTCTCGAATATATGAATATGGAGGTTAGAAATCTTTGGGAAGGTAAATTGCTAAACTTGATCTTCTCTTTGAGGCAGCTGTTCTGCACAAAATGTCCTTTTGATGCCCCTGGTAGAACAACTTCTAGGGAAAGGCTGCGGTGGTGCGATGGCCACTCTCTACACCACTCTCTTTCAGGGCCTTCGCTCTGTGCTGTTGTGTGCATCCTGCACAACCCCACCCCCGCCCCGATCCCGTTCATTCTTCAGACCTCATCTCAGCATCACTTGCTTAGGGGAACCTCCCCCTGCCGGTCAGGTGCTGACTCCTGCCAAGCTTCCCGAGGGTAGTGACGTATCTCTAAATGCCATGCTTTTTATTTATCCATTCATTCATTCATTTAATAGTCTCTATGCCCAATGTGGGGCTCGATCTCACAATCCCGAGATTAAGAGTTGCATGCTCGGGCGCCTGGGTGGCTCAGTTGGTTAAGCGACTGCCTTCGGCTCAGGTCATGATCCTGGAGTCCCAGGATCGAGTCCCGCATCGGGCTCCCTGCTCGGCGGGGAGTCTGCTTCTCCCTCTGACCCTCCCCCCTCTCATGCTCTCTCTCTCTCATTCTCTCTCTCAAATAAATAAAGAAAATCTTAAAAAAAAAAAAAAAAAAGAGTTGCATGCTCTTCCAACCGAGCCAGCCAGGTGCCCCCAGTGCCTTATCTGTATCATTTCATCCTCAGAGTGTAATAGGCTGCACTTGGTAAACATTTGCTGAGGGAATGAGTAAAGAATTAGTGAGAGTATATTTGCATCTCCATGTTCCACAGCGGCATCGTTCACCATAGCCAAGAGGTGAGAGTAACCCAAGTGTTCATCCATGGATGACTGGATAAACAGAATGTTGTATACACATACAATGGAATATTATTCAGTCTTAAAAAGGAAGGAAATTCTGACACATGCTACAAGAATGAACATTGAAAACGTTATGCTAAGTGAATATGCCCCACACAAAAAACCAAATACTGTAAGACTCCACTTACATGCAATATCTAGTAGTCAGATTCATAGGAACAGAAAGTATTATAATGGTAGTTAACAGAGGCTGGGAGGAGGGGGCAGTGGGGAGTTTTTTTTTTATTTTTTAATTTTATTTATTTATTTGACAGAGACACAGCGAGAGAGGGAACACAAGCAGAGGGAGTGGGAGGGGAGAGGCAGGCTCCTGGCTGAGCAGGGAGCCCGATGCGGGGCTCGATCCCAGGACCTTGGGATCATGACCTGGGCCGAAGGCAGACGCTTAACGACTGAGCCACCCAGGTGCCCCGGTGGGGAGTTGTTTAATGGTGTAGCGTTTCTGTCTTGCAAGATGAGTCCTGGAGACTGGATGCACAACAATGTGAAGTACTTAACACTACTGAACCTGTACACTTAGAAATGATTAAAATGGTAATTTTGTTATGCCCTTTTTTTTTTTTTTTAGCACAATTAAAAGAATTAGGGCAGAAACTGTGACTTCTGGAAATCACTGTACAAGAATCTGGAATTCTTAAGTGGTAGGATGCCTGTGACTTCTGGGCAGTATGCATAAATTAGGGAAAGAAGTATTTATTTCCTCATCAGGGAAGCTCAAGTATTTTTGGGAAGACTGTCAGAGTCAAGGAGGGAGTTGCTTATGCCTGCCTTCCTTGCCTAGGTTCTTGTGCTTCTCTGCTCCGGGGGCCCGGTGAGCCAGTGAGCCCTGGGATGAGCCTGGCTGGTGTGTAGGGAGCTTGCCTCCATTTGCACAGCCCAGCTGAGTACTGGGCGTTGTACTTCCTGCCTTTCTCGGTGTAAGATTTGAAGCAAACTTTTATTCATTTCCTACCCTATTTTGCTGTTCTAACGCTTATGAAGAGCTTAAGGGAAAGACATGAACATTTTCGAGTGCCTCTTCAGCATGCGCCCTTTGTAGAGGGTATTTCATTTCAGGCTGATGGTGGCCCTCTGAAGTATAAGTGGTATTCTCTCCATTTTGTGAAGAAGGAGACCCTTTATCCAAGGCCCCGCAGCTAAGTGACAGAACAGAGACTGCACCCCAGATCTTCTGCCTTTATAGCTTTCGTTTCTGCCTCTGCATCACGTTGTTTCCTCTGTGGTCTCCATCTCATGGTCCATATTTATCAAACGGTTCTGAGGGTGCACTCTTCACATTTACAAACTACTTGGTGTGAACCCCTGGTGTAACATATACAGTAGTAGCAAGAATGATGACTGGATCCCCAAGATCATGCTTCTGAAATCCCGAACCCAACTTGAACCCATAGACATCCCATAAAGTTTTTTCTAGATGTTCAAAAATCTAAAATGTGGGGCGCCTGGGTGGCTCAGTTGGTTAGGAGTCTGCCTTCAGCTCAGGTCATGATCCTGGAGTCCTGGGATCGAGTCCTGCATCGGGCTCCCTGCTCAGCGGGGAGCCTGCTTCTCTCTCTGACCCTCCCCCCTCTCATGTACTCTCTCTCTCATTCTCGCTCTCTCAAATAAATAAATAAATCTTAAAAAAAAAAAAACTAAAATGTACTTTTCCACTCCCCCCCACCCCCACCATTGGTAAAAACAGAAACAGATGGTATGGCTCTTTGTTACTCTTTTATCTGCTAAATTTACAGAAAGGTTAGGGAGAAGAGAAAACTCTGCTGAGTGAGCACTCTGTCCCCCAGTTAGCGCCAGGCTTTCTCTCGCCTACAGACCTCTTATCTCCAAGGATGTGAAACATCTTATCTTCAGGCCTTTAATTTCTGTGTAACATTAGCAATTCCATTCACCTGAAACATTTCATTTCTAGCCAGCTTATACCTTTTGTGTATGTGTGTACGGGAGGGTCTGTATAAATAAACACTTCTCTAAATGTTCATTTCCAGAGTTTTGCTCCAAAATGTCCTATTTGCTTAATAATTTCTGCTTTGATACTGAGTCGCTCAATATGTCTAACAAGAATATTTGCTCCGATTCTCTCGTTCCCTTCCCTTGCACGGGAGAGAGGGAGGGAAAGAAAGCCGTTCAGGTGGTGTAAATCCCGCTGCTTTCTTATTTTCCTCACAAGTGGTGCTTTTCACAGCGTTCCGGCGTCCGTGCTGTATGGATGTGTCACTGTGTGAGATGACAGCAGGATTTGCTGGGAATGTGGGCCACTATTGTCTCCGTCTTACATAACCACGTGGAGTGATGGCAATGGGTGAGCAGCCAGGGGTGTAGGCAGTGGCCTGGCTGATTAATCTCCAGAGGCCATGAAGACTGCTCAGGTCCTCCAGAGGATGTGGATCCAGGCTGTTAAAAAGTTGGGGAGATTGAAAGGCCATGTGAGTCCCTCTGCAAGCTCCCCCCCCCCTCCTTCCCAGCTTTTCTTTGCGGGAAATGGTTGGGGAGCAAAAGCTTTCTCACAGTGACTCCTTTCTCTTCGGATTTATTTGCGCTTCTGGAAGCTTTCAGTAACAAATTGTGACATGTAGCGTGTGGTCAGTGGTGGGTTTTAAAAATACTTGGCTTATTTTTAGCAGACGTGTGAAACTGATAGCCTCTTATGGGACTTAGGAATCAAAGGCTGCTGTTTTCCATGTGTTGGGAGCATTCCCAGCAAGCACTGTGTTGCTTCCTGGGAATGACTTAATTGTACTGCCTCGTAGAAGATGTTTGTGTTTGGGAATTTCTTGTTTTGGGGTAAAACTTTTTGCTTCCTGTTCTACAGAAATCTTTATTCTTATATCTAGATTCCTAAAATATAGGAAACAGTTTCTCACATGTTCTTTTTTTCCTCTTAGAATCTGAACGGTAAGTACTACTGTAATATATGAGTGTTTACTTTTATGGCTTGGGGTTTTTATCAGGCAGCTCCCTTATGGGCTGAGTTTGAATAATCTTTAGCTTTAGCTATGGCCTCCATCTCTGGGAAGTAGCAATTTGTGGACAAAAAGCCTAAAAGTTAGTTGCCTCTTGGGGGAGTAGAGGCAGTGAAGACTTTTGGTTATCTGCCTTCTGGTTGGTTTTTAACATGTTTATGTAAAATGTAGGATTTTACCTGTTTGGCCAAGATATTTTGGAGGGAAAAAACAACTTGAGGACATTTTAAAAAGATAGATCAAATTTAACTATTTGTCTTTGTCCCTTTCTCTTCATTCTTCATGTAAATACCTTACTGTTAAACACAGTTTTTTATTTATTGTAGAAAATTAGCTCCCTCTAACTTTCCGTGTTGTCTAAGAATGACTCGTTATATCAAAGGAGTTATAATTAACACAATTTACTTGAAAAGTGAAAGTAAGGAGGGACTGGGGAGAAGCACACTGAAGATGCTCCTGGTGCATGGGGTGTTGACTGGGGTAGAAAGGAGACCAGGGAGTTGTGCACCCTACTGCTCCCCCACAGCTAAATGATCTCTCCCTCACCTGCCTTCCATGCATCTCTCAAATTATTACCACCACCCTCCTTCCCTTTTCCAGTCGAGTGATCACACTTTCTTCTGCTCTTTTACTTTGCAAAGTCTGGGCTTAAAAAATATTTGGTATAATGTCCCTGTCTAGGAATCGGGTACACCTTGATGTTAACTCATATGCCTCCCTCCCCTGTTTTTGAACTTAATAAAATGTTTGGTGCACATAAAGGAATTATGTATCTAAATCATAGAGCCCAGTTATAAAACAAATACTTGTGACCTTGAGCCCATCATGCACACCCATGGAGCCTCACCAAGATGGATACAAAATCCTTTCTCTGCCTCTTCCCCAGATCACTTCATCCTGAAGTTTGTGGTTTTCATTCCCTTGCTTTTTTTTTCTTCATAGTTTTACCACACACATACACATATGCATCCCTAAACAAAATATCCCTAAAGAAAAAATTAGTTTTGCTTGCGCTTTCTTTATTGTGGTGTAAAAAAAAAAAAACAAAAACCCACAGAACATAAAACTTAGCATCTTAACTATTCTCTATTTTTTTATTTTTAAAGATTTTATTTATTTGAGAGAGAGCAAGAGAGAGAGAGAGCACGAGTGGTGTGAGGGGCAGGGGGAGAAACAGGCTCTCTGCTGAGCAGGAAGCCCGATGCGGGGCCCGATCCCCGGAGTCCAGGATCGTGACCTGAGCCTGAGCCAAAGGCGACACTTAACCGACTGAGGCCATCCAGGCACCCCAGCATCTTAACTATTTTTAAGTGCACAGTGCAGTAGTGCTGAACATGTTCACATTGTGAAACACTGTTTGTTTTCTGAACTATATAAAAATGGTATCACGCTCTGCACATTCTTCTAGGATGTTTTTCACCCAACATTCTGTTTGAGTTGCATCTGTGTTGTGGTATGTGTGGCTCTAATTTGTTTTCATTACAGTATAATAATTGCATTTTAATAATATATTACAATTTATTTGTCTATTCTGCTCTTGATAGGTATTTGGGTTGTTTCCAGGTTTTGGCTGTTGAGAATGTTGCTGCTGTGAATACTCTGTGTGTGTATCCTTGTCACTTATTCCTGCATTCCTCTTGGGCCTCTGTTCAGGAGAGAAATCACTGCAGCATGGAGTATGTGTGTCTTTGGCTCTGATACATGTGAGCTCTTCCTGGGGCCCTGTATGTAAAGCTCCTCAGAGCTAAACAACAGTCCGCTGGCTTTCACACAGAGAGTGTCTGAATATTGATAGCAATTCTGGGATCTGGGCATAGCCCAGCACAGCTTGGGTGGGGCCCAAGCCCAGTGGCCCAGTTTGAGAGGCATGAGCTGAAGCCCTCAGCTAAGCTGCTGCGCTGACATACCCAGAGATGATGTTCTGAGGAATGTGTGACTGTGTGGGGTGCTCTTTGTTTTCCAAAAGGTATTTAGATAGATGAGGCAGGAAGACACTCAGTGATTTTCTTTCTGGGCACACTGTGGTTGGTGAACACTCCATGGGCTTTGGTGTTTTTTTATTTGCCAGTGTATCAAAAGGGCCACAAATCACATGCTTGGAGCTTAATAAACATTTTTGAATGAATGAATGACTAAGTTAGCGAGTGAATGAAGGGTTTTCTCTGAGACCTTCATAAAAAGTCATAGTTCTGTGGGCTAGTAAGTACACGATTATGGTATATATTAATAGCTTTCAAAAGAGCTATTAATATGTATTTTTACTTCAGTTTCCTCATCTTTAAAAAATAAGATTTTAAATTCATCACTTACTGTAACGGAATATATATTCTTTTAATATTATGTTTAAGTAGTTAATAGTTTATGTCCCAGCCCACTAACCCTAGGTAAAGAAGAAGCCACTTATAATCTGATTAGTTCATACAAGTTGGTGAGCTCTTTGGGCACCTGGCAAGGTCTGATTGATTATTTAGCTCAGTCCTGTTGGGGTGGTAGTGGTAGGAATAGGGGTTTAATTCTCTTTCTGATAAATCTAATTTAAATTACTCCTGTGGGCAAGGGTGCCTGGGTGGCTCAGTTGGTTAAGCGTCTGCCTCTGGCTCAGGTCATGATCCCAGGAACCTGGGATCGAGCCCCACCTGGGCTTCCTGCTCAGTGGGAGGCCTGCTTCTCCCTCTCCCTCTGACTCCCTCCCCGCCCCCCGACTTGGGTTCCCTCTTACTCGCTCAGCTCTCACTCAAATAAATAAATAAATAAATAAATCTTAAAAAAAAAAAAATTACTCCTGTGGGCAGCATAGGAATACATAGATAGTATAATCTCATTATGGAGGAACAGTGAATTTCAAAAGCCAGATTCATTCTACTTGGGAAACATTTAAAAAATAAAGTTTTGTAGCAACTCATTCATTTGGCTAAATGATAACAAATTTTAAATCCAAAACTTTTAAAAGAGAATTTGCTGTTTTTATTTTTAAAATAAAAATGTATTCTAAAAGTAATGTGCTCATATAAAAATATTCTCTGCCATACCACAACTCCTGGGGAAATTCAACATTTTTTTGTATTCTTCCCATCTCTTCCCTATATGCTTATACAAGGTTTATACCAATTTATATTCCCACCCCTTCCACCAAGAGTAGACAGACCTAAAAATAGAAAACCAACTAGTTCTCTCTCTCTTTTTTTATTTAATTTAATTTTTTTTAAGATTTTATTTATTTATTTGACAGAGACAGAGAGAGCAGGAACGCAAGCAGGGGGAGTGGGAGAGGGAGAAACAGGCTTCCTGCCGAGCAGGGAGCCTGATGCAGGGCTCGATCCCAGGACCCTGGGATCATGACCTGAGCCGAAGGCAGACGCTTAACGACTGAGCCACCCAGGCGCCCTCTCTCTCTCTCTTTTTTTAAAGATTTTATTTATTTATTTGTCAGACAGAAAGAGAGAGAGCACAAGCAGGGAGAGCACCAGGCAGAGGGAGAAGCAGGCTCCCTGCTGAGCAAGGAGCCTGGTGCGGCACTCGATCCCAGGACCCTGGGATCATGACCCGAGCTGAAGGCAGACATTTAACCATGTGAGCCACCCAGGTGTCCTGCTCTTTCCCTCTTTAATTGAAAACATAGTAATCATAATAAAGTTTAAAAAAAAATGATGGAAGTTAAACAATTATTTTCAGTGCCTGTATATCTCATTGTGTTGATTCATTTAACCCAAATAATCACTTCCTCTTTGGACATTATGCTCCCTCCCACCCCATAGCATTGCCCAATCCTAGGGGTGACTGTCATGGTATTGGTTAGTTCTTTCCTGATGATTTTTAGATAAATATTTTGGAGAGGGTGCTATATGACGTTTCTTCTTAATGTGTAGGGATATTGCTATATTCAAAGAAGAGTTGGCATCTGTATTTATTTTACCCCAACTTCCAGATTAATTCAGTTGGTTGAAATTTGCCAGCTTTAAGGTAGTGTCAAGCGCTGAGAAGATGAATTTGGGGAGCATGCATGCTAGTAAAGTTCATTTCTAGTTGGTAGGTGACTGGTTAAGGCCACGTTGAAACCTGAAGGTGCCAAGGAGTTAGGAGGTGTTCTGTGGAAACAGCAGGAGATGATCAATTCTGATCAACTAGGTTTCTGCTTCCTGTTTCCTTTTAAGAAAACTTTCTTTTTTAAAAAATAGAAAACTTTATTAAAACCTTGGAGAACTTGTGTTACACAGGCACACATTAGACGTGGACTGCAGCGTCCCAGGGCCGGCCGGCGATGACGCACTCCCAGAACACCAGGTCACACAGGCACTCGAGTTCCCAGCCCTAAGCACCTCAGGGGTGCTGTCCCAGAAGGAGGGGGCCACCAACTGTAATAGAAAACTTCCTTTAGGGAGGCGCCTGGTGGCTCAGTTGGTTAAGCGTCTCCCTTCGGCTCAGGTCATGATCCCAATGTCCCGGGATCGAGCCCCACATCAGGCTCCCTGCTCAGTGGGGAGTCTGCTTCTCCCTCTGCCCTTCACCCTGCTCGTGCTCTCGCTTTTGCTCTTGCTGTCTCTGATAAATAAAATCTTAAAAAAAAGAAAAGAAAATTTCCTTTAGGAAAACTTGCTAGTAGAAATCTGTGCCTTAATCATATTAACAACTGATGAATGGACAGTGTATCCACTTCTTGGTTTATTGAGAGGGACACCTGTCTGCGTGCCTCTGTGCACCAACACTGTACTAAGAGGTAAGGGACAAAAGGGAGTGAGCGAGATATAAAATTCTTATCTGAAAATCCACTTTCCTTTTCTTCCAATCGACAGTCGTCATGATGAACAAACTTAAATAATTGGGGAGGTTTACATAATTTAGATAATGATCTTTTTGAATGTTTACATGTTTCATTGTGTTGATGTGCCTTCATTTAGCCTAAACATCAGCCCTGTGGGATGCTGATCCCACCCACCCCACCCCCGTCCCATAGCACCTGGTCCCAGGTGTGCTGTAGCAGAGGTGCTAGTTCTTGCCTGTTCCTCAGACAATTTGTATTTTCTCTTTAACCCTAGAGGTGATTTTTTATTCTAGTTTTTAATCTAAGAATTCTGATCTCTTGGAGCCAGATGGTATTAGCCATGGAAATGTCCTAAAAGTGAGTAGATAGCAGGAGAGTGAGCTAAAGGATTATGACTTCCTCTCACTCTGAGTCATCAGTTACAGCTACTCAAGAGTAGACTGGTTTACCTTCTGTACCAAACAAAATTGCTTTTTTCTAACCCCCCCTTTGCCAAAGGGAACAAATGATCGGCTCCAACAGATCAGTTGATAGAATTGTCTTTTATATTAAGTTGTGTTCTCCCCAAGTCAGAGTTTGTTAACCAGGGGAAAAAGAAGCACATCATCTGGACATTTTTTTAATTCTTTTCTCTCTCTCATACTAGTATCAGTGCAGGAATGGCAAATTTTATTTGAAAAAATTTTATTTTATTTTTTTTTAAGATTTTATTTATTTATTTGAGAGAGAATGAGGGAGAGCACATGAGAGGCGGGAGGGTCAGAGGGAGAAGCAGACTCCCTGCCGAGCAGGGAGCCCGATACGGGACTCGATCCTGGGACTCCAGGATCATGACCTGAGCCGAAGGCAGTGGCTTAACCAACTGAGCCACCCAGGCGCCCCTGAAAAAATTTTATTTTTGTTAAAGATTTTATTTGACAGAGAGATACACAGTGAGAGAGGGAACACAAGTGGGAGAGGGAGAAGCAGGCTCCCCGCGGAGCAGGGAGCCCGATGCGGGGTTCAATCCCAGGACCCTGGGACCATGACCCGAGCCCAAGGCAGACGCTTAACGACTGAGCCACCCAGGTGCCCCTTTATTTTTTTTTTAAACTGCTAGTTTTTCTTAAATTATTTTAATTTGTGTATTAGTAAGGCCTTTTATTTATATAATTATATTTCTTTGTGTCCTTATGTTTTAGAAATTTCCTATTAAAAAACATAGCTGGGGGCACCTGGGTGGCTCAGTCGGTTAAACGTCTGACTCTTGATTTCAGGTTAGGTCATGGTATCAGGGTCATGAGATTGAGCCTTGCCTTGGGTTCCACATTGGGCATGGAGCCTGCTTATGGTTCTCTCTCTCACTTGCCCTCTGCGTCCTCCCACCTGTTCACTCATACTCTCTCTCTAAAAAAGTAAAAATAAACAGCTGCACCTTCTTGTTTTTAATCCATCCTGACAGTCTGCCTATATTTATTGTGATTACTTTTCTATATTCTTCTATATTCTAGTTTATGTTTTATATTTGTGCTGTTTTTTCTAAATTTCCCCTTTTGCCTTTTTTGGATTGACTTTGGTTTTTTGTTTTATTTTTCCCTCTGCTGTGTTGGAAGTTACGTACTTACTATAAGTATTCCTATAGTGGTTACCCCAGAAAACTTAAGTAGATTTAACTCTGTGAAGTTCAGAATTAATCAGTTTAATTCTGCTCCTGAATAAAACATTTAGAATAATCTAATTATGTTAAAGTCTTCTGGATTTACATGCAATGTTGCCCAGTGCTTTGGTTCCTACTTGTTTACCCTACAAAATTACACATTATTATTACAGCTGAATATAGCCAGTTCAGGTTTACTCATATTCCTTCTTGCATCTTGGGCCTTACTTCTGGTATTATTTTCTTTTTTTCTGAAATATCCTTTGGAAATTGTTTTATTGCTGGTCTAGGGTAGTAATCTCTCCCAATTTTTATTTTTTAAAAAATGTCTTTTCTGCCCTTTAAATTAACATGTATTGTTTTTTAAAATATTATTCTATTGATTTTGGGCTTCCATCATTGCTGTTTAGAAGTCTGCTCTTAGGGGCACCTGGGTGGCTCAGTTGGTTAAGTGTCTGCCTTCAGCTCAGGTCATGATCAGGGATCGAGTCCTGCATCGGGCTCCCTGCTCACAGGGGAGTCTGCTTCTCCCTCTGTCCCTCCCCCTGCTCATGCTCTCTCTCTCTCTCTCTCAAATAAAATCTTAAGAAAAAAGTCAGCTGTTACTCTAATTGTTCTTTTACAAGTCTTTACATTTTTTTCTGCCTTGGGATTACCATGTATTTAAAGGTGTTTTTCTCCCCTGGTGTGTTTTCTGACTGGTGTGAGGTTGTTATCTCATTGTGGTTTTGATTTGTATTTCCCTGATGCCAAGTGATGTTGAGCACTTTTTCATGTGTCTGTTGGCCATTTGGATGTCTTCTTTGGAAAAATGTCTGTTCATGTCTTCTGCCCGTTTCTTGATTGGATTATTTGTTCTTTGAGTGTTGAGTTTGATAAGTTCTTTATAGATTTTGGATACTAGCCCTTTATCTGATATGTCATTTGCAAATATCTTCTCCCATTCTATCAGTTGTCTTTTGGTTTTGTCGACTGTTTCCTTTGCCATGCAAAAGCTTTTTATCTTGATGAAGTCCCAATAGTTCATTTTGCCCTTGTTTCCTTTGCCTTTGGAGACATGCCTAGCAAGAAGTTGCTGCGGCCGAGGTCACAGAGGTTGCTTCCTGTGTTCTCCTCTAGGATTTTGATGGATTCCTGTCTCACATTTACGTCTTTCAGTCATTTTGAGTCTATTTTTGTGTATGGTGTAAGGAAATGGTTCAGTTTCTTCCTTCTGCATGTGACTGTCTAATTTTCCCAACACTATTGTTGAAGAGACTGTCTTTTTTCCATTGGATATTCTTTCCTGCTTTGTCGAAGATTAGTTGACCACAGAGTTGAGGGTACATTTTTGGGATCTCTCTTCTGTTCCATTGATCTATGTGTCTAAATATTTTTTTTTAAGATTTATTTAATTGAGAGAGAGAGAGAAGCAGACTCCCTGAGTGGGGAGGCCAAGTGGGGCTCAATCCCAGGACCCCAAGATCATGACCTGAGCCGAAGGCAGATACTTAACCGACTGAGCCACCCAGCGACACCCTGTCCCCTTTTAATTTCTTATGATAAACTTCATATTGTACCTACCTCTCTGAGTCTGTGACTGATAATATCCAATATTTATAGTGTTTGACTCTGCAGTTTTCTATTTCTTTCAACTCTCACTCATGATAACTTGTTATGTGTGTATGCATTCCAGTTGTGAGCTCATGTTCCTCAGATACGCACCTGGGGGATTCTCCGAAACCTGTGTTCTGGTATGTTCCTTGGAGAGAATTTGCATTTGCCCTTGTGTACCTGTGTGGCAGTACCATGCAGAACCACTCTGAGAGTGCTTTGAGGAGGTACAGTTGTGTCTGTGATGGGACTGTAGTCCCAAACTTGTGAGTATAGGGCTCTTGATAGGAATGCTCCAGGGAGATATTTTTAGTTATTTCCACTCTGCTCAGAGTCGAGGATGAGTTAGGATGTGTCCCTGCCATCTCCATCAGCCTAATGGTATTTTTTCCCCTACTACATCCAGTCCGATTTAATCTCCACCCTGTTTGGTTCCTACATTTTATCTCTCTTCCCAGCCTCCTGTTCAAATGCCTGCTTCAGTGCTGGTTTATCTCTTTGGCTTTGAGCTTTCTTGGTATTTCTAGCCTTTAAGAATTTCTCCTCAAAGGCAGCCTGCATTTAATGGATTATTATTAGTATTTTTAAACTGATAGCTACCAATTTCAGGCCTTTCTAGACGTGTATTTTGGAATATTGTCAGAAACTGAAGCCTCCATCGATTTATGCAGGCATTTTCATCTTTCATGTCCAGCAGTACTGATGGAGAAGAGGTTACCCAACTGGGCACTCTCTGAGAAGGCCAGGGATTCCTTTAGACATAAAAATGTGTAAAATTTGCCTTAGAGATCACCCTTGACAGGAAGAGAGGGAGCAGTGATTTAAAAAAAAAAAAAAAAAAAAGAATAAAATACCTGTTTGAAACTCTAGATTTCAGGGTGCCTGGGTGGCATAGTGCGTTAAGCGTCCCAACTCTTGGTTTCAGTTCAGGTCATGATCTCAAGGTCATGAGATTGAGCCCCGATTCAGGCTCTGCGCTCAGCAGGTCTGCTTGGGATTCTCTTTGCCTCTCCCCATGCTTCTGTATGCTGGCTCTCTCGCTCAAGTAAATAAATAAATCTTAAAAAAAAAAAAAGAAAGAAAGAAAGAAAAACTCTAGATTTCTTTTTTGAGGGATTTTATAATGATTGTTTTGGCATGGTGATAGTAAAAAAGCTCAACACTTAATATTTATATATCTCTTATGTATTTCACTAATTTTCTAGTATTGTTAAGACTGCCATTTGATTGAAGGAGTGTTTGAAAATAGGTAATATAATGTTCCTTAAAAATACCAACTCTTTTTGGTTTGTAGAATGTATGAACTGGACTTTATATTGAGACATTTTCCTTTATAGCTTTATTTCTAGCATTGAAGTGTTTGTGGTTTTAATCAAATTGGTCTTACTGTTTTAAAACAGGCTCCAGGCATGGAAGAACTGATATGGGAACAGTACACTGTGACCCTACAAAAGGTGAGTGTGGTACAGTTCATATACGCTACAATTATGTCCTTGAATTTACAGGTCATGGGTCTCACTCATTTTTGCCCAAACACAGTTATTCCCCCTTAAGGTGGATGATGCATTGTAGCTTGCAATAATTACTGCATTATCAAAGATTTGCATGTTATTTATATTTTTTGGTTAAGGTCTGTATAATAGAAAATTATAGAGGTTATTTAGTGTATTCACTTATCTCTAGACAGAATAGGCTGTGGAAAAAAGAGAGAAAAGGAGATGAGAAATGGAAATAACTCGTACTGTTTAAGGATGTTGAGGTAACTTCTACAACTTTTATAACTTTTTTTAAAAGATTTTTATTCATTTATTTGACAGAGAGCACACACAAGCAGGGCAAGCGGCAGGGAGAGGGAGAAGCAGGCTCCCCACTGAGCAGGGAGCCTGATGCGGGGCTTCATCCCAGGACCCTAGGATCATCACCTGAGCCGGCGGCAGACACTTAACCAACTGAGCCACCCAGGCACCCCAGTTTTTTTTTAAAGATTTTATTTATTCATTTGAGAGAGAGACAGAAAGCATGAGCAGGGGGGAGAGGCAGAGGGAGAGGGAGAAGCAGGCTCCCCACTGAGCAGAGAGCCTGATGCAGGTTCGATCCCAGGATTCCAGGATCATGAGCTGAGCTGAAGGCAGACACTTAACCATCTGAGCCACCGGGCGCCTGGGTGGCTCAGATGGTTAAGCGTCTGCCTTCGGCTCAGGTCGTGATCTCAGGGTCCTGGGATCGAGTCCCGCATCGGGCTCCCTGCTCCTTGGGAGCCTGCTTCTCCCTCTGCCTTTCTCTCTCGCTCTGTCTCTCATGAATAAAAAAAAAAAAAAATCTGAGCCACCCAGGCACCCCAGGTACCCCAGCTTTGATAATTTTAATTGTAACAAATGAAGTCTAAACTAAATTTTAAAACATTGGTTTAGCAGTCAGGAGACATGGGTGTATTCCTTGTCCCACTCATGATTATATTAAGAGGTGCTGAGTTAATCAGATTTTAAAAAATCTTCCCCTCTTGCCCATGGTATTGAAAATAGAAGTAGTACCAGATATAAATGTATTTCGCTTAATTTTTAAAGTTATTTCACAGGTATTGCTCCTCTTGATTAAATGAGGTAATACAAACAGCTTCTAGTACATGGAGTCCAGCACATAATGGTTGCTTAATATATGTTCTTTTCCTTTTTATTCTTCTGACAGCGGAGTTTGAGGTAGGCATGACAGGTGTTAGCCCCACTTGAAACAAGCACAGCCATCGAGAGTCTGTATGTGATCTGTGTGCAGCTGGGCTGACCTGAACAGTCCTGAGGTCTTACTCCTTCAGCTGCCCGGTCAGCATCTCTGTGACTTTTGTGGGCTCCGCTGGGATCTTAGTCCTGCTCTGAATCCCTCCAGGCTCTGGATTCTAAAGTTCCTCAGAGAGAGTTTTCCTTTGACCCATAGAACTGTGAACTTTTCAAACCCTGACTTCGGTGAAAAGTTAGTTCCTATATAAATGAATTAAATTAATCCCGGTAGAAAAAAACCCAGATCAGTGCTTAGGTGCCGAAACTTCTAGAGCAGTGACATAACACGATTTCTGCTGGTGAGTGGTTCCCCCCTTGAGTCTTAATTTTCAACTGTAGTCCTCTTCTGACTCTTCTCCACACCCTGCCTCCAGCATTTCACATGCCCCTTGAGTGGCAAAGGTGAGAGACATTTTAGGTCTAGTACAGAGGATGGAGCTACCTCTGTATAAAGCAGCCACCTAGGTGATAGTGCTGCCCCATCCAAAGCCATGTAATTAAGGGACAATCGGCTAGCCTGTTTGGTGTTGCTAACTGTTGGTCTCCAGTTGGCACAGTGGGTCCCATGTGGGAAGTCTTCCATGGAGGCGGGTGGGCGGGGGGAGACATGGACTTCCTTTTATTCTCTGAGTACGTATCTATAGTTATAATCACATATAGCCATATCATCTGGATGAAACCTTGGGAGCTTAGCTTTATTAAAGGTTTTATTTTTAAATAATCCCTACACCCAACATGGGGCTCGAACTCACAACCCCGAGATCAAGATTCACATGCTCCACCAACTGAGCCAGCCAGGCGCCCCGGGAGCTTAGCTTTTTAAAATACTGAAATGAATTAGGGTTATGTATTATCTGGGTTCACTGTTTTACATTTCTAAACCAATCGTGATGTAATTAATCTGTATTTTCTGTCTTACATGTATGCAGGAAGGAGTTTAATGCTTTGCTCTCTCATAAGGTCTTAAAAGTATGTTTATCTTCAGATTTTATTTTATCTTTAAAGTCCATTTATTTATTTATTTATTTTTTTGTCACCCTATGTTAAAATGAAACCACCAATTCACCTAGCTTGGAAGTTAAAGGTATACTTTAAAAATAGGGTTTTAGCGCAGAAGCAGTTGTGACTGAAGCTGTTGCAGCCCAGGCCAGGATATGAGAACAGGTGTGACTGGCATTTGAATAGCACATCCCTGTGTGGACAGAAGATGTTATTTCCCAACCCCTGCCAGCTTCTACTGAGACCTCCAGTCTATGCTATCAGTCTTTTATGGCTTTTCACAAGACTGTTTCTTTTAGACAAGGAATTTCCCTTTATAAACCTGTCAGCTAACCATGGTGGCTTTATTTTGTTTCTCATTTGTTTCTGGAAGCCCTCTGTTCCTGAGCTGTCTCTGGTTATTGGTTTGACCTTTATTTTATTGAGTGCTTGTAATAAATCCTGAAAGCCACTTATGGAAGGATTTTTATTTTTTAATTTTTCTCTTAACTCCAATGAACAGGATTCCAAAAGAGGATTTGGAATTGCAGTGTCTGGAGGCAGAGACAACCCCCACTTTGAAAATGGAGAAACGTCAATTGTCATTTCTGATGTGCTCCCGGGTGGGCCCGCTGATGGGCTGCTTCAGTGAGTGTCCTTGTGTCCCAGCCCCAGTCCCTGCCCGCCCCACTGGTTGGTTCTAGACAGGGTGCTTGGGGGGTGGGGGGTGTGCACTTAAAAAAAAAAGAGCTTTTACATAAACTGAAAAGTTTTAGGGGAGGGGGGTGGGAGGATGGGGTAACTGGGTGATGAACATTAAGGAGGGCACATGATGTAATAAGCACTGGGTGTTACATAAGACTGATGAATCACTGAACTCTCTACCTCTGAAACTAATAATACACTATATGTTAATTAATTGAATTTAAATTTAAAAAAATCATTTAAAAAAAAAGTTTTTAAGCAAGAATTGAGACCGTAACACACCATGTTTTAACAATCCCCAAACCTTTGGAAACACCCAAACTTTGGAGGGAGGAGAGCAGTCATTTCCACAGGGAAATAGTTATAACTATCACAGCTATCATTCATTTCTGATGTGAAGTACAAAATCAGCATGTTTTCCCCTTATCCCCAACACTTTATATTTATTTTACCTTATATTCATTCAGAATTTAATGAGGATACTTTGGCTTAATGATGATCTGATTTGTAAGAAGAATGTGGAAATTGGGAAAATTTAGTACATGAAAACAGATTTTCCAATTTCCACCCTTCTGGTCTGAGGAGATTATGCCATTTTAAAAGATGCATATCTGAGTTCCCTTGGGATAATTTCTCAGGGCAGAATCTAAAATTAATTATATGACTGCCTTGGCCAGAGAGCTTAAAAGTTTAGGTTCTGTTGGCATTTCATGTCTGTATGGTCATTTCTAAGTCAGCAGTCTTTCATACAGAGAGCAGTGTAGAATTAAAAAATAATATTTGGGATGAGATAAGTAAGGTTTTAATGACCTCAAAATTTCTTTAATAATCTGAGGCAAACTCCTGATCTCTTCCCCTCCCCTTAAAAACACAGGTGGGTATCAACCTGCTTTGGGGGCTATTTATAGACTTCCTGAAGCCCACCGTGCACCTTGCATGGACAGGGAGGGCCTGATGCAGAAGTTCCTTTTGTGCCTAGATCTTGCCACTGCTCAGTGCCTCCTGGAGGAACCCTTTGTTGTGGGTCATCCCCGGCTGGTTTCCAGTAGACTATGTCAAAAGTGGGCTGAGCCTCTCATGGGTTCCTTCCTAAGAAGGGCTTACAGTGAGTTGACTGATTTAGACTCAGGAGTCATGACTGAGTCTTTTAAGCATTTGGGGTCAATTTGCTTCTTCTGTGTGTTCCTAAATAAACAGTTTACAGTGAATAGATGGGAGTTTTTCACATCTTGTTTTTATTTTTTGTTTGCAGAGAAAACGACAGGGTGGTCATGGTTAATGGCACCCCCATGGAGGATGTGCTTCATTCATTTGCTGTTCAGCAGCTGAGAAAAAGTGGGAAGATCGCTGCCATTGTAAGCTCTGGGTTTGCTTTCAGCTTGCCTCAACAGCATCTTGTTTTTATGCTCAGAAGAAAATTACCACTTGCTTTTAAGCACTTGACAGAATTATATAATTTAGGGGCTGCTAATTTCTTGTTTCCTCTACTTTGGGGTGACGTTATGGATGATATAAAGATGTAAGTAATTTCTCCCTGCCTTTTCCTCATCCTTCTCCTAACTTTCAATGACTCTCTTATCTCAGGAACCAGGCTAGACAATCAGAGAATTAACTAGATTGAGAACACTTGTAAAACACCATTAATATACAAAATAAATTTCAGCTCAAAAACCCATTTGTAAAGGCCCAAACAGGATCTGTCATGTCTCAGTGAACTAGACTGTCTTAGGAGATATTGGCAGTCTGTAGCATTCATTCATTTATTTGCTCACTCAATCATTCAGCAAACACTGGTTGAGAATCAGCTATGAGCCAGATGCTACCTGAGCCTGGAGCAGGGAGTGCTTACTCCAGCCGGGCAAATGGACACATGCAGCGAAAATTGGAATACAGTATGTTTAAAGGCAGTGCTAGGGGGATGTACCGGGTATGTGGTATTTTTTTTTTTTCAACTGTATATTATGAAATTTTCAAACAAAAAGAAAAGTTCAAAGATTAGTGTAATAAACAATATATCTTGTACAGTGTTAATATTCTACCATCTTCATCTGATTTTTCTATATATACATATTTTTAGTGAACCATTTGAAAGAAAGTTGCAGAGAGGACAGTGTCAATCCTACTTACTTCAGCATACATCTAAATAAGGACATTCTTCTACATAACTATAACACTGTCATCCTATCTAAGGAAATTAATAGTGACGTTAAAGTATCATCTAATATCCAGTCCAAAATCCCAAGACATGTTTGATAAAAGACTTTTCTTCCCTATCCAGGGTCCAATCAGAGCTCAATCACTGCACTGGGTCCTTATCTCTTTAGTGCCTTTTTAATCTAAAGTGTCCTTCTTTCTCCTTGCCTTCCCATGCGCGCAGCCACCCCCCCACCCCCCAATTAATAACATTGACTTTTGGATGAATCTAGGCAGTTGTATCTAGAATGTCTCAATTTCTGGATTTTTATAACTTAGTGATTTAAAGTTCCTTGATGCTATTCACACTCTGAGTAGAAGGAGATTTTCCGAGGCACTGTGTTCAGAGTTATACTCATTGCCTTATACTCAACCCTGTGCGGTATTTTTTTACCCGAGGAACCGGAGGCTTAGTGAGTCGAGGCGGACAGAGATTTACTGAAAAGAGAACCAGGGCTGGGCTCTTAACCACTGCATTTTTTCTATTTAATTGTCATTGTCCTGCATTCCCACTGTGTTTGGGTGACAGGTGGTCAAGAGGCCGCGGAAGGTCCAGCTGGCCCCACCCCAGGGCAGCCCACCCGTTGATGAGGATGACCGTGCTTTTGAGGTGATGGACGAGTTCGACGGCAGAAGTGCCCGCAGCGGGTACAGCGAGAGGAGCGGGCGCGGCAGTCACGGTGGGCGCAGCCGCAGCTGGGCGGACAGCCCGGAGAGGGGGCGTCCCCACGAGCGGGCGCGGAGCCGGGAGCGCGAGCGCAGCCGCGGCCGGAGCCTGGAGCGCGGTTTGGACGCCGAAGACTGCGGGCGGGCCCGAGAGCGCAGCCGCGGCCGGAGCCTGGAGCGGGGCCTGGACGACGACGACTGCGGGCGGGCCCGAGAGCGCAGCCGCGGCCGGAGCACTGACCGGGCCTATGACCAGTACGACCAGGCCTACGACCGGGGCTATGACGGCGCCTACGACCGCACCTACAGCCCAGAGGCGGAGTACGGCCGCAGGGCCCAGCCCCATGCCCGGTACTCGGCGCCCCGGAGCCGCAGCCGCGAGCACTTGCACTCCCGCAGCCCCAGCCCTGAGCTGAGGCAGCAGCCGGACCACGCAGAAACCCCCAACTCGGACAGGCCCATCGGGGTCCTTCTGATGAAAAGCAAAGCAAATGAAGGTGGGCATGCTCGACGAAGAAAAGCACTATTACAACAGCTAACTTCTTACGTGGCACTTAGTGTGTGCCAAGCACTGATGGGCTCATTTCTTCCTCATGACCAGCGTGGGGGAGTTTCTTATATCTTCGTTACATAGGCAAGGAAAGTGAGGCACAGAAAAGTTCATTAACTTGCGCAAAGCTCTCATTACCGGCAGAGCCAGACTGCAGAAAGGTGGCTTTAAACTCCTAGGCCAGGGGTTCGCTACCTTGCCGTAAATGCAGATTCTCAGGCCCCAGCTCAGCCCCATGGAATCAGAAACCCTGCGGAGAGCCGCTGGAGTCTGTGTGTTAGCAAGCTGTCCTGGGGAGCCTGGTGTAGCTAAATGGTAAAACCACGGGAGTGGATAGGACTCTAGCTGATCGTGAGTTTTTGCTCTATGTCAGGCCTCTCTTACTCCTCACCAGAAGCCTATGTGGTAGGTAGAAGGCTTCCTTCCTGTTGTACAGTGGGGAGGACCATAGTGCGGAGAGGTTTGGGCCCACAGATGAGCTGGGCCCTCTCCCAGGCTGCCTGTCCCACACTGCATTCCTTGGAGCACTTGCACACCCTTCATTTCATCCAAAATTCACTAAAGCCCCGTGTGGCAGCTAGAGAAGCCAGCAGTACCTGTGGTTTAGGTGACAGTCTGAAACTCGGAGAAGGGAAGTGACTTGCCCACATCTTGAAGTCGGTGAGTACGTGGTGGAGCCAGAAGTCGAACTCCATCTCCTGGAAGTAGATACAGAAACAAGCAGGTGAATGAACAGGGCTTTAGAGCCTGTGCAGAGATACTCCTTGCATCACTTCTTGGTTCTGACTTTTAAAATTACTTGCAATGTATCTTTTCTCTCCTTTTGTTCTCTAATTCTCCTTCCAAGAGGAAAAGAGATGAAGAGCACCCCAGAAGGCAAAGGGAACTTCTTGCCCTTTAGGTTGGGAATTTGTATTTCAAATGGCCTGAGGAAAGGGTTTGTTTTGTTTTTACTTCTAGTGGAACACAAAGTCAAGTTATAGAACTAGGTGTCCATTGCAATACCTGAAGAATAACACAGGGTTGTGAGTAACAGGCTGAGCAGAGGCCAGTCCCAGAAAACAAAGGAGAAACAGAGATTGCACTATCTGTGAGTAATATGCGTCTTAGGAGGTTTAAGGATTCTATAGAATCTTTATAACCATTGATAATGACATACCAATTCATCAGCTCCCAAGAACTGTACAGTAGCAACAGCTCTGCTCCCAGACTGAAAGGTGGACTGTAGAGAAGTTTTGGGAATGACTTGGCAGGAGACCTCCTTCAGAGAGGCCTGATGCACATTCTATAGGACTTGTACCCCAGGTTTTTGAGTTACCCAAGGCAATGCTTTTCAAACTTTTCCTCCTCCCCTTCTCTTCCTCGCCTCCTCCCCTTTTCCCTTCTTTCCCTCCTCCTCTCCTTCCACCACAGAAGACCCACATCTTGCAAACAATCATGGATGCACCTCTGTATCAAAAACTTGAACAAGCCTTTCATAGAATAGTACTTATTCTCTGTGATGCATTCTGAGAGGTTCCATTCCATTAAATTTTTAAAATCCTGTTCGTAACTAACTAAATTGATTTCAAGACTCACTAATGAGTTGTAACCCAGAATTTGAAAAGATCTTGTCTGTCGTAAGAGAGAGCCCAAGTCATGCCTGGTCTTAGGAATACTACCAAGGATAAAAGGGGCTTATGTGCCTTTGCTGCGATAGCATTTTACTCCTCCTGGGTCATTTTGTTATTTAAACTTGGAATTCATTGGGGAAAAAAAAGTTCCATTTTTTTTTGTTAAAGATATTTTGCCACCGTTTGCTAGGATTCACAATAATTTAGCTATCACAGGCTAGGGCTGCACAAAAATTAATCTTTAAAGAAATCTAGCCTACGCAAGACCTATATTTTTTCTCCATTTAAGAGATGCCCCAAATACACCAAAATAACCTATCTGCAACTGTACAGTAAGACTGCAGCTTTTTTTTTTTTTTTTTAAGATTTTATTTATTTATTTGACCGAGAAGAGACACAGCGAGAGAGGGAACACAAGCAGGGGGAGTGGGAGAGGGAGAAGCAGGCTTCCCGCCGAGCAGGGAGCCCAATGTGGGACTCGATCCCAGGACCCTGGGATCATGACCTGAGCCGAAGGCAGACGCTTAACGACTGAGCCACCCAGGTGCCCAAGACTGCAGCTTTTAAGAGGATAGAGGGATTGCTGATACATGAGAAAGAAGTCATCACTCAAGCTGTCTCAGCCTTCTGTTCTGGGCTGTGAGGCTGTTTAACTAGTAAGGAATTGTCATCCATGAAGAAGATGCAGTCTTACCCTTCCTTATTCTTTCTTGTCAGCTTCCTAAAAGGGTGGGGGTGGACCTCAACACTTTTAATCGTTGCGTAAGATCTGATGCTTACTGTAAAGCACTTGAAATTTATTTGAGAGAACAAACTGGTGGTCTCCAGAGGGGAGGTGGGTGAGGGGATGGGTGAAATAGATGAAGGGGATCACTTATGGTGATGAGCACTGAGTCATGTATAAAATTGTTGAATCAGGGGCACCTGGGTGGCTCAGTAGGTTGAGCTTCCTTCCGACTCTTGGTTTTGGTTTAGGTCATAATTTCGCAGTCGTGGGACTGAGCCCTGTGTTGGGCTCTGTGCTCAGCGCAGTCTCCTTCAGATTCTCTCTCCCTCTCTCTCCTGCTCACTCTCTCTCTCAAATAATAAAAATAGAATCTTTAAATTGTTGTATCATTGGGGCGCCTGGGTGGCTCAGTCAGTTAAGCGTCTGCCTTCAGCTTAGGTCATGATCTAAGGATCCTGGGATCGAGCCCCACATCAGGCTCCCTGCCTAGCGGGGAGCCTGCTTTTCCCTCTGCCTCCCCTGCTTGTGCTCGTTCTCTCTCTAGCCCTCAAATAAATAAAAATCTTTCAAAAAAATAGTTTTATCATAATATTATATACCTGAAACTAATATAACATTGTATGTTAATTATACTTGAATAAAAATGTATCTTTAAATCTACTTCATAACTTTTCTAAATGGTAGAAAGTTACTTTGTTTTGGAATTACAAGATTTTGAGTCCAGAATAAATAATAAAATTTGAACGTGCCTCCTTTAAAACCTGCTAGGTTGTGGTAGCTTCCTAAAATAACCAAAATTTATCCTTTTAGATATTTTTACAAGTTTCATAAGTAAAATCAGAAGAGTCTGAATAGTATTTAAAATACTTTTAAATATGCATACTTAGTAAAATACAATGTGTTTTCTTTTGAGAGTAATTTGAAGTTCATAAACCCCCAGAATATGCTGGTTTTAGTTAAATACTTTATTGCTTTGCCTAGCTTACTGACCCTTTTTCTTTGCACACTGAAATGTTCTCAGTGCCAAACCCCACACGTGTCAGTCGTCACACATGAAGGGAATACTACTGGCAGTGTCTTCCTGTAGAGGCAACAGGGTTGTTGGAACATGTTTACTGAGATGTACTGAATTGGTTTTTTTGTTCCCAGTTTAATGTTAAGTGTAGTGTTAATTTTAGAGCAGATATTCATACAGCCTTCACCTAGTTTTTCCATTTGTTAACATTTTGCCACATTTGTCTTCTTTCTCCTTTTTCCCCCTTCCTCCTCTCTTCCTTTCTCACACTACTTCTATCTCTCAGTGGTTTTTTGGAACTGCTTGAAAGTAAGTTGCAAGGGTGGCCCTTTACGCCTAAATATTTCAGCAGGTATCTCCAGAGGATAAGAACATTCTCCTATATAATTGTAATGCCATTACCAGTGCTTAAGAAAATTAACATTAGGGGCGCCTGGGTGGCGCAGTCGTTAAGCGTCTGCCTTCGGCTCAGGTCATGATCCCAGGGTCCTGGGATCGAGCCCCGCATCGGGCTCTCTGTTCAGCGGGGAGCCTGCTTCTCCCTCTTCCACTCTGCTTGCTTGTGTTCCCTCTCTCACTGTCTCTCTCTGTCAAATAAATAAATAAAAATCTTTAAAAAAAAAAAAATTAACATTAATACCCCTTTTAATATACTGTAGTATGGTTCATTTTGAACTTGCTTCAAAATAATGTAATCTAGGGGCGCCTGGGTGGCTCAGTCGTTAAGCGTCTGCCTTCGGCTCAGGTCATGATCCCAGGGTTCTGGGATTGAGCCCCGCATCGGGCTCCCTGCTCCGTGGGGAGCCTGCTTCTCCCTCTCCCACTCCCCCTGCTTATGTTCCCTCTACCGCTGTGTCTCTCTCTGTCAAATAAATAAAATCTTAAAAAAAAATGTAATCGGGCGCCTGGGTGGCTCAGTTGGTTAAGCGACTGCCTTCGGCTCAGGTCATGATCCTGGAGTCCCTGGATCGAGTCCCGCATCGGGCTCCCTGCTCGGCGGGGAGTCTGCTTCTCCCTCTGACCCTCCCTGCTCTCATGTGCTCTCTCTCATTCTCTCTCTCTCAAATAAATAAATAAAATCTTTAAAAAAAAAAAAAAGTAATCTACCCCACCCCCACCTCTGTCCCATACTGGATCAAGTTCTAGTGAAGGTTCATGCATCACATTTGGTTTTTATATCTTTTTTAATCTGGAACAGTCCCTCTCTGTCTCTTGTTTTTTATGACACTGACTTTTTCAATGAGTCCAGGCTAGTTGTCCTACAGAGTGTCCCACAGGCAAAATTAATTTTTCATAAATATTTTTAAATTCACCTAAAAACCAGACTAAGTGTTCTGCACAAGTGGATGAAACATGTGTATGGTTTGTCCCCTAGAGTACGGTCTTCGGCTTGGGAGTCAGATCTTCATAAAGGAAATGACCAGAACTGGTCTGGCAACTAAGGATGGCAACCTGCATGAAGGAGACATAATTCTCAAGGTGGGAGTACCAGGATAGAGAACAACTGAATTCCTGTTTGGCTTTCTAGTCCAAATTTCACATCTGAGTGCCAACACGGTGAAGCTTTGTTGAGATGGGAGTCAATAGTAAGACAAAAGCTGGGAGGGGCCAGCAGGGTGAGATTTTTATCACAAAAACCAGACATGGAGATTTGTAATAGTGTAATTTCAGTTTAAAAAAAAAAAAAAACTCAATGAATACCTTCTTCCCTGTTTAAAGTTTAAGCTCCTATTCCCTAACTAAGGAAAGATGAGGGGGAGAGTTGGTAGTATATGAATGCTGAATGTTTAATAGTTTTTATAAACCTCTCTAGTCAGGAAACATGTTCCAGTAGTAAACCAAACCATCGTCTTGAGCTTGGAAGTTAAATAAATTAGCAGAGTAACTTAAGTATACCACAGCTCTCTCATGCCTGTTATTTGGGATCCAGCGTGCAGGGTTATATTTAATTTGAAGGATAATTCATTTTTATTTAGTCAGTCATCCTAAAGCCCATATCTGAGTAGTTGAGCAAAAGCCTTTACACTTTTAGAAGGGGAAAATACAAACTTTCTATTTCACTGTGAGTAGTTGTATTGCGTGTAACATGACCGTTACTCATGAACACAGATAAATGGAACTGTAACTGAGAACATGTCTTTAACGGACGCTCGAAAACTGATAGAAAAGTCAAGAGGAAAACTCCAGCTAGTGGTGTTGAGAGACAGCAAGCAAACGCTCATCAACATCCCATCATTAGATGACAGCGACTCAGAAATAGAAGGTAAAGAAGGGGGAGGCTTTGAGCTTAGCTGGAAGCAAGGAAGGCTGTTGCTTTTGCGTTCTCCACGCAGTTTAGCATAGCCATCTAGCTGGAAGCTAAATTTCCAACAAAAGCTTCTTTTAAACTTTAATTCCAGTAAGTGGTGGTTATTTTCTTGTTAAAGTGTCTGTTGAAATTAGCTTTCCAGTATGACATTCGGGTACACTCATGAACTCCTCAGTGGACTCTGATTGAGGCCACTGAAAACAAAACTTATTAGAAAAAATGTATGTATGAGTGGTTCAAAGACCTAACCACATCCATTTGTAAATTGCTCATTCTTGAACTTTCTTGTAGATTTTTAAAAAGTAGATATGAATATTTCCAACAAAGAGAGGGTCATGGAAGATAGCTAAAATAGGTAGACACTACTGTAAAGAATCAATCAGAATGGCTGAATACTGTGGTATCATTGATAAGCAATCTGTATCACCTCTTCTGTCTTAGGAAACAATATTCATTTCTTGAATATGAATTATACATGGGGTAACATTTTAACCATGTATAAATTACCAATAAAAATAAGTAGGCATGAAAAAAAAAAACAGGCATGATACTTTCTAACTAATTACCTAGTACTGCCTTCGTGCAGAAGAATTTAGAAAATATTAAGTTCTCAAGTTTGAAGACAGATGTGTTGATTTTTTAAAGAATTACTTTATAAAATCTTAAGACTTAGTTTAGCTCCCATTATATTAAAAGTCTAATCATTTGGTTACTGCTATGAGTGCAGTGCAGGAAAACAGAGCATGAGAAATAATCCCAACATGCTGGGTGCTTATAGGTTACTTCCTTGCTATTCCAAGTGTGGAGCTCAGCCCGCCAGCTGCATGAACATCCAGGAGCTTGCTGGAATCACAGAATTGCAGGCCCTGCCCCAGAACATCTACATTCTAATAAGATCCCAGGTGATTCATATGCACATTAAAGTTTGAGAAGCACTGTTCTGTGTGGTTAAAAATGAGTGTATACGTATGTGATCCAGTAATTGAATTTTGATTCCTCAGTAGCAGCTTTGAAAGAAAGTGTAACGAAAGAGGAACATAAAATTCTGAATTTGGCTTCCTCTTGATTCATTAAAGCCTTTCCCTTTAGAGGCTCAGATTTTCTTCAAGGGAAGACTGTTACACTAATAGCACAGTTACTGCCTGCCTCTTTTCCATTTCCCATGTTGCCTTACCCAGAGAATAGTATCATTTCTAGTACAGGTCTTAAATATTTTAATAAGAAGTCTTCTCTTATTTTTGAAACCAGATATCTCAGAAATAGAGTCAAACCGATCATTTTCTCCAGAGGAGAGACGGCAGCAGTATTCCGATTATGACTATCATTCCTCAAATGAAAAGCTGAAGGAAAGGCCAAAGTAAGATGATGTGTACTTCCCCTCACACGTGACACCGTGAGCATATACACATACATATTTGCGGTGACGTTATGAGACATTAATGTGATGTGTGCTTAAGTTCAAGAGAGGACATGCAGAACAGATGGTCCAGAATGGGCGCCACACCCACTCCCTTCAAGTCCACGGGGGATATTGCAGCTGCGGTTGGCACAGAGAACAGCAAGGAACCCAGATACCAAGAGGAACCACCAGGTGAGGGTCCTTTTAAATGTGTTCAAAAGTGTGCTCTTGGGAATTCCAGAGGGTGGCCAGAAGGAGAGAGAAATTTTAAAAAATCATTCTTATACATGGAAGAGGACTCCAGTCTCTTTTAATACTGAAAAAACATAAAGAATAACAGCCCTTTCCATATGCCAACAGATTGATCACATTTTGTTATATTTGATTAGTTACGGTCCTTGTGTCATCGCTGATCCCAACCCAAACTGCTCTGCTCGTAACATTTCTGACAGCAAATGTGTGGGTTTCTCCCCTACTCAGCTACCAATTCTCAAATTCTCCAGACACCAACTGGTTGTCTTTTCTGTTCAGTTCTGGCACTGTCTACCCAGGATTAGTGCAGACCCCGCAGGTGAAGGATGCTTCCAGTAAGAACTCCAATAAGTTGCTTCCACTTCAGACACCACTCCCAATTCCCAGGTGCCACCTGTACTTTTGTCCAGCCAGCTCTGAACAAAGGGATCCCACAACCCCCTCCTCACTCAGGTTTGATAATTTGCTAGGTTGGCTCACAGAACTCAGGAAAGCCCTTTACTTACTATTACCAGTTCTTATAAAGGCTACAACTGAAGAACAGCCAAATGGAAGCAAGGTACAGGGCAAGGGGCACAGAGCTGCCATGTCTGAGAGGACATCTCCAGGCATACCACACTTCCCAGTATCTCGATGAGTTCACCAATCCTGAAGCACTCCAAACTCCATAGTTTATGGATTTTATGGAGTCTCTGTCATGTTCGTGATCAATGATTACCTCAGTCTCCAACCCCTGTCCCCTCCCAGATGGTGGGGAGGTAGGCTGAAAGTTTCAAGCTTCTAATCATGGCTTGCTCTTTCTGGTGACCAGCCCCCATCCAAGGCTATCTAGGAGTTATCTCTTGAGATCAAGAGATCCTCTACGACGCAGGAAATTCCAAGGGATGTAGCAGTTCTGTGTCAGGAATTGAAGACAAAGCAGAGAGCTGAAGATGCCCCTGGCACCCCTACCACTCCTGAAATTACAGGGATTTTAGGAGCTGTGTATCAGGAACTGGGGGCAGAGACCAAATATATCTATTTCTAATCCTGTCACAGTCACGTTTTCTCTTAATTGATTAGTTGAAGTCCTTTTGTCTCCTGCTTCTGATCTCCACCCCATCCCCCAGCCCTGCCCCCATCACCCTAAAATTACCATCATGATTTTACATGCTTAAATATTTGTTGATGGAAAAGACAAATTTATGTGTTTTTTAAGTTATAAAAATACTCTCTTCTTTTGCATGTGATTGTGCACCTTGCATTTTGGAAGTTTCATTTGTTACCCTGCTTATTTTGAGAAACCATTGGCACCTGCTAATGCCTCAACATTAAACTTCACTTTAAAGACTTATTTTTGTTGTTTGATATGATGGGATATATGTAACATAAGGTACAGACTTGAATTTTGTGGATTTTATGATCTTTGTAGAGACAGACTCACTCCTGTTAATCCAGGTTGGTAATGATACATTTTTTTACCCACAGCTCCTCAACCAAAAGCAGCCCCAAGAACTTTTCTTCATCCTAGTCCTGAAGATGAAGCAATATATGGGTATGTATTTCAGTTTCACTCTCTTCCTTTCTCCTTCCTCACAACTCAGTCTCGTTAACTGAAATCCAGAAGAATGGTGTTTTTTAACTATAGATGATGATTTTGCATATAATTAGCCACCTTTAACCTACCCCTATTGCTGGTGTTTACGAGAAAGAAATAACTTGTAGGAACGTAAAATGTGGAATTGGGGGAACTTTGTGATGTTAACTTTGAATGCTTGTCTACTTATCTGGCTACTTTTCCAGAATGTGATTCTGAGTATTTGAGTTCACTAGATCAGTAACTCCCATATAGGTGAAGTATGGCTTTACTACAGGGCCTCTGTAGGGGCTGCAGTATCCTGATGATCCTAGTGTGTGGAGGGAGGGGAGAAATGACACAGTGCTGTGCTCTGGATAATGAGAACCCCTGGTTCAGTGGTGGTCAAGAGCAGCAGCTCCTGGAGTAGGATCTGGTCTTGCTGAACCGAGGCTGTGGTGGCAGCAGGCTTTCCTTTGGAAGAATCCTGAACTGGGAGTCAGATGGCCCAACCCTGCCTTCTGTTTGCTTTCTGATCTGGAATGAGTTTATTTAAGCATCTGTATTTCTACTTACTAACCAGTTAAGTGGGCCTACTGATATTCATCTCACAGTCCCCAAAAAGATAAAGAGATAAAAAGGAGAGCTTTTTAACATGTGAATCTCTCTACAGCTAGAAGAAATGAAATCTTTCACTGCTAATGTTGTTTCCCTCTTTACAAAGAAAAATCTCCCTTCTTTCTTTTCTAAAACTGTACTCATTGTAGTCCCAACACCAAAATGGTGAGGTTTAAGAAGGGAGACAGCGTGGGCCTCCGGCTGGCTGGTGGCAATGACGTTGGGATATTTGTGGCTGGCATTCAAGAGGGTACCTCGGCAGAACAAGAAGGCCTTCAAGAAGGGGACCAGATTCTGAAGGTAGGAAAGACCATCCCTGTTTCTAGACATTACTGGGAAGGAGTGGGGTTTTCTGGGGTCTTATGAAAGGGAAGAGGAAGTAGTCTAGCTTGTGAAAATAGACCAGCTGCAGGTTTGTTGATGCCATGTGCAAGGTCTGTTTCCCTCAAATGGGCCCTGTCTGCTCAGTCCTGGAACCCAAAACTCATCCCTGTGTCTGTTGGAATTTATAGTGTTCAAGACCCTTGCAAAGATTTTTATTAGTTTGCTTAACAAAAAAAAAATTGAGATTCTAACTTAAGGCCTGGGAGGAAGATCTCTCAAAAGGTCTTGCTAATGTTTGGTTTTTGTTGATTCCTTGTCTCGTTGTCACTCTTAAGGCCATGTGCTGTACTTGAACAGAGCTGGCTATTGGCTTAGATCTCTAGCCTTGAATCCTGCCCCAGCCTCTCATTAGTTCTGTGACCCTTGTTCAACCCTGAGACTCAGGTTTCTGTATCTGTTCAATGGGGATGAGAATACCTGCCTTGTAGGGGCCCTGGGAAGATTAGAATGGGTAACATTCACAAGGCATTTAGCAGAGTTTCTGGCACAAAATAGGAAGGACAATGTCTTTTCTTCTCACCATTGGAAAATAACAAGTTGCTGCCACTCAGTATGTTGTTTACATCTAAAATTGACCAGGAACAGTTAATTAGTTAATCAAATATTAAGGTTACTGTATGTATGTTTATATGAGAAATACATACTCTAAGTATGTATGTTTATATAATCTATTGGTTTTGAAAAACAAACAGGGGCACTGGGTGGCTCAGTCAGTTGAGTGTCTGCCTTTGGCTCAGGTCATGATCTCAGGGTCCTGGGATTGAGCCCCTCCGTCGGGCTCCCTACTCAGCAGGGAGCCTGCTTCTCCCTCTCCCTCAGCCCCTCCACCCTCCTTGTGCTCTCTCTCTCTCTCTTGCTCTGTCTCAAATAACATCTTAACAATAAATAACTCAGCTTTGACATTTCATGAGATACATTGTCCATTGACTTCTAAATAAACGTTGAGAATGTCAAGTATCTTGTGATTATATAAAAATATAGACAGTTCCTAGGGAACCGTCTTTACTGGAATTTCTGCTTCTGTAAACTTGCATTTCTTACGAGTTATTAGGGGGTCTGGTAGAAGCATCTCAGTTCAAAGGAGAGGGGAGAAAAAAAGTTGCACAATTCCCAAGGAAGCAGGCAATAGAGCACAAAAATAGGTGGTCCTCTTCCTTCTTGGCTCTTGGCCTCATTGCAGTTCAGATTTCATTTCTGGAGCAGATGAAGGGCAAAACTTGATCATGAGCTTTGCTGAAGCTTTCCAGTGATATTCTAGACCCTCTGGCTCTGGTCAGGGTCTTGAAGACTAAATATATCTGAGTGAACCTCGTGGTACCACATGATCCTAGGAAATACCATTTACCAAGTGCTACTGATAACAATCCCATCAGAGTGCCAGCTCATACCAATTTACTCTTGAGCTGATGCCAAAGAAGAAAAAGCATTATTTTCTTTTTTTTTTTTTTTTTTTTTTTAAAGATTTTATTTATTTATTTGAGACAGAGAGAATGAGAGAGAGCGAGTACATGAGAGGGAGGAGGGTCATAGGGAGAAGCAGGCTCCCTGCCGAGCAGGGAGCCCGATGCGGGACTCGATCCAGGGACTCCAGGATCATGACCTGAGCCGAAGGCAGTCGCTCAACCAACTGAGCCACCCAGGCGCCCGAAAAAGCATTATTTTCTAACTAGCGTGGGGCCATAGGAAGTCAGGAATTTGGAAGCCTTTGCTCATGAAGGTTCAAGGATAAAATATTTTTGTATCCGGGGGGAAGAGAGATTTTCTGAATTTCCATGAAAAAAATAGTGACTTCACCTCCGGGCTTGACAAACTTCTCTGTAAGTTGTTAAAGATGGGGAGAGTCATTTCCATGGGTAAAAGTCATGGTATGCAACGTTTATACTTACGAACGTGTCTTGTTTCCTGTTATTACCCTGGTGAAAGACAAGGAAAAAAATATGGGAACTGGCGCCCCCCCCATCCCATCTGAAAGTCAGACAAAAGATAGATGGTCCTGGTTCTTGGGCGTAAATAAATTTTCTGTTAAAGGAGCCCTCAGTTCTACAAAGGGTCTAAAAAGACTGAGTTCGCCTATTGGGGCAGAGAAGCTGCTCTACAGTCAAAAGCTGTAGCTGATACCGAATCCTCTTCAGGATCACAGGAAACATGGCTAGGCCTGTAGACCACTAAATAGGTAACGGAAGAGGGTGTTTTCGTGGAGAGGACTGTACAACCTAACCTTCCAGTATCAAAGTGCTGTCCTGGCCTTTTTTAAATTTTTATTTATTTGACGGAGAGACAGCGAGAGAGGGAACACAAGCAGGGGGAGTGGGAGAGGGAGAAGCAGGCTTCCCGCCGAGCAGGGAGCCCGATGGGAGGCTTGATCCCAGGACCACGACCTGAGCCGAAGGCAGACGCCTAATGACTGAGCCACCCAGGCGCCCCTGTCCTGGCCTTTTTAACTGTAATTTGTTTCGATGTTCCTTTTCATGGCCAAATTGAATATATGTGATGAAGTCTGTACATTTACTAATAACTTTTTTCTGCTGAGGGTTTTTAAGTGCAGCTCTTCCCTTTGTAAAGGTGGCAGACTGACAAATGGAGCGAACGCACTAGTGTGCTGTGGCAGGATGTATGCCTTCCCAGTAGCAGAAGTCTGTGTTTTCATGCTTGGCTTGACTGTCTCTTTGCTTATAATTTACCTGGTATGGTTCTTACTTCTCTTTCAGAAACTTTTATGGGATGGAAAAGAGAAAGAAACTCCTAAGTTTTTAAGTAGTTACCACATGTGACTTAATTTTGACCACTGTATTTTTGGCTTGATGGAAGGTTTGTCCCACATGGCCATAGGATGGACAAAGGGACCCTCAAGGTCTTCCCTTAAGCCCTATGGCCTTGTCGTCTTGAAATAAAAGCACATACAGTGCATATGAAAACATGTGGCCATACACACAGATTCAGGTCTACATAGATAAATGGCACAAGAAAGGATTAGACCTAAAGTGTGATGATCCCTAACTGGGGGATAGAAAGATGGGAATGAGATCTCTTAAACGCTAAATATTGTTTCAAAGGAAAAGTTAATGAGATTGCTTTAACAAATTACTTCATTTCAAAAGCACCAAGTGTCAACCTAATGCCTATTTTTACTTAATCACAAATTCCAACCTTAAATTAGGCTCAATTATTGACTTTTTTCAATGATAAAGGATTCTATAGTCCTCAATGATTGAAAAAAATATTTCATAGGAATTTATCTTTTTACTTCTTTATTATTAAAATATTAGGTACTTTAAAAATAATTTTTATACTTAACTATTTGTAATTCTGTTTTAAAATGATTTTAAAGGTACTGCACAAAGATCCCAAAATGTCTTCTTCTTTGTGCCACATTTCAGTTTTACTTGCTTTCTAACATCTTTCAAAAGCTATTTACTGTGTCCTCTCTGGTCGGTGGGGGATAAATGTTGTGGTTCCTTGCCAGAAATAAGTGTGTGCCAGAAGTTTAAATATATAAGCCTATGTATTAGGCTAATGCTCTTCAATTTCATATTAAAAACCTTTTAGGTGAGAGAAGCTATAGGAGAAAGGTAGAATTGGATTTTTATTTTCAGGCTTTTCTTTGAATCAATTTAAAGTGTTAATACCTTAAGCTGGGCCAGCGTGTCTGTTTGCCATAAGACTCCACCACTCCCTATAGCATTATAGTTATGTTTCATAATTGTATATTACCTCCCTGACCACCTCTGTGGGAAACTCAAGAAGAGACAGACACACAAGCATAGCAAGAAATTTTAATATGATTCAGTGACAAATCCTTGATGGAATGGCATATTTCTAAGGGACGGTTAGCAGTATGGGGAGACAGGAAGGTGTGGTGATGTGCACACAGCCCAGGCCCATAGCAGGTAATGGGAGGGCTTGTGTTGGGACACTAAAGACTTTTTTTACATCTGGGTTTTTCTTTGGGTGGGCCCTGACAAAAGCAAACAGATAAAAATCTTAGGTGGCATCTTTTTAAAAATGACTTTTTTTTTTTTTTTTTTTTTTTTTAGATTTTATTTATTTATTTGAGAGAGAGAGAATGAGAGAGAGCACATGAGAGGGGGGAGGGTCAGAGGGAGAAGCAGACTCCCTGCTGAGCAGGGAGCCCGATGCGGGACTCGATCCAGGGACTCCAGGATCACAACCTGAGCCGAAGGCAGTCGCTTAACCAACTGAGCCACCCAGGCGCCCAAAAATGACTTCTTTTTTGTTGTTTTTGTTGTCTTTCTGTTTGACCTTCCTGTCAGGTGAACACACAGGATTTCAGAGGGCTGGTTCGGGAAGACGCTGTTCTCTACCTGCTCGAAATCCCCAAAGGTGAAATGGTGACGATTTTAGCTCAGAGCCGAGCTGATGGTGAGCAAATCTGGTCATTAGTTTAATTTGGGGAGTGGGGGAAGGATGAGAGAGCTATCTTGGGACCAGAATAGGTAAGTCTGGGTATTAAAAATTTGAAGTATATCTTCACACTCAATTTCTGGGTCACAGGTATGTGGAGAAAATTTGGGTACCACTTAGTGTTCTATAGAAATGTTTTCTGTACACTGAAATAATTTTACCAGTTGTGTCAATTTGGAATAAAACTGCTTTTCTGAATAGTGATCTATCCTTAACTATTGTCTGGAGTTTACTGACTTTTCCATATGAAAGATGCAAAGGGCCACGTCTTTGGGTCAGCTTCCACATTAATGCTTATCAGTCTGACAAATTGCTGCACCCTTGCAGGCCTCATTGTTCTCATCTGTAAAATGGGGGTTGATAGCATCTTCCCAGTCGGCTTCAGAGGTTGATTGGCAAGTGTATTCGGGTTCTGTAGAGAAACAGAATCCATAGGGGGTGTGTGTATATGTAGATAGAGGTTTATTATAAGGAACTATCTCACATGATTATGGAGGCTGGCAACTCCCAAGGCCTGCAGGGTGAGTTGGCAGGTTGGAGACCCAGGAGAGCCAATGATTTGGTTCCAGTCCAAGTCTGGAGGCCTGACAACTGGAAGAGCTGATAGTGTAGTCACAGTCTGAAGGCTGGCAAGCTCACAATCCAGGAAGAGCTGATGTTTCCATTTGAGTCTGAAGGCAGGAAGAAAGCTGATGTCCTAGTTCATAAAGCAGGAAGAGTTCATTTTTTTCTTACTTGGAGAAGGGTTCATTCACCTTTCTGTTTTATTCAGGCCTTCAACTGATTGACAAGGCCCACCACACGAGGGAGCACAATCTGTTTTTTTTTTATTATTATGTTATGGTAGTCACCATATGTTACCATCATTAGTTTTTGATGTAGTGTTCCATGATTCATTGTTTGCGTATAACACCCAGTGCTCCATGCAGTACGTGCCCTCTTTAATACCCATCACCAGGCTAACCCGTCCCCCCACCCCCTCCCCCCTAAAACCCTCAGTTTGTTTCTCAGAGTCCATAGTCTCTCATGGTTTGTCTCCCCCTCCGATTCCCCCCCCCTTCATTTTTCCCTTCCTACTATCTTTTTTTTTTTTTAAACATATAATGCATATTTGTTTCAGGGGTACAGGTCTGTGATTCATCAGTCTTAATGCAATTCACAGTGCTCACCATAGCACATACTCTCCCCAGTGTCCATCACCCAGCCACCCCATCCCTCTCACCCCCCACCACTCCAGCAACCCTCAGTTTGTTTCCTGAGATTAAGAGTCTCTTATGGTTTGTCTCCGTCTCGGGTTTTGTCTTGTTTCATTTTTCCCTCCCTTCCCCTATGATCCTCTGCCTTGTTTCTCAAATTCCTCATATCAGGGAGATCATATGATACTTGTCTTTCTCTGATTGACTTATTTCGCTTAGCATAATATCCTCTAGTTCCATCCCCGTTGTTGTAAATGGCAAGATTTTGGGTTTTTTTGATGGCTGCATAATGTTCCATTGTATATATACACCACATCTTCTTTATCCATTCATTTGTTGATGGACATGTTGACTCTTCCCACAGTTTGGCTATTGTGGACATTGCTGCTATAAACATTGGGGTGCACGTACCCCTTCGGTTCACTACATTTGTATCTTTCGGGTAAATACCCAGTAGGAGCACAATCTGTTTTACTCAGTCTACCAATTTAAATGTTAATCTCATTCCATAACACCCTCAGTTACACACACAGAACATTTGACCAAATATCTGGGCACCCTGTGGCCCAGTCAAGTTGACACACAAAATTAACCATCACAGCAACTAATGAAATCTAACTTCTTCCTGTTTGAGGTTACTTCCTGATTCCCATACGGCCTGTCCACTGAGTTTACTAAATGAAGAGAAGTAAAAAGGGTGATAGAAATAGAAGAAGCTGGTAACTCTTCAAGAAAAGACCTCTGGCTAAGCAGACTGCAACATACAAGAATGCTTTTGTTTTTCAGTGTATAGAGACATCCTGGCTTGTGGCAGAGGGGATTCATTTTTTATAAGAAGCCACTTTGAATGTGAGAAGGAAACCCCACAGAGCCTGGCCTTCACCAGGGGGGAGGTCTTCCGAGTCGTAGATACGCTGTACGATGGCAAGCTGGGCCACTGGCTGGCTGTGAGGATTGGAAACGAATTGGAGAAAGGTTTAATCCCCAACAAAAGCAGGTATCTGAGATCACATACTCCCATACACCTCTCTTAAGCTTTCCCCCCATAAATCAATTACAGTCCCTTTCCTGCTCAGAGAGGAAGCCCCACATGACTTCATCATTTGTCTTTGTGTCCTCTCCCATCACCTACTTCTGGTTCATGAGAAGTGGCCTGGGACTTTGAGATAGCCACCAACTGGTTTGCTGTATTTAGTTAGCATCATGTCGTTGGTTGTTATCCCTGGCTGGTGTTTAAGCAGTTTGCTATGGAGTGTCTGCTACCTCGCATAGCATACCTCGCACTGCATGCAGACAGGTGCCAGAGTGGCTGGAGTGCATCGACACAGCTCTCAGAGACGAGTTGCGCTTGACCACTGTCTGGCCCTCAGCCTTGGGAGAGGCTTATGCGCCCCAGTTAACACTTGTTGGTTGGCTGACTGGGGAAAGTAAGAAAGATAATTGTACTTTGGCAGGGATTTTGGTTATGTTTACTGTATACCAGCCTACCAGAATGAGCCAAGTTTATTGTGTTACTGAGCTATTTCTGGTAGATGTTATGTGCACCCAGCCTTTCTCTGCTTCCACGGGGTAAAGAAAGTTCCCACATTTCCCACTCTGTGAAACTTTTTCCAATCTCAAGCTGCATCTTCTGTAATCCCAAGTTCATAAACAACATTGACTGGTTTTGGTTAATTTTAACTTCATTTGTGCATTTTCTGGCTTTAGAGATTTACTATCTGTGGTTTCTTCTCTCAGAGCTGAACAAATGGCCAGCGTTCAGAATGCCCAGAGAGACAATGCTGGGGACAGAGCAGATTTCTGGAGAATGCGTGGCCAGAGATCTGGTGTGAAGAAAAACTTAAGGAAGAGTCGGGAAGATCTGACAGCTGTTGTGTCAGTTAGCACCAAGTTCCCGGCTTATGAGAGGGTTTTGCTGCGAGAAGGTAAGAAAGCCAAGTGGGGCCAGGAAATGATCTGACTGGGCTCTGAGCCTGTTTTTCTTCATTTTCAGACTGTAATAGTCAGGTTCAAACTTACCACACTACTTAAACCAAAGCCAGGCTAGAGTGTTATCATATTCATACATGAAATAAGACTTTCAAAAAAGTGAGCTGTGTAGGGCGCCTGGGTGGCTCAGTTGGTTAAGCGACTGCCTTCGGCTCAGGTCATGATCCTGGAGTCCCGGGATCGAGTCCCGCATCGGGCTCCCTGCTCAGCGGGGAGTCTGCTTCTCCCTCTGACCCTCCCCCCTCTCATGTGCTCTCTCTCTCCTCTCATCCTCTCTCAAATAAATAAATAAAATCTTAAAAAAAAAAAAAAAAAGTGAGCTGTGTAGATTCCTACATGGCGGTGTATTTCCACGTCTTCAGTAATTGTTTTTAATACTACCATTCAGAAATTTATATATATTACTAATAGCAAAGTTATTTTTGGTCCTGGGGAGAGGAGTGAGGCATATTCTTCAGAAAAGAGCGGGGCTGAATTGGGGGAGGGAGAACACAATTTCTTCATTTAGTCATGTTATCACTAGCCTGTAAAATACTTTTGCTTCTTATCTTAGTAGCTGAGGAAATGTGTTTCCATGGCCTTTCTTGTCTCATTTCAGCTGGTTTCAAGAGACCTGTGGTCTTATTTGGCCCTATAGCAGATATAGCACTGGAAAAGTTGGCAAATGAGTTACCGGACCTGTTCCAAACTGCTAGTAAGTCTGTTGATGATTTTTTTCTCTCCCAATTTTTATTTTGAAAAATATCTAATACACAGGATAAATGAAAAAAATAATGAATGCCCACATATCCTGCACATGGAGTCACTGTCACCGATCAGAAAGTTTGCCTTATACATCCCCTACCATAGACATAGACACTTACACAATTTAAAAAATTTCTTTTGAACTGTTTGAAATTCAGTTGCAGACATTATAACATTTTTTACCCATGTGAATCTCCTCAGCACAAGGACATTCTTCTCCTGTACAACCACACTACATCATCACAGCCAGGAAATTTAACAATGATATAGTAATACTTAGTATATAGTCTGTTTATGTCTTTCTAGAATCCTCCTGTTTTCTGCCTCATTTTCTATCTTGCTGTCTTGCAGAGTCCACGCCCCTGTCTCACCTGTCAGACTGCCTCCTTCCTCATGATTAGATTTCACTTAAAGAGGTGGTGTGGGCCCTTTTCATGGTCTCTTCAGGGCGGCTCCTGATGTCAGATGTTCCATCATTGCTGATGCTGGGTTGGAGTCTTTGGTCCTGATTTCTAAAAAAAATTACTTAGCTCTTTGTTTTGCTTTTGCAGAAACAGAACCAAAAGATGCAGGATCCGAGAAATCCAGTGGGGTGGTGCGGTTAAATACTGTGCGGCAAATTATCGAACAGGTGAGGAAGCTCATCCAAAGGCCATGTTGTCAGAAAGAATTGGGTCACAGTTTGCTGCAGTCTTTTTGGAACAGAATCTGTATTTTAATAATCATTAAATGTTAATGATAAAAAAATGAATATAAACGTAAGCTGTTGCATTGTGTGGAAACCAGTCGATGTTCAGTGGCAGTGAAATACTGGTTTTTTTCAGAGTTCTCAACATTATACCAAATAACCTGTTAATTCGTTTACTCAGAAGTGGGCATAATGTGGAGGAAATTGTTTTCTGCTTTTTGGTTTAAACTGACAAGTTTTACCTGATGTATCCTTAAGACAAACTCTTTGCTGCTCTGTGACTTTACATACTCATTTACATAACTTTTCCCCATTTCTAACAGGACAAGCATGCACTATTGGATGTGACTCCTAAAGCTGTGGACCTGTTGAATTATACTCAGTGGTTTCCGATTGTGATTTTTTTCAACCCAGACTCTAGACAAGGTGTCAAAACCTTGAGACAGAGGTTGAATCCAACGTCCAACAAAAGTTCTCGGAAGTTATATGATCAAGCCAACAAGCTTAAAAAAACTTGTGCACATCTTTTTACAGGTAAGTGAAATTTAAAATGTTGTCTCTTTGCTCCACAGTGGGAAATAGAGAATTGAAGAATGGAAGAAGTAAGAAAATAATCTGAAGGGGCGCCTGGGTGGCTCAGTTGGTTGGGCGACTGCCTTCGGCTCGGGTCATGATCTCAGGGTCCTGGGATCGAGCCCCGCATCGGGCTCCCTGCTCCGCGGGAAGCCTGCTTCTCCCTCTCCCACTCCCCCTGTTTGTGTTCCCTCTCTCGCTGTCTCTCTCTGTGTCAAATAAATAAATAAAATCTTTAAAAAAATAAAAATAAAAAAAAAAAGAAAATAATCTGAAGAAGAGTAATCTGAAATCCTATTCATGACTCTTTGAAAAGAAACTAATCCTATAAAATGATAACTAGACTCATGGCATTTATATATTTAATTTTGATTGAAAATGATCGTAAAGATCCATGACATGCAAAAATTGGTCATTTTGATGGGTTCAAATTTTTGTGTGGGACTGCAGGCCAGTGATTGAGCCCAATGCACCATCTAACACCCACATCTCTATATAGATTCTATCACTGTTCTCTATTTACCATGCATGTGTGCACTAACAGAGTGGTAGGAACTTGGTTTCATTATTTAAAATGGTCCCCAAAATAGAAACTTGAACACTCTGTGTATTAGATGATATTGAGGATTTATTACTCTCATTTTTAGGATAATAAATGATACTGTGATTATGTTTAAAAATAGAGTCTTTATCTTCTAGAAATGTATACTAAATAAAATATTTATGGATGGCCTAATATGATGCCTAGCATTTGCTTAAATTATCTTTGGTGAGGAGAGTGGGTGGGGATATAGACAAGACTGGCCAAGAGTTGACAGTTGTGGAAGCTGGGTAATGTAGACAAGGAAGTTCATGTTCTCTCTACTTTGTATATGGTTAAAATTTCACATAATAGAATTTTTTTAAGTTCCTGAAATTAAGACCCACTGCTGCTATTCCTTATAGAAGTAAAAAAATCTAAGAATGTAGCATGTTTAGTAACTGAATATATGCAAGACCTATATATGTGACTAGTTCTGTGAATGTGGTATAAATCAGGGTTTAAAAGGGTTATGTCAAGTTTTTGGTCAAGCAGTTTTGTGGGAGCAGCATGAAGGGACTGTATGGATAGAACATCCTTAGGATAACGACAGCCTTTCGAGTTCAGTGCTGCTCTCCCTCTACTTAGGTCATTTCTAGTGGATCTGACACTGGGGAGGGAGGGAGGGGGCGGGTGGCGAGTAGATGAATGTATTTCCACATTGGACTCTTGTTTTATTGTCACTGGCTTCTCTTGTTAAAGAGATGCACTATTTACCACTGTGGTGAAATGCTGAAACTGACAGGTAATTAAGCCAAATGTACAGGAGAGAGTGGTCTATAATAAAACTGGGTTTTTGTGAATGTAGAGTCTTAAGAGCTTGTGTTTTTGATACATTCATACATAATGTTTCCTCTGTTGTTTTTACTTCTGCTACTACTTACGGTAATAATATTATTACTATTTTTATTATAGCAGTAGCTAACACTGGTCAGCCTTTCATGTTTGCTTATTGGACCGTAAGAAAGGCCAGCAACTTCTGCAAGGTCACACGTCTAGTGTATGGCTGAGCCCAGATAACACTGTGGTGTCTCTGACTGTGTATCCACTTTTCTGTATGTTACAGCACAGATGTATTTTTTAATGCCAGAAAGGGTCATAGAGTGTAATTCCTCCATTTAACAGATAATTCATCCACTTAACCAAGACCTGCAAGGTTGTGACTGATATTAAACCTACCCCCACTTCATCCCCTCTGCCCACCTTTGCTTAAGTCAACTGAATGACTAGGGGCTTGCCTTAGAGTTGAATTTGGGGTTCATGTGAGGATAGGAGATACCAGGAAGGGAAATAAACTTACGGCATTTTTTTTGACTTAAGAGTAGGAAGAATAGAACTGAGCTGATGAATACAGTAATTCAAAATCCAGGTTGCAGGTGGTCTCCCCAGGCTCAATATCCTATTTTTCCCTTGTTGCACAGTAATGAGAAGCTCCCGTTTCCCGCAGAGGAGTATTTAATTATGACAATATTAAAATGACTCCCCTTGTAAACTCAAGGTACTCCTCCGTTAAGTGGAGATGACAAGGGAAGCTTTATTCTGAGATCTGCCCCGAAGCGAGTTAATTATCATTGTAAGTTAAAATGTTAGGCTGCCCTTCCTTACAGAATGCTTTAGTGTGTGCTTGTCACAGTTAATTTTTCCAAACATAAGGTTTGAATTACATGTTTTCTTGAAATTCCTGAAGTACTCAGTTCATGGTTTGAAGACCAATGAAATGGAACTGTGGACTGAGAAACCCAAGCAGGGCCACCATTTATGTGAAATTGTGGGATTTTTCAAGTACTACAGGATATTCTCACACTTTATCAGCTTCCCCAGGTTTCAGTAATGTGAAATTTTTACAGTTCAGTTCTGGGACTCTGTAAGTCCTAAACAAAGGCTACTGATTATTATTAGTGATATTAAACCTATTTTATTATCTTTCAATATTACATGTTAAAAAAAAATAGTTCCATGTCATTATAGTCTTTGAAAAGGCTTGAGGGAAAAAGTGAAACTTGTACCAGCTGAAAAAACCCCAACTGCAGTAGCCAATTCTTGGTTTCCCAAGGGAATATAGAGACTGGTAACCAGAGGAAGCAGATGGAAGGTGCTATACTCTGGCTGGGGCACCTTGGTTGATGGTTGCTCGTTTAGAGGGGGTACCTGCCACATGAATAGGTTTATTGAGATTTAATTTACATACCCTATAATTTACCCATTTAAAGTGTACAATTCAGTGGTTTTTAGTATATTCAGAGCTGTACAGCCATCACCACAATCAATCTTAAGGATGTTTTCATCATTCTAAAAAGAAAGCCAGTATCCTTCACAGTCATTCCACTTTCTCCCTACCCATCCAGCCATACATATCACCTTCTCCTGTTGCACTTGGCACTTCCCAACACCCTCCTTGGCTGGGGAGGGAGTAATGACCATACTTGTGCTGGGGCTGGAAATGGATGCCCTCAGAGTCCCAGGACTCCCAGCCAAGACAGAGGCTGAGTGCAGATTCTTTAGATAATTCACTGTCTGGAGTTTGAGAGATGCATTAGGCCTATCCAAGGGATTTAGGCCTAGTCCAGAGGTTGGGAGCAACAGGAATTAACTCATACATATAGCGTATAATAATGCTCACAAAGAATCTGAAAAACCTAATGAGCAAAAGCCAACAGTAAACCAAAGGTACTTGATTGCAAGGGAAGGCAATATCAAGTTGTGCCACCCACATCTTAAAAGTAGGTCAAGTGCATGAATTGCATGGTACCAGCTTAGTCTGTGTTACCTTTATAGGGGGCTTAAGAAATTAGCTACTATGAGGGTTTGGTTGTTTTTTTTCTTTCCCATATACTTGATTCAGTGTGAATTCAGTAAGGTCTTATGACTTTTTCATTGTATCAGGAGGCATGAACATATTTTCTTCATTTCATAAATGGCCCTTTTAACTTTAGGTTTTCCTCACGATAAATACAGATTATATTCATCTTAAATAACTCCAACATAAAGCTCAAAAAGCAGCTTAATGTATACATTTACTGCAAACCACTCATTTTGTTTCTGGGGTGTATAACCTCACTTCCATATTTAAATACTATGGCATCATATTTTACCCAAGAGCACAATAATCTTTGCAAAGTGCAGGGGTGCCTGGGTGGCTCAGTTGTTAAGCATCTGCCTTCAGCTCAGGTCATGATTCCAGAGTCTTGGGATCGAGCCCCGTGTCGGGCTCCCTGCTTAGCGGGAAGCCTGCTTCTCCCTCTCCCATGCCCTCTGCTTGTGTTCCTTCTCTTACTTTGTCTCTGTCAAATAAATAAAATCTTTAAAAATAAAAATAAAAATCTTTGCAAAGTGCAGTGACCAGGATACAAAAGCCCAAGGAATCAAGGTTAATTTTCCTTGAGTTGTGCAATGTATCAGCTTATTCTAATGCTATAAATAACTGATATGAAGGAAATTCTAAGCTCATTCAGGACTTTGCACGGTCAGGGTTAGAACATTTTAAATGAAAGAATGGTACAGGTTATTCAGAAGAAAACTTGAAATATAATTGCTTACAAATTGCTTTATGGTTCTTTTTTGGCTATATATATATATATATATACACACACACACACACACACACATATATGTATGTATGTATATGGCATTACACAGACTTCAGGATAGATGGACCAGGGGGCCTAACTTTTACCGAGCCCCAGTTTTCTTTTGGGTGCTACACATAATGCCATATCCTTTAATAAAAGGCTATGACACAGTTTAAAAAAATATCCTAATTTACCTGCAGTCTGATTATTTTAGGCCCGACTTAATTTATTATTCTGGAGCAATTTGCTTGACCAGTTTATCCCTGTTAGGTCCATAAATTCATATTGCTGGAGAATGACTGCATATGTTTTACTTGGTTGATATTTTGTATTTGTTTTTATTTTTATTATTTTTAAAGATTTTATTTATTTATTCATGAGAGGCAGAGGGAGAAGCAGGCTCCCCAAGGAGCAGGGATCCTGATGCAGGACTCGATCCCAGGACCCCGGGATCATGACCTGAGCCGAAGGCAGACACTTAACCATCTGAGCCACACAGGCACCCTTGTATTTGTTTTTAGATGGGCTGTGCCGTATGGTGGCTAAGGCCATAGGTTCTAAAAGCAAACTTCTGAGCTTGTATCTAGGTTTCTTCACTTGTTTGGTGTGAGGCCTTGGGCTAGATACTCTCAATACTGTGCCTCAATTTCTCTTCTGTAAAATGGGGACAGTAGTGATACCTACTTTTTAAGGTTTGGATAAACAAGAAATGAGCTCATCCATGTAAGGTATTTGGAAAAGTGCTTGGTTGATCCATAGTACTATTATATAAGGTATATTTCATTCTGAATAGAAAATACATATTCTTTAAATACACACCTGTAGAGTTTGGTTAATCTGTATACATATTCTAAAATATTTAAGCCTATCAAAATTATATAACTTAAATGTTACCTTTAGTATTTTTTTTGGAGATATCCAACAGTAAATTTGTGTATGCTTTTCTTATTTATAACATCCATGCCTATGTAACGATCTTAAAAATACAGTACTTTTAGGTTTGTTTAGATGTGTTTTCTTTGCTCCTAAAAACACAATTGTTAAACATACCTTTTAAAGGTAGCTTTTCTGAAAAATAGACATTCTGAAAAGAAAGTAATTCATTTTTAGCTTTAGAACATTCATCTGTAATGTAATCTCCCAACAGCTAGAGCAGTAATGGTTTTAATTACATTCAACTAAAGGGATTTATTGTTCAAATATGTGTGTACTTTCTCTTGCATTTGCCAAAGTTTTAATTCAAATATGACAAAAATGAGTAAAATTATGTGAAGTAGCATTTTTAATAAACATTCCTCTGGAAATTGATGCAAACCTTTTGTTTACATTTCTATAGCTACTATCAACCTAAATTCAGCCAATGATAGCTGGTTTGGAAGCTTGAAGGACACAATTCAGCATCAGCAAGGAGAAGCAGTTTGGGTCTCTGAAGGAAAGGTATGTGGCATAGATACTCTGCTACGAGGTGAGAGTCCATGTTCTGAATCTTTTCTCAGGAGGGTAGTGAATGTAGTCAAACCATGCCCATTTGAAGTGATTCCAGCATATGTGCTAATCAAGTTTGAAATTTTACAAATTCTCTGAAAAAGTAATAAAATGAAGGGACTTTTCAAAGAAAAGTAGAATGTGATGTATGTGACCCTACATTCACTTCCCTTTTACTTTTAACGTAGTAACTAGTGTTGTATTCCAAGCACACTAATCAGAGCTTACAAGATCTTGTGCTGAGCTCCACAGCTTTCTTACTAAGGATATGGGAAAGTCAGCATGGAAGGGAGAGGTGAGGATAAGGGTCATGGAGAATATATTTAAAAATTAATAAAAAAAAAAAAAAGGAAAAGCTAGCAGAGTTGGAATCATTTGCTTAGAAGATTGGAGGAGACGTGTCCTAGGAATTCGGAATTCGAGTAGGTTGGTAAGAGGGTGTTTGGAACCTTGTGTAGGCTTCTAAAATTGGCTAGCTTCTCATCCTTGCAGGTAGTTTACCCACAGTTCTACTGAAGGGGGGAAGCAAAAAGATTATACAATTTCTTGTGGTTCTCAGGCTTTGGTGCTGGTATTCTGTAGTCCAGCTGAATTGAACTAGTTTGTGAGAGGTCAGAGGAAGATTTTGTTGCGAAAATGACTCAATTAACCAATTAGATTGTTGAGTCCTAGTCTTGCCCTTTGGAAACTGCATATTTAGTCAAGGTGTCTAGCATCTTCTGAGTGCTTACAGCCTGCTGAGGTTCTGTGCTATAGCCTCCTTTGTGAGAACAGGTTGAACAGGACACAGCTTCCTTCCTCAAGGATTTGAGAATCTTGCGGAGGAATGGAGAGGTATGCAGCACCAGGCAGCATATATTATTACAAGAGACAGTATTAGCAGAAAAAGGTTGAAAGGAGCCCAAAGTCTTGAAGAGAAGCACAACAATCTGAGGAAGCATGGCTCAGTATTGGGATACAGGATGGTAGTAAGGATAGATAGGGTGGTGGGTTCCTAGTTTGAATCCCTGCACAAAAAGTTAACATAGTAATCTCAAGCCAAGTGATTTAAGGAAAATAAAGCTGACTTCCCTTTCTAGAACATGTCAAAGTTTCAGTCACTTGGCTGTGCCCTTGGGAATTTTCTTGAGTCCCTACTCCCAGGAGCCATGTTGGCCCCACTGACCCTCCGAAACAAATTCCTCTAGATGGAAGGGATGGATGATGACCCTGAAGACCGCATGTCCTACTTAACTGCCATGGGCGCAGACTATCTGAGTTGCGACAGCCGCCTCATCAGTGACTTTGAAGACACCGACGGCGAAGGAGGCGCCTACACTGACAATGAGCTGGATGAGCCAGCTGAGGAGCCACTGGTGTCTTCCATCACCCGCTCCTCGGAGCCGGTGCAGCACGAGGAGGTGAGGCGAGGCAGGCCACAGGCTCTGAGGCCATGAGCAGGGAAAGGAGTTTCTGCTGTTTCACTTGAATTCTTCTGGACAGCTGTTTATTCAGGGTGCTGTGGAAGGTATTCCTTAGAGCTGGAACAGATGACCTTTAGGGGGTTTCTGATTCTAAGTCAATGCCTGTACAATAGCATTTGTGGTTCATGGGAAAGCCAGACAGGAACGACGTGCTGGGAGAGGTTGAGTGATCAGCACTCATCACACTGATGTTCTCAAGCATGATGGATTCACTAAACAGCTTTATGTGCCAGCTGTCAAATTACAAGTGGAACATTATTTTTAAATACAATTTTGTTGTATTTACTTGTAACCTTTGATTAGGTTTCTTTGTACTTTTAGGTATCCTTGCTTTTTCTTATCCATCCTACCTTTAACCTTTCTAATCTTGCCAAAACTCCTAAGTATTTCCCCATCAGTTTCCTTCTCTCTTGTACTTCAATTTTTTAATTGAGTTTATGATCAAATATACATCTGATCATGCGTACTGTGCATCCACCAGTGAATAGACAACTTCTGTGATCCTAGAGATCGTGTCAACAGGCACTAAGTTAGGACCAATTAGTAGTTACACCTCAGAGAACATTGGGATAATGGAGATGAGGTTATCCATATATTTGAATAGTTATTCTTGTGGACTTCTCTTTAGCAAGTCAGCTCATTTTGGTGAATGGTTTTACTCTTTATGAAACAGAAGTACCAAAAAATAAGTTGAATGGGGGATAAAACCCACCAAGGCCAAAAAATTAGTACATACCAGTAGACAAGTTATAAAGAATAAATTAACTCCCTAATAGCTACAGGTAGATGAGCTTATGCTTAAAAATATTAACAGCTGTAAGTGATAAAAGAGATTTTAGACTTTAGGAGGACTTTGGGGGGGATTATTTTAAAGCAAGAGACTACTACAATGGATGCTAGTTAAAAAAAAAAATCTTAAGCATTTGCTAATGGAAATATGCTGGTATCTGCCTTTTCAGTAAAGAAGCACTGGGTCAGTATCCTAATTTACACAAGTTATGAACCTCAACTTCTGAATTCTTGCAACTTGGCAGAAGTCCAGCAAAGTAGATGAGTGTTCTCTTCTTTTTGCTGGGATCTTCTTGTTGTGAATGAACCTTTATGTCTTGTAGAGCATAAGGAAGCCCAGCCCAGAGCCACGAGCTCAGATGAGGAGGGCTGCTAGCAGAGATCAACTTAGGGACAGTAGCCCACCCCCAGCATTCAAGCCAGAACCACCTAAGGTATGTGGCTGGGAAGCCCACGATGGGGAGGAAGAATAAGCAGATACCTGGACAGCTTCCTGCATAGCCAGGAAGAGCACACAATGAGATGGTGTTGAATTATGGTTTTGGCTTACTCTTTTGCTATTAAAACGTGTCTTTTGGTTTGTTGGGTGAACCCCAAAATTAGGGAAGAGTGAAAAGAAGGAAAGGCAGTTTTAAGAGAGCATACAGTTTTAGAACTGTTGGTATTTTATTTATTTATTTACTTATTCATTTATTTTTATTTTTATTTTTTTTAAAGATTTTATTTATTTGACAGAGAGAGCACAAGCAGAAGGAGAGAGAGGGAGAAGCAGGCTCCCTGCTGGGCAAGGAGCCCGATGTGGGACTCGATCCCAGGACCCTGGGATCATGACCCGGGCCGAAGGCAGCCGCTTAACCGACTGAGCCACCCAAGCGTCCCATCATTTATTATTTTTTATTTAAAATTTTCTTTCAGCAAGAATAAAAGTTTGACAAATACTGAATGTCCAGAAGCACCGATCTCAGAATCTGTTTTTCTTTTTCAGTTAGAGTTTTCTGCCCACAGTCTGATTTAGAGATACCAGAAAATCCCTACCGGTGATTTATTATAGAAAACAATCACCACCACTGTTTATGATGCCTCTCATTATGAGGACAGCTTAATTTATTTTTAAATTAAATCATTACTCAGAACAGAATCAATAATAACACATGGTGTATGCCATATCATTTTTGACCCCCTTTCTGAATCAAATCTATAAATAGAGGCTTTCCCTAATAACCCAATAAAATTTCTCCATTTAACTCAATAGTTTAGATAGGAAGAAAGTAATCACTGATTATGTGAGCTGTCAGAAATAAGTGACCTCATAAAATGTATCACTGAAAATGTACAAGCAGGCCTAGGATTGAAGTCTCATTCATGGCTGGACAGAGGCCTTCCCTCTGGGCTAGGGAATGCACCCTTGGTATGTGAACTCAGGATCCCACTCTTCGATCCTGAATCCCCCTGACTTGTTCTGAGGTCTTCTCCAAGATACTAATCTTAATCTCTTCTAGTACAAAAATAGGTCTGATCTGCCTCTACACTTGCAGGCCTCCCAGCCCTTCCCCAACACCCCCCTGGTTTCCTAGAGCTCTTAGTACTTTTTTGTAGGAAGCAAGGTAGGGCTCAGGATGCCCAACCAGTGGCTGTTTGTCCTGCAGTATTTGATTCCTTGTCAGAATGGTATTTGTTGACCATCTCTGGAAACTGATCAGGAAATGGGAGTGTATTAAATCACTAATACAGATTTGAAAATAAATGGAAAGCCCAGGGTAAAAATATGTTCATTGTTCTCTGCAGGCCAAAACCCAGAACAGAGAAGAATCCTTTGACTTCTCCAGATCCCATGAATATAAGTCAAACCCTTCAGCCGTTGCTGGTAATGAAGTTTCCGGGGCATCTACCAAAGGTTATCCCCCTCCTGTTGCAGCAAAACCTGCCTTTGGAAGGTCTATACTGAAGCCCTCCACTCCTGTCCCTCCCCCAGAGTGTGAGGAGGTAGGAGAGGGCAGTGAGGAGCAAGAAGGCACTCCCAAGTCTGTCCTGGGCAAAGTAAAAATATTTGAGAAGATGGATCACAAGGCAAGATTACAGAGAATGCAAGAGCTCCAAGAAGCACAGAACGCAAGGGTAATTGTTTTTAAATCACTAGATTGCCTTAGCATGTCAAGAGTAAAAATGTTCAGTTTCATTTCATGTCATGATTTGCAGTCCTTTTTTCCCTGGTACAGACATGAAGAGGATGTTCACGTGCCTGATACCACAGGCTATGTGTATATCATTTCCAGATTACCAGCTATCACTGTGTCCCTCTTTCTTCTAATCAAGAAAGCCTAACAGTATAGGTGAAAAAGATTCTGCTTTTCATACCTCAGAACTTAGATCAGGTTCTGGAATGGGGAAGTAGGACAAGAGAATCAGTGCCTCTCTGAAGTTATTTTTCCTTAGAACATGTGTTGTATTTGTTTGGTAACTGAATTTTAATTTGCTCCCAGATTTGCCATAGAAACCAAGCAAACCTTGGATGCTAAAATGAAAGGCCCATAGATTGTACTTTTTGATACTGTTTGAATTTTTGTACCATATGCACATCTAACCTTTCACAAGTCAAAGAAGAATGTAAGTAAAGACTCATGGAACATACTCTGCCCAGTATGGGAGTTTTTCTTCATTTAAGACTCACAACAGCAGCAGTGCTTCTGAGCATTTTTCTTTTTTTGTTTTGTTTGTTTGTTTTGGCAGTAAAATATACATAACATTTACCATTTTAACCATTTTTTCCCATTTTAACTATTTTTTAAGTGTTCAGTGGCATTAAGTACATTTACAGTGTTCTCCAATCCTCACCACCATCCATCTCCAGAACTTTTTCATCCCTCCTCACTGAACCTCCCCCCATTACCCCCTCCCCCATCCCTGGTAATCACCATACTACTGTCTGTCTTCATGAATTTGACTACTTAGGAACCCCAGTTAAATGGAATCATACAGTATTTGTCCTTGTTGTAGCATGTGGCAGAATTTCATTGCTTTTAAACATTTTTCTTATTTGACATGTAATACTAGGCAATCACATACAACCATAAAAACTAGAGAGTTGCTTCTGTTTTTCCTCCTCTATTTAAAATGGGATTGGAAAATGGGACCAGCAAGAAACCAGCAAGCCACCCAGCAATTATTCATTCTTTCCCTTTTGTTCTTTTTTTCTTCCCCTGTAATTACTACAGATTGAAATTGCTCAGAAGCATCCTGATATCTATGCAGTTCCAATCAAAACACACAAGCCAGACCCTGGCCTTTCCCAGCACACAAGGTAAGGGCTGCTCAGCAGTATTAGGTGTAAAAAGGGGGCCTGGACTCCTGAGAAAGAATTTCTTCACCTACTTTTCAGTGTAACAAGACAACATTTTTTTTCCTGGCCAACTATTTACCTTATTCAGTCCAAAAAAATTTTTTTAAAGATTGATTTATTTCAGAGAGAGAGAGAGAGAGAGCACAAGCAAGAGGGGCAGAGGGAGAGGGAGAGAGAATCTCAAGCAAACTCCACAGTGAGCACTGTGCCAGACACAGGGCTCGATCCCAGGACCCTGAGATCACGACCTGAGATGAAACCAAGAGTCGGACGCTTAACCAACTGCACCACTCAGACGCCCCCTTATTCAGTCAAATTTAATTGTAAAGATTATAGAGCCAAAATTTCATAGTAAGTAAAACCGACAAAGTGTAATCACTGACATTTCAAATTAGTCCCCTTTGACACACTGAAGCACAGATATGCTAAACTGTATTGGGATAGCACATGAGCAAAATTCCTGGGTTTAGATACTAATTGTGGCTCTTATTCAATATATTCTGGCTCTTAGTCAAGCTCCTTAATTCCTTTGCATCACATAGCAAAGTCAGGCCACTTGTGCTGAACTGCAGTCTGAAGAGAAGGTGACAATCAATTGACCAGTGTTGGTAAGATGCTTTATATTTAAAATGCTACATAAACATTAGGAATTATGGCAGTGTCTTCCTGTCGAGGTTTTAATACTGGATTGTCCTGCTTCCAAGAATAGAAAAAAACAAGTCACATTTTCTTGTGGCCAATGTGACTGGAAGCTAGAGTTTAGTTTTATAGCAGTAGAAAACTAGAGGCAAATTTCTTCTTTAACAATTGAACCGTGGTACAGCCAACCAGGTGGCCCCTAGTTGACTGAAACTAGAAGAGAAGTCACTCTGCTGGATGAGCTTGTAGCCAAAGACACAGGTGGGGAAGGCACCGTCGGTCCAATCGGGGAATTCTTAGGTCAGGGAGCACAGGGCTGGCTTCCTCACTCACTGCCCACGTGGGCACTGGCCTTAACCTGTTACTCCCTGACGATGAACCTGCAGCGGGGCCAAAAGTGTCCCTGGTCTGTCAGCAGAGTGTGGCGTGTGTCTCAGAGGTTTGCAATCAGTCCTGGGCACATGGCCGCACTTCCACGGGGCAGTCAGAAGCCCTGGATGAGCTGTGATGCATTTAACACTCTCACTTTGTTAGTTCCAGGCCACCTGAGCCCCAGAAAGGTCCTTCCAGACTCTACCAGGATCCCAGAGGAAGTTATGGCAGTGATGCTGAAGAGGAAGAATACCGCCAGCAGCTGTCAGAACACTCAAAGCGAGGTTATTACGGCCAGCCTTCCCGGTACCGGGACACAGAATTATAGAGGACTGCGAACCGACTCTTCTGTCTCTCCGCGGCCACCGCTTCAGAGCAATGCTCCCACTGAGCCACGGGATGGTTCTTTCTAGTGAAAATACACTGTGGAGATGTGGGACCTGAACTCCCGTCTCCTCAAGGGGAGCCCAGGGGTCAGCCAATGGAAATTAAGAACTGAAGGCTCTGTGGAACTGGGTCTCGGGAGTTTATGGCCTTTTGCTCAGAATTAAGAAAAACACTACAGTCTGATACTGTTACCTGTTTCAGTGGACCAAATTCTGTATTAATTCATTTGCATATTTTTAACATGTATATTAAGAAGTGATAACTATTTTCCCTCATCAATATCTGCCTTAGAGGACTGTTTCAGTGAGAGACAGAATGTGGAAAAGGAATTAAAATACTGTCAGACTCAAACTAAATTCAAAGAAATATTACAATTCTAAGTGCCTTTGATGAGAAGTGTCTTAAATTTTCTTCCTCTGAAGCTTTATGCAAAGCCATAATGGACTAAAACATTTTTTTTTTTCCATGTGCTAGTGTTTTTTTTATTGTTATGTTAATCCCCAGGACTAAAACATTTTGACTAAAGTTTTTTACCAGCTTACGAGCTATGGTTTTCTCTGCACTGTGTCATCTTTTCAAGGCATTTGTCTTTGTAATATTTTCCATAAAATCTGACTGTATATATAGTAGCTATACTTGGTAGTTCAGTTACCAGTGCTAAATAGCTTGAAGACCAAGGAATTGGTATAGAAATTTTTTGTTCCTTTAAAACCATGTGCTCCACAAAAGCAGATACTTCAAAAAACCGTATTTCCAAAAGTGTGTGTATTGACAACAGTTTTATAATTTAATAAAAAGGATACTGCAATCAATAATTTGCTTTGTGGTAGATTTCTACACTCGTTTCTATTTCTGAAAGCAACTTTTATTTCAATTAGTGATCATGAAATGAGAACACACTCCTTGCTGAACATGAAAATGGAGACCCATGTGGAAAAGAAAATGAAACTTACCCAGCATCTCATCCTTCAGATAATTTTAGTGCATTTCCTCAGAGTACATATTTGTGGATGTCTGTATGTGTTATAATTAGGGGTATACCGTATTTGCAGTTCTGTTTTCTACTTTCTCCTTTTTTTTTTTTTTTTTTAAGGATTTTATTCATTCATTTGAGAGAGGGTGAGCACAGTGGGGGGGTGGCTTGGGGTGAGGGGTTGGGGAGGGACAAGCAGACTCCCTGCTGAGCACGGAGCCCCATGTGGGCTTATCCTCATGACCCTGAGATCACGACCTGAGCCAAAATCAAGAGTCAGATGCTGGGCGCCTGGCTGGCTCAGTTGGTTAAGCGACTGCCTTCCGCTCAGGTCATGATCCTGGAGTCCCAGGATCCGAGTCCCGCATCCGGCTCCCCGCTCAGCAGGGAGTCTGCTTCTCCCTCGGACCCTCCCCCCCTCATGTGATCTCTCTCTCTCGTTCTCTCTCTCTCTCAAAAAAAAAAAAAGATGCTTAACCAACTGAGCCACCGAGGCGCCCGTTTTCTACTGTTTCTATTTAACATTCTATCATGAACGTTTCTCACAGATAGTTAAAACTCAGGTATGCATCATTGCTAGTTAACTGCAAAATAGTATATCCTGTGACTTCATTACTAGACAATTCTGCTATCTTTAGTAGTTTGGATTGTTTCCAGTTTTTTGTCTCTTTTACATGCGATGTACCTCTGTGTATAATCCATTTCCGTACATCAATGATCAGCATTTTAATCCTTTTCTGCAGGTAGCTTCTCAGAAGTGCAATTACTGAGCAAAAGCATAAGGAACATTTTTAAGGCTCTTAATATCTACTGCCAAATTGCTTCCTAGAAAAGTTGCATCAATTTATACTCCCACATTCACTCTTTAAAGGTTGTTTAGATGTTTAGAAGTTAGATGATATTTAGAAGTTAAACAAGACGGCCTAGGAATTTAGGCTTGTATGAATCAAAAATACACTGAATTTAGGAAAGAAGAAGAGTCTTGGTTTCCATTAAGAGTCTTTCATAATATGAACTGCCACAAAGGTGTTTAGCTTTGAGTTAGAAATTCAGCTTACTCAAAACAGAGTTGTATTATAAATATGTCCTCGATTGTGTCTCTATCAATCTTGGTGCTAAAATTTATAAACCATTTAGTGCAGTACCATGAATTTCTGAGCAGTCCTGAAGACACTGACTCAAATCTGTGTATTTGGTAAATAAAAGTCACCTTTTGTGGATGGAAGAAGATACACTGGTTATATGATGACTTAGTTTGCTTGTGTCCTTTAACTACCTGAATGAGCCTTTGGAAAGGAGGCTTTTCATCAGGAGCTGGGCTGTCATCTGGCTCTAGCACTTTTTTTGTGGTACATTAAGTGGTGCAGACCAGCAGGACCTCTGTTCCCCATAAGGTCCCACAGTATGCCCGACGGACCACTAGTGCCTGCCCCACCCATTTATTATTTCATTAATACTCTGTTCTGGAAAGGATTTAAGGCTGCCTATGATATATGTGGGTTGTAATTAAAAAAAAAAGGGCACTAGGCAAATGAGGAAAGAAGGGAGAAGGATGTCAGAATAGGAAAGACAAAGCCACGAGTGAGGGTAGTGTTCACTACACATTGTCTGGGCTCCTCTGTTTTCCAGAGGCCCGTGTAGGGCACAAGATGACTGCTACCTGATTTGATTCAAAATGTCCATAAGGAGGTGGGGAAATTGTTCTGGAATTCTCCCCCTACTCCCACTCTTTTTATTCTGTGGGGCTTTACACTGTGTCCTGCACCCACGTCCACTTGCTTGCAAGGATGACTTTGGAGGTCTGTTTCTTAAAGATTTTATGTATGTATGTATGTATGTATGTATGTATAAAGGTTGTATGTATGTATGTTTGTATGTTTAAAGGTTTTATCTGTGTATTTGACAGAGAGACAGCGAGAGAGGGAACACAGGCAGGGGGAGTGGGAGAGGGAGAAGCAGGCTTTCCGCTGAGCAGGGAGCCGGACGCAGGGCTCCATCCCAGGACCCTGCGATCATGACCTGAGCCGAGGGCAGACGCTTAACGACTGAGCGACCCAGGCGCCCCTAAAGATTTTATTTTTAAAATAATCTCTACACCCAACGTGGAGCTTGAACCCACAACCCCGAGATCAAGAGTCATATGCTCCACCGACTGAGCCAGCCAGGCCCCCGCCAGAGGTGTTTCTTACCGTGTTCTTTCATGTAAGCCAGTAGCACAATTCCAAGAGCCCTTTAGTAAAAATTCTGGAGAAGGCACCCAGAAAGTGCGGGGGAGAAACACCACCCTGGAGCCTGGTCTAATCCAGACATCAATTCTAGAGTATCTGGGGCCAATGCCTCCCAAATAGCCATATGACAGGCATAAAGCCGCAAGAAAAATACATCCCCACCTTTCTGGAAAATCCATTTTACTCAAAGACGGGGGGAAGGGGGGTGTTTAAAACATAGGGCAGATCATGCAGCACAATGCAAACCTCACACGAACTAGTGGAATAAAACATGGCACTTACCTGAACCACTGCATCCTCAGCAGGTGCGCGGCCTCCGGCCTCCACGCCCGACCGGAGCCTTCCGGCGTCCTCCACACGGAGGTCCGGCCTCACAAGCAGCGTGCTCAGTGTCTGCCAGTCAGAACAGTGCTTCCTAACTCCCCGTCCGTTCCCGAGCTTCCTGGTTCTGTCAACCACGATTTTGCTCCAGGGACAGCAGAAATGGGAGCGAGGGGGCTCGGGGGAGGTCTGAATTCGGGTAGCAGCACCAGCACCAGGCCTTGAGTATAAAATGCGCGGGAAGTCCAAGGTAAGTCCTCAATGGGAGGCCAGAGCTCAACCCCATCAAGAAATGCCGTCGAACAGTGTAAAACCCGTGCCTCCTAGTTTTCCCACTCCAGCGGCAGGGACGCCAAGCCACCTGTTCACCCAACTGGCCTCGGGTTTTGAGGGCTACTCCGTGCGTGTGCGTGTGCGTGCGTACGCATGCGTCCGTGCGTGTGCACGCGCACATGCGCGCGTGCGCTCATCGCACGTCTTCGCCTCTCTCCCTCAAGCAAGGGACTGCGTGCAGAGAGAGGCTGCTGAAAGGCTGGAGCGCCTGGCGGAGCAAGGCGCCAGGGCACAGAAAACCGCGCAGCATGTGTCAGGATGATGAATGGGCTGTGAATCTACTGAGGCCTCCAAGATGAGCGATGTTTCCTGTATAGTGTTTTCGGATGGGCTGGGGGAGACATTAGAAGAACTAGAGCATTGTCCTTTAGGCAGAATGGGGAGGGGAAAGCCTAAGTACCTGTATCAGCAGGGTTCTCTAGAGAAACAGAACCAACAGGATGGGGCGCCTGGGTCGCTCAGTCAGTTAAGCGTCTGCCTTCTGCTCAGGTCATGATCCTGGGATCGAGCCCCCTGTCGGGCTTCCTATTCAGTGGAGAGCCTGCTTCTCCTTCTCCCTCTGCCTGCCGCTCTGCCTACTTGTGCTCTCTGTGTATGTATGTATGTATGTATGTATGTATGTATGTATGTATAAATAAATAAATAAATAAATAAATAAATAAATAAATATCTTTAAAAAAAGGATGTGTATATTTATTTATTTTAAGGAATTGGCTCATAGGATGAGTACCTCCAAAATCTGCAGAGTAGGCAGAGGTAGATAGCGATCTCCTGCAGAGGCAGCCCTTAGAGGTTGTAAGCTCAGGTTCTGGAATCAAAGCAGTTTTACATCACGTTTTGTCAGTTACTAGCATAGAACCTTGGCCAAGTTACTCAACTGTTTAAGCCTCGTTCTTTTCATGTATAAAGTAAGGACAGAGAACGGCAACACTATGTCATATTTGTGTGGGGAGCACTTAAATAGGTTGGTGTGCATAAAATGTTTGCAGTAGTAGTTGGCACAAAATAAATGCTCAATAAAAGTAGCTAGTAGCATTATCCCTATCAATGGTTTCACCATACCAGTTTAGAAACATGAGTGATGTCTTTGATTTTCTTACTCTTCCTCCAAATGATGACCTACTTTATTCAACTTAAGAACTATTTTTAATTTGTCCCTCCGTCCCTTTTCCCACAGCCACTACCCTAGTTCAGATGGTTGTAAACTTTCTAATCCTCTCTCCAGCTAAACAGAATCGTCCTTCTAAAATAGATCCGAGAATGTCTCCTGCTGCTTAAAAAAAGTGAAGACTTCCCCTTGCCTACAACAAAGTTTAATTCTTTTATTTTTTATTGAGATACAGTTGACATATAACATTGTGTAAGTTTAAGGTATGCAACGTGTTGACTTGATACATTTATATATTGCATTATGATTACCACCTTAGTGTTAGCTAACACCTCTATCATGTTATGTAATTACCGTTTCTTTTTTGTGGTGAGAACAAGTAAGACCTAGTCTCTTAGCAATAAAGTTCAATTCTTTATCATAGCATTCAAGGTGGAAGACTGCATCATCTAATTCTTCATGCCCTCTCTTTATTTATGTCCTTTGCCATATGACTTTACAGTTCCTTCCACTAAAGGGTTGGAATGTATTTCCCCACCACTTGCCTTCGGATTGACCGTGTGTTTTTCTCTCTTGCATCTCTGCTATCCTATGAGAGGAAACTCCTCAGGCTAGCAGCTGTTCTCTGAGCAGGGTGAGAGGGAGCAGAAACATTCTAGCTGAGTCCAGCCTACATCGGCAGAAGTATAAGAAATAATAAACAAGCATTGTTTTAAACCGCTGAGTTTTGGGGTGGTTTGTTATGTAATAGTAGACCCCCAAATCCTTTTTCAGGTAACTTTCTCCTGCAAAGCCCATGTATCTTCCAATTTCATAGGAGGACTTGTTCCCAACTATGATAATGTGATTTATAAGAAATATATAGTTGGTCATTCAGATAGCCAAAATATATTTTTCATGTTGGTCTCTGTCCACAGTTCCTGGTTCACAGCCCCCCAAACCCTTGGAACTTCCTAAGTGTTAAGAGTGATAAAGGAATTTTCTGTTATATTAACGAGGTGACTTTTAGTCCCCACCCATGGATGAGGGCTGGTTGCCAGGATAACCAACCATGTGATTAGAGCATTGGAACCTTAGGTGCCCACCCCCCCGAGTTGAACCAGCCAATGAACAATGACTTAGTCAATCATGACTATGCATTGGAACCTCCATAAAAACCCAAGAGGGCTGGGTTCAGAGAGCTTCCTGATTGGTGATCACGTGGAGATGCAGGGAGAGTGGCACCCAGGAGAGGGCATGAAAATTCCACAAAATTACCCCCTACCTTGCCCTATGTATCTGGCTGTTGATTTGCATCCTTTATCATATTCTTTAATAAACTGGTAACATAAGTTAAGTGTTTCCCTGAGTTCTGTGAGCTGTTCTAGGACATTAAAGGAACCTGAGGAGGGGATGGTTGGAACCTCCAATCTGTAGCCAGTAGATCAGAAGCACAAGTAACAGCCTGGGGCTTGTGACTGGCATCTGAAGTGAGTGGAGTGACTGAGTCTTTAACCTGTGGAATCTGATGCTATCTCTGGGTGGACAATGTCAGAAATGAGTTGAATTCTGCAACACCCAAGTGGTAGTTGAGGATTGCTTGGTGTTGTGTGTTGAGGAGCTTCCCCTGATCCCCACCCCACACACACTGGAATTGGGTCGGGGAACCAAAGAAAGTTGGTATCAGTTGACCAATACATTTCTTGAATTCTCTGCTGTTTCTTCAGCTGAGAATACGCTTCCCTTTTCTTCACCATCTTTCAAAATCCTACTCATCCTTCTAGGTCCAGCTAGTATGTCACATTTTCTGTCAGGCCTTCTCTGATACCTCTGTTACCTCTGATAACACCAATTCCTTCAATAATCTCCCATAGTCCTTTATCTATATTCTCTGATACTCTAGTTATCAAAGTACACCTATGCTTCCCACTCACCTCTAAGCTTCTTCAAGGGGAGTATGTGTGGGACTGACTCATCTTTGTATCCTCTTCAGTGCCCTGCATATATTCCAGAAATGTTTGTTGGAAAAATGGAATGAATAAATGAGGGAGGAATAAATTAAAATGTGATGTCTGTCTTCTGCAAAAGCATATCAGTGACCTAATGATTTGCTGACATTGGACCCAGTTTAAACTTCAATTCTGATACCACTGATATAAACTGGAGAACATTAGTAAAACAAGTCAAGAAAAACTGCTAAGAATTTAGTTTGGCTAGGAAAAGACAAACTCAAAGTATAATTTTCAAGAGGATGAAATTATGATTCTCATGCAAATATAAAATGAATACATGTCAAAGGTTTTATTCAGTATATTACTTAATGAAGGAAACAGTAAGGTATTCATACTGGCTTAAAGAGCATTTGAGGGGGCGCCTGGGTGGCTCAGTCGGTTAAGCAACTGCCTTCAGCTCAGGTCATGATCCCAGGGTGCTGGGATCAAGCCCCGCATCGGGCTCCCTGCTCGGCGGGAAGCCTGCTTCTCCCTCTCCCATTCCCCCTGCTTGTGTTCCCTTTCTCGCTGTCTCTCTCTCTCTCTCTCTCTGTCAATTAAATAAATAAATAAAATCTTTAAAAAAAAAAAGAGCATTTGAGGGGGGCACCTTGGTGGCTCAGTCGTTAAGCATCTGTCTTCGGCTCAGGTCATGATCCCGGGGTCCTGGGATTGAGCCCCACACCAGGCTCCCTGCTCAGGGGGAAGCCTGCTTCTCCCTCTCCCACTCCCCCTGCTTGTGTTCCCTCTCTTGCTGTGTCTCTCTCTGTCAAATAAATAAAAAATCTTAAAAAAAATAAATAAATAAAGAGCAGGGGCGCCTGGGTGCCTCGGTTGGTTAAGCGACTGCTTTCGGCTCACGTCATGATCCTGGAGTCTCAGGATCAAGTCCCGCATCAGGCTCCCTGCTCGGCGGGGAGTCTGCTTCTCCCTCTGACCCTTCCCCCTCTCATGTGCTCTCTCTCTCTCTCGTTCTCACTCTCTCAAATAAATAAATAAAATCTTTAAAAAAAAAAATAAAGAGCATTTGAGGAGCTAGGTACACATAAGCAATTAACTGAGGAATATTACAATAAGAATTCTGTTATGTAAAAAACTGGTTAATATTCTATAGAACAGTAAATTATTACTTTTGTAGATATCTTTTTCACCAGACAGAAATGATTTGTACCTCTACCAGATAAAAATTTACACAATAACATGTAATTTCACTAAGTCTGGGAACTTTGGTAAATAGTTTTAGCACTAATTAGTCACTGTGTGAATTACGCTTAATAGTCACACCAATTATTTTGTAGATCATTAAAAAGATTAATTCCTGAAATTTGGATTATCACAGGAATTTTGGCAAGCTAAGTCAATTAAAAGTATTTATTGAGTGTGTCTGTGTGCAGATAAACAAAAGTACTATGTTCTGAATATGATCCATTTTCTGACTTTCAGAAGTTTACACTATAAATTATTGGTGTAGGAATTTCCTGAATGGATAGTCAGATTGGTTCTTTGAAACAGCCCTGCATGGTGGGAGTGGCAGTTATAGCTCTGCTAATTTTATAAGTAATCCATAACTTCATTATGTAACTTGCTCAGAATCCGTCAGCTATTAAATCACACATACAGTTTGGATTCAAAACAAGGATTTCTGTTTCTCAGTCCAGTCTTCCTGTTTCTTCTAGAGGCCCCTTTCATAGGATGTCTTGAAATAGTTTTTTTTTTAAGATTTTATTTATTTATTTGACAGAAAGAGACACAGCGAGAGAGGGAACACAAGCAGGGGGAGCGGGAGAGGGAGAAGCAGGCCCCCTGTGGAGCAGGGAGCCCAATGCGGGGCTTGATCCCAGGACCCCGGGATCATGACCCAAGCCGAAGGCAGACGCTTAATGACTGAGCCACCCAGGCGCCCCTTGAAATAGTTGGTGGATCATGTTGTATGGCTTTCAGTTTACAATTTTTTTAAGAAAGATTTTATTTATTCATTTACTTGAGAGGGAAAGAGAGAAAATGAGCAGGAGGGAGAGGGAGAGAGAATCTGAAGCAGACTCCAGGCTGAGTGCAAAGGCCCATGTTGGACTCAATCCCACGACCTCGACATCATGACCTGAGCCGAAACCAGGAGTTGGATGCTTAACTGACTGAGCCACCCAGGCGCCCTTCAATTTACAAAAAATAAATAAATAAGTAAATAAAATAGTACTTTAGAGCTGGGCCTGCATATTGTGAGAACCCACAGAACTCACCTAGTTCACAAACTTCTTTGGCCTACACGGGGCAATGAAATTTTCTTAAATTTAAACATCAGCAGATTTTACGCACAAGTCCACATTTGGGATATTTCTTTACAAAATGGCAGATTTGGCAGTTCTGGGCTCACGTCTGTGCATGACCGCAGGCCGGAGCTGGGTGTCCGCTGCCCCGTACAGAGAGCACCCACCTTACTCATCTGGCCTTCGTTATGGCGGAGTGCACTGAGTTTGCAAGCCCAGCTCACCTCTTCCCTGCATCCCCCCCCCCCCCCAAGCAGTGTGCAGCATCCAGGCATCTGCACGGGAAGCCAGGGTCCTGAACACGAAGAAGGAACTCTGCAGCCCCTTTGGGCTGGTTTGCCACTTACTTGACATGACAGACCAGAGGTTTCACGTGGTTCTCAAGGGAACTAATGAGTATACCTCTTCAAGTCCTGTTTTCTGTGGCTATTACTGTTGGAATGGGTTGGAACAAGAACAAGAGATCTGGGGAAGGCTGGCAGATATATTTGTGTTGCTTAGACCTTGAAATTCTGCTGAAAAGGACCAAATGGGATTTCGGAGGGATGGCTGGCTACCTTTGTTAGTAAGGTGACTGCAGAGTTCATATTTGTGGACGTGGTCTGGGGAAATGCATTCTGAAAAATTCTCTGAAGAAACAGAACTTTGTCTAGTACATTCCAGGGGATTAGATAATAGTTTTAGGCCCAGCTGCTGGACTTGTGCTGTGCCTGTATTCTTCTTCAGGCCTAAATTAATTAACATTTCATAAATTAGTCATTACTTATCCATCCATAGACATGCAGGTGACAGAGAAGAGAGGAAGCCAATGCTACACTCTTCTGCTTTTGGACTAACTGGGCTCAAAGGGGGTCACATGGAAGAACAGTAGTGCTCATTCTGTGGGATGGGAACAGGAGGCCGTGCTTTCTCCCCACCCATAACTTTGTTGTTTGCTGCACAGATAATTGTGCTAAGAGAGGAAAAGTGTCCTAGGAGAGGGAGCCCGAGAGCCTGGGCTAGAGCCAGTCACCCCCGTCCTCAGTTCAGACATCTGGCTGCACTTAGTCACTGGTCCTGTGACCCAGGCTATGTTGCCCGAGGCTCAGTCTCCTCTACAAAAATGGGATAGCAGTAGTTCTGCTCACAAGTGTGACTGTGAGAAATGAAGAATCAGTGTAAGTGACTGGCCCGATGTAAAGCACTACACAAATATGAGCCAAACCTACCACCAATATATGTTGGCTTCCTTTCCTTGTGTGTATGTGTGTGTGTGTGTTAAAGATTTTATTTATTTATTTGAGTGAGAGAGAGCACAAGTGGGGGGCGGGGAAAAGCAGACTCCCTGCTGAACAGGGCACCCGATGTGGGGCTCGATCCCAGGACCCTGGGATCATGACTTGAGTCGAAGGCAGACGCTTAACCAACTGAGCCACCCAGGCGCCCCCTCCCCCCCATTAACCATTTTAAAGTGTACAACTCAGGGGCCCTTGGTACATTTGCAGTGTTGGGCAAACATCACCTCTATCTAGTCCCACGACATTTTCATCACCCCACATGGAAACCCTGTTTCCATTAAGCAGTTACTCTCCATGCACTCCTCCCCTAGCCCCTGGCCACCCCTAGTCCGCTTTCTCTACAGAGTGGCGTATTCTGGATGTTTCATATAAATGGAATCCTACACTATGTGACCTTTTGTGTCTGGCTTCTTTCACGTAGCATAATACCTCGGAGGCTCAAAAACCATTATTTTGATTATCACTACCTTTTGAAGTCCTCTGGCTAACGTTCCAGAATTATGAGGATCCTTTTTGAGAGTGAAGAGAAGATATTAAAACCCAAAACAAATAATGGTTAAAACGCCTTCTAGGACAAATAGAGCTTCCTTCTTTGCATGTTTAGGTGCCAGATATTTTGGGGTAAGTGGGAGACAAAGCTGCAGGTCACTGCAACCTCATAGTGACACAAGTGACAGGGCTGGGTGTGTCTCCCGTGCTTGTGGGTCATCCCTCACCCATAGCTGCTGCTGATGAGGCTGAGGGCAAACACCCACGTTTAAGAACTAGAATGCTGCAGAGCAGCCTGAACCCTGTCCGAACAGACTTCTCCACATGCCTGGACCTCAGGCAGGTGCTGAACATGGAGTTGATAGGCAGAGGGTCAACAGGCCGTGTGTCAGCCCCGGAGAAGAGGCGAGAAATTCAGAGAACAGCCCAAAGCCCTTGCCTATGGGGAAGGTCTATTTAAGACTATCATCAACAACCAGACAAACCAGTCATAGGCCCTTCCTGTAATATGCACTTAATTGAGCGCCTTGTCTCTAGGGCCTCAAAAATGAACAGGGGCCTGTGGTGGCTCAGTGGGTTAGGCTTCTGACTTTTGATCTCAGCTCTCAGGTCTTGGTGTCAGGGTTGTGAGTTTGAGCCCCGAATTGGGCTCCATGCTGGGAGTGGAGCCTACTTAAAAAAAAAAGCGGGGGGGGGGGGCGCCTGGGTAGCTCAGTCAGTTGAGCGTTGGACTCTTAATTTCAGCTCAGGTCATAATCTCAGGGTTGTGAGATCGAGCCCCGAGTCAGGTTCACACTGAATGTGGAGCCTGCTTGAGATTTTCTCTATCCTTCTCCCTTTGCTCCTTCCTGCTCATGCTCACACTTGTTCTCTCTCTTTCTAGAAAGAAAGGACGAAAGGAAGAGAAAAAAATGAACAAAATGAGGTAAGTTCCTAGTGATCTCTGTGTCATGAGAAACAAGTGAGTAAATCCATATAAAGGGGTTAGACCAGTCTTTGATACGTAGTACTCAATAGGAGGCAGCTGTTATTATTATTGCTATCATAGTGCCTTGTTTGATATATATTTTTTAAAGATTTTATTTATTTATTTGACAGAGAGAGAAAGACAGCTAGAGAGGGAACACAAGCAGGGCAGAGGGAGAGGAAGAAGCAGAGTCCCCGCTGAGCAGGAAGTGATGCGGAACTCGATCCCAGGACCCTGGGATCATGACCTGAGCCGAAGGCAGACGCTCAATGACTGAGCCACCCAGGTGACCCTTTTTGATATTTTCTGATTATTAATTATAGTAGTAATAGTAGCTGTAGTGGTAGTAAGATGGATGGATGGATAGATGGATGGATGGACGGACGGATGGATGGATGGATGGATGGATACAGCTGCAGTCCTTTGGGGATTCTGCCAGTTACTGCGTAGATTGAATCCAATTGTGCGTTCTTGAAATGGAGGGATAACTACAGGTGAGTTCAGGGACCTACCAGGGCCACCATGAGATGGACCTAATGCCCATTGATTATCTGACCTCCATAAGTCCTCTAACTGGTGGGCAACAGTGGTATTTTGGGTCACAAGAATGTAGAATCAATTCAAATCAGTAATTCAGTTTAAACAAATGATCAGTAATCCTCCAAAACTCTGATTATTTCTTCTTTTTCCAATCCATGGTCATCTGCTAAATCGCCTCAGGTCCCTTAGAGGAAGGCTGGGAGGTTTAAATTTCTAGTGGTGTAGCAAGTGCTTTCCTCAATGGGCCCAGCCGCCTCCTCATCCAAGGAGTGTTGGGTGTGTGAACTGCTCACAACTGGAAACTGAGAGACTGTGCCTTTCCATTATGATTATTCACGTCCTTTACCAAAACAAAAGCTTTTGGCTTATACAAATCAAGAAGATTTTTGAAGGCTAGCCATCTATATAAGTTCTGAGGACACTATGATCAACTAGCCCATGCCAAAGACCTCTGCAGGTCAGACTGATGATTACGGATCCCCTCTGCTGCCCATTACTTTAGCCATGCCTACCACGTCTTTGAGAATCAAGTGTAGCCACTTGGCCTCTACTACCTTGGGATCCTATCATTTCCCTCTCTGAGAAGCCCACCAACAAGGAAAGAACCAGAAATTGCAGCTAAACTTTCTAACTTCTGTGAATGTCTGAAGGCTCAGATCTAGATGTCTGGATATTAAAATCATACAAAAGTGTAGCTTAATACCTTCAATCTATTCTTTTAAAAACATTCTTTCATATCAATAAAGAAAGCTGAAAGCCCAATAGAAAAATGGGCAAAGGATAAACTTTCTTTAAAAAGAAATGCACTGGGGTGCCTGGGTGGCCCAGTCGGTTAAGCAACTGCCTTTGGCTCAGGTCCTGATCCTGGGGTCCTGGGATCGAGCCTCACGTCCAGCTCCCTGCTCAGCAGGGAGCCTGCTTCTCCCTCTCCCTCTGCCTGCCACTCTGACTACTTGTGCTCTCTATCTCTCTGTCAAATAAATAAATAAAATCTTTAAAAAAAAACAATGCACCTAACTAATGAATATATGAAAAAATATTTAGCTCCATTAATAATGACATGAAAATAAGAAAACAAAGAGATACTGGTTTTCCTCTGTGGGGCAGGCTGTGGAGCCTTAGAGTCTTACGTTTTGTAGTGGGAGTATAAATTGGTACAGACTGTCTGCCAGACAACATAGCAGTATACATCAAAACCCTTTTGGCTTGGATCCACAGTTCCGCTTCAAGAATTTATACTAAGGAAAAATGTATGAAGATGTCACAGAGCTGTTTTTATGTGTGAAGACTTGGAAATAACCTAAATATCCAACAGTAAGAACTTGGTGTAAATAAATGATGGTATATAGATGAAATATTCAGACATTCTGTCATTCATTAAAAAGCACTTATTGAGTACCTACTTTTTTTTTTTTTAAAGATTTTATTTATTTGACACACAGAGAGAGAGAGAGGCAGAGAGAGAGAGGGAGAAGCAGGCTCCCCACTGAGCAAGGAGCCTGATGCAGGACTCCATCCCAGGACCCTGGGATCATGACCTGAGCCGGAGGCAGCCACTTAAACGACTGAGCCACCCAGGTGTCCCTGAGCACCTACTTTATAAGAATTCTGGGTTAAGTATCTGCCTTTGGCTCAGTCATGATCTCAGGGTCCTGGGATGGAGCCCCACATGGGCTCCCTGCTCAGCGGGGGTCTGCTTCTCCCTCTCCCTCTGCCCCTCCCCCCCCCGCTCATGTGCTCTCTCTCACCCTCTCTCAAATAAATAAATAAAATCTTTAAAAAAAAAATCAAAAGGGAGTGTAATCGAGAGTGATGGGGGAGGGGGCTACTTTAGATTAAGTAGGTCAAGAAAAGCCTGACTGAGATGACATGTAAGTGAAGATGTAAATGGCAAGAAGGACATTAGACAGCATTATTATGTAGGTCTGTATTTCTTGACATGAAAAGATATTATAAGCCCTGTTTTCCCATAAAACCCTAAGTGTGGGGGTGGGATGGAGGGCGCTGTATGCCAGAAAGACGTGTGAAGGTATGGATATTGATTAGAATACTTCCCCCACTGCTAGTAACTGCAAACTTGACTCAAAGCTGATTGAACAATAAAGTAAGTTATTGATTCCTGCAGCTGAAAAGGCAGGCTTTCCGGGGGCTCAGTAATATCCCGGAGGACCTGGTTTCTTTCTGTCTCTCTCTTTCCTGCATTCCATGGAGTTGTTTCTTTTCTCATGATCCCAAGAGAGCTGCCAACAGTCCCTGGGTTACGTGTTTCCTCATTAAAGTCCAGTAGGACCTAGAGAGCCTCTTTGTTTCAATGCCGCAGAAAAAGACATGAACTGCACTCTCGCTGGACTGGCTTGGGTCACATGACCACTCCTGAACCAAATTCCTTGACCAGGGGGATGGGCTTTAATGGTTAGCTGAAATCATTAGAGACCCAGCCATGGAGCTGACATCCAAGCAATCCCTACACCACCAGGCTGAGAACCAGGGGGAGAGAATATGTCCCAGAAGTTTGGGAAAAATTTTCCTAGAGGAAGGGGGAAAAGTTCTGGGTGGCAAATACCAGCTGTGTACTGGAAAACACCAAAAAATGAAAGTGTATCACTGAGCTTTGGATAATGGAATTACTAGTGATTTTTCACCTTCTTTTTTTTATACTTTACTGTCTGAATTTTTTACAGTGAGAAGACATTAATTTTTATAACTACAAGACAACAAAACTATTTCCCTTTTTTTTAATCTTGCAAAATGAATAAAAGACAATAAATGGATAAAACTTTTGTTTTTTTTTTTTTGGCCAGTGTGTAATAGCTCCCTACTTTGAATTTGCTTCTCCTTCCCTAAAGCATTATTTTTGCAACAAACGGGCTATTCCAACTTTTTCCCTAGGTAAAAAGGAAGGTGCTGTTACAGAGAGGTCCTTGGATCCTCAGTGTTCAGAATCTCCCTCCTACCGGCCCTGTTTCACTTAACAATTTAACAATGCCTGCCGTCTAGCTCTTCCCGGCTTCAAACGTGCTATTCTGGGCCACTGTAATTACTCAGCCAGTTGAGAGTTCTCTTTGGCGACAACTGAGATACTGCAAACTAAGAATAGGAACCTGACTGATGAAGGACGGTGACAGTGATGGGGCCACGAGGAAATCTGCTCCCCACCAGGCTTCTGTAACAGACCTAACACTCAGTTTTGTTCTTCGCTCCTGAGTCTACCGCTGGTCTGCAATTTTGCTGTCCACGTGTTTCTTGAAATCTTGTCAGCTGCATATTCACCCAAATAATATGGGCTGGAGAGGCGTATTCAGGGTCCCAGAGAACATTCCTTCTCAGCTGGGCTTCCGGCCGGGAGCCCTGGGTCTATGTTTGCTAGACAATTCTCTCTTGTACACTTGGAGACTTTTTCCCCAGAGGCTTTTGATTTGAGGCCAAAAGGATATTTTTTTTTTTGCATTTTCCGAGAGCTTCTGAGAGAAACCAATGAAACTCTCTGACTTCATTGCACAGAGTACCCGCTCTTGTAAAGTGGCAGAGGATTTTGCAGCTAGAGTGTGGGCCCCACCTTCGCCCAGCTCTGTAGACTTGAGCAGTTTAATATTATAACCAGTGTTTGGGGCCTCCGCTGGAGGCCTTGGAGGCTGGCGGCTGGACTCTCCTGAGAGCTCACTCACACACATCTAGCGGCTGATGCTGGCTGTTGTCTGGAGTTTCAGCTCTTCTCCTTCTGCTTTCCCACGTGGCTTCTCGGAGAGTTGGTGCGGACTTCCTCACAGCATGGTGGCTGAGTTCCCAAGGCTCACACTCCAGAAGAGGGATCCAGGAGGAAATGACTTCTCCTCTGACCTAGCCTCACAAGTCGGCAATCATTATTTCTACCACATTCTATTCACTGAAGCAGTCATCAGTCCCGGTCAAGTTCAGAGAGAGACTCAATAGAATCTGCCTTTGGATGAAGAGATGCCAGGTTCTGGAAGAATGGGAGACTGGAAATTTTGCTGTGATGGCTTTGGGAAAATACAATCAGACACAGTTGCACATAGGTCTCTAAATGAGTATACCAAGGTACTTCCAAGACTCTGGATAATTATACTTTTTTTTTTTTTTTTTTTTTAATTTAGGGAGAGAGGGCGGGGAGGGGCAGAGGGAGAGAGAGAGAGAATCTTAAGCAGACTCCACGCCCAGTGAAGTGCCGGACCCAGAGCTCAATCTCATGACCCTGAGATAGTGACCTGAGCTGAAATCAAGAGTCAGACACTTAACTGAGCCGCCCAGTCGCCCCTGGATAATTATATTTTAAAATAGAGAAAGGTGATGGTGTTGGAAAGGAGCATGGCTGGCTGCAGCGCCACAAAGATAGATGCTTGTTTGGTCTGGTTTCCCTGAGCAATCCCTGAGAGAAAGTCCAAGAAACAAGAAAGCCATAGGAAGGAGCCTAGGTCAAAAACCGTTACCTGGTTGCTCGAAATACCCTGCCCCACTATAGAGACCTTAAGTTTAAACAGTTGAATCTCCTGACAAACTTAAAGGATGGAATTCTGTGAAGGCAGAGACCAAGTCTGCCCTGTTCACATGTGTGGGCAAAGGGACCATGGACAGGGCTGGGTTATTGGCAAAGACCTGAGACTAAAGATTGGTCCCGAGTTGACCAGTAGGTTCCATTCTGCATGTCCTAGGTGAGGGCTGCAGTGTCAGCTCATTGGCATCCAAAGGTACCACAGGGTTGCACATTTCTGAGGCGCTCTATGAAAAAGACCCTCAAGCTTTGTGTGCGCTTTTTGGCCCACTTCTCTTTTCATGCCCATTTCCAAAGGAAGGGGCCTGCAAGTTGCAGGCGACACCATTAGAAATTCAGTCCCTGCTGAGAGTGAACAGGATCAAGTGCATTGATTCACATACCCTGAGTGGATTTATTGAGTGATTTTTAAGCCCCGGATGTTGGATATGGGTAAGATGGTGTCTTAGTGACTTCATAGCCTAAAGCGTGCTCTACAGTGTGACAGGGAAATGCTAACTAAAGGACGGAAGGATGAAAGAGAGGAGCAGGGTCGAGGAGACATGGCCTGAAGAGGAGAGAGGGAAGGACCCTGAGGCGGGAGCTTCTGCTCCCTTCCTTTTACTGTGACTTCCGGGCTACCCCTTAGCCAAGGGTTCACACGGAGGTAGCCTCTGGGTTCCCCACACAGTGACTCTCAAGTAGCAGCCTAACAGTAGATGAGAGTTGATGGATCCATCAACAAGCATATCATCCTCTCTATTCCCACTGAAGCCATGGTGGCTGGAGGTAGAAAATCGCAGGGCCGAGGAACAGAGTCTCCGATTGCCCAGGGCTGTTGGCGTAGTCTGTAGCATTCCTCAGACGTCTTCTAGGTGTGCTCTGTGGTCAGGCCTCTTGCCTCAACCCTTTGTTCCAGTGCCTTCCTCCTGACACCCACTTTTTCATGCCCAGACCCAGGCTGAGTATACTTCCTACACACCATGTGCGCATCTGCAGGCAATGAGAAAATCATAGATGCTGGGAGTTCGGAAGGCAAATACTAGGATGGGGTAGGGAAACTTCAGGTTTAGAGCATTCCAACGGAGAAGGGCAGAGACCACCAGGTGCTCTATTCATGGAAATTTCCTCTAAAACATTTGTCAAGTAGCAAGATCTTTTCATTGCCTTCTTGTCAGCAGAAGAGCTACTTCTCTCCAGTGTTCCAGACTTCTCTCTCTGTGTCTCTCTATCTCTGGCTCTGTCTTTCTGTCTCCCCTCAGCTCTTTTCTTCTTAAACTAAAGGACATCTCCAAGTCCTCAGATTCCCACTTACTCTTTCTTTTTTTTTTTTTTTTAAAGATTTTATTTATTTATTTGAGAGAGAGAGAGAGAGCACAAGTAGGGTGAGGGTGAGAGGGGGAAGCAGACTCTCCACTGAGCAGGGAGCCTGATGTGGGACTCGATCTCAGGACTCCGGATCATGACCCGAGCTGAAGGCAGACGCTTAACAGTCGTTAAGCCACCCAGGTGCCCCCACTTCCTCTTTCAATATAATCAGTCCTCCTCAGGAGCTCAACCACTCCTACTAGTGCTGTTCTTTTTTGCCTTAGGTATTATCTTAAATTTTGCTTGCTCCAGGAATCCTTCCAAGGCTGGGTTAGGCAGCCACACTGTGGGTTCCCACAGCAGTTTTGCTTTCCCACTAGCAAATCATTTATCACATTGCTAAAAATGTTGATTACTGCCCTTTGAATAGTATTTCTCCTCCTCTAGGCTTTAAGCTCTTTGAAAAAAGGAATAACCATTCCTTTTTTTTTCTTCCATTTTAGCTCCTGCACTGGGCATAAGGAAGGATTCAGTAAATTCATAACAGGAAAACATACATTACTTTATTTTCTTCCCTTAAAATTTTCCAGGAGCAAAAGAGAATGAGGAGAAAATTTGGAAATCTTGCATAAGGAAATGACACCCCCAATATATTTTGTACTGAATACTTGTACCAATATTGGGGATATTATGTTGTGGTGAGATATAGTTAAATTGAAGCAGTCCTCAAGGTTTGAGACATCAAGTTTCTGGGAACAGGGAGTGTGTCACCCTTAAATGGTAAACAGCCCTTCTGATTATCCTTCTATCAGGGAATAGCCAGGTACACAGCAAGGACAGGAACTAAGAGGATTGGTGCGATAATGTGATTTATAATAAGAAATATAGGGGTGCCTGGGTGGCTCAGTCGGTTGAGCGTCTGCCTTTGGCTCGGGTCATGATCTTAGGGTCCTGGGATTGAGTCCGGCATCGGGTTCCCTGCTCAACTAGCCTGCTTCTCTTTCTCCCTCTGCCCCTCCTCCAGCTCATGTTCTCTCTCAAATAAATAAATTTTTAAGAATCTTTTAAAAAAAGAAACATATATTTGGTCTTTATCCACTGTTTCTAGCCAAGCTCCTTAATTTCCTAAGTAATGAGAGCGATAGAGCCATAAAAGTCTTTTGTTAATAAACTGATCACTGATGGCCAATGATTTAATCAATCGTGCCTATGTAAAGAAGCTTCCATAAAACCACAATGACAATACCAACAAAACCCCAAAAAACCAAAAGCAGAAAAAGAGGGTTTCAGAGAGTTTTTGGGCTGGTGAACACGTGGAGGTGCGGGGAGAGTAGTGTGCTCAGAGAGAGCTTGGATGCTCCACGCCCTTTCTCCCTACTTTGCCCCGTGCAACTCTTCCCTTGGGCTGTTTCTGAGTTATATCCTTTTATTTTATTTTATTTTTTTAATTTTATTTTATTATGTGAGTTATATCCTTTTAGAATAAACAAGTAATCTGGTAAGTAAAATGTTTCTTTGAGTTCTATGAGCTGCTTGCAGATTAATCCAATCCCACAGTGGAGCTCCATTTATAGACGTGGGTCAGAATCAGAGGTGACAACCGGGATTTGTGATTGGCATCTGAAGTGGGCAGGGACGGGGCAGTCTTGTAGAACCGAGCCTTTCACCTGTGAGTCCGATGCTGTTTCCAGGTAGACAGTGTCAGAGTTGAGTTGAATTGTCAGGTTCCCAGTTGGTACCTGAGAATTGCGTGGTGGTGTGGGAACCCCCATACACGTTAGAATTGGGTGCAGAATCGTAGTTGGTGATTAAAAGTGGGATCAGAGTCAGAATTTTTAACTGGTCTTAAGTTGTGGGAGAAAAGGCTCAGATTTTCTGCCCTAAATTCTGAGTGCTGAGATTCCTAGGGAAATTGTTTTGTGCTTGATTTGCTTATTTTTTTTTTAAAGAAATGAATTTTGATTGTTATCAAAGTAATACATACGTATAATCAAAAAACCCAAATATTTTATTAAAAACCTATAGCAAAATGAAGTAGTCCCTGCCTCACCTGCCACATTCCCCAGTTCCACTCTCTGAGGCAATGGCTTTCAAACTCATTTAGCTGTGTTTTTTGGTTTTTTTTTTAACTCCTCTCCATTTTTATCTCCCTCTCTCTCTCTCTCTATCATCTATCTATTTAAAGATTTTATTTATTTATTTGACAGAGAGAGACACAGCGACAGAGGGAACACAAGCAGGGGGAGTAGAAGAGGGAGAAGCAGGCTTCCTGCAGAGCAGGGAGCCCGATGCGGGGCTCAATCCCAGGACCCTGGGATCATGACCTGAGCCTAAGGCAGACGCTTAACAACTGAGCCACCCAGGCGCCCCTCCTCTCCATTTTTAAATAGTGTAGTTATGTTGTTATTTCTTGACTTATCTATTTTTAACAGTATCTGTCTGGTGACCTCTTATTGGTATTGAGGGTGTGACTCTCTTAACCACATCCCTTCATACATTCCCTCCCATCATTGCCTCAGTAGTTTATCAGTGAAGATGAGATTCAGTTGCATATAACAGAAAATTCAAAATAACAGTGATCTAAACAGAATTTTCTTCCCTCTTGAGTAAGAGAAACTGGAAAGTCACACTTCTGGAGCTGGTACGGTGGATCCAAGGTATCTGGAAGGAGGCTTCACCATCCTTCCTAGCCCTGGCTTCCATTTTCAAGGTCATTGTTGGAGATCCAGCCATGTATGCCTGAGTTTTCCAGGGACGAAGATGGAAGAAGGGGCTGTCTCTATAAATTTGCCTATTCTGGACATTTTAAATAAATAGAATCATACATTATGTGGTCCTTTGTATCTGGCTGTTTTGCTTAGCACAATGTTTCCAAAGGTCATCCATGTTGTAGCATGAATCAATACTTCATTCCTTTCTGTTACTAAATAACATCTATTGTATGGATATACCAAATTTTATTTATCTCTTCATCAGTTGATGGGCATTTGGACTGTTTTTAGTCTTTGGCAATTATGAATAATGCTGCTATTATTATTTGTATACAAATTTTTGAGTGGACATATGATTTAATTTCTCTTTGGTATATACCTAGAAGTGGAATTGCTGGATGCTATGGTAACTCTATGTTACACATTTTGAGGAACTGTCAGACCTTTTGGCAAAGCAGCTGTACCATTTTATACTCTACTAGCAGTGTATGAGGGTTCCAATATCTCTATATTCTTGTCAACACTTGTTATTGTCTATCTTTTTAATTCTAGCCATCCTAGTGGATGTGATGTAGGATCTCATTGTGGTTTTGGTTTGCATTTCCTTAATAAGTAATGATATTGAGCATTTTTTAAAGTGTTCTTCATGTTTATTTTTAAATTATTATTTGATTTTAATTCCAGTGTAGTTAACATACAGTGTTAGTTTCAGGTGTACAATATAGCAATTCAAAAACTCCATACATCCCTATGATATGGAACATCTTTTTATGCTTTTATTTGGCCACTGTTACATCTTCTTTGGAGAAACCTCTTTTCAGATCTTTTGCTCATTTTAAATTGGGTTCTTTGTCTTTTTATTGCGGAGTTGTAAAAATTCTTCATATAGTCTATACACAAGTCCCTTATCAAATACAAGATTTGTACACAGTTTCTCCCATTCAGGGGGTGTCTTTTCACTTTCTTATCGGTATCTTTTGAAGCACATTTTAAATTTTCATAATTTCCAGGTTATCTATTTTTTTTTTCGTTGCTTGTGTCTTTGGCGCCCTGTTTTGATTTTGCGTGTATTTTTGAGTTTTGAGATTTTGTTTTGGTGGTTGCTCTAGGAATTGTGATATGCATCTTTAACTTAAAACAATCTGCTTCCAATTGATACTGACTTAATTCTGCTAAAATATAGCAACTCTGTTTAAATATAGTTCCATCTCTCCCCTTTGTGTTACTGTTGTTACATATATTACATCCTTATTTGTTATAAAGTACAGCTATTTTTTTGTTTGATGAAATGGCAAATTTAAATTCATGTCAATAATAACATGAAGGGGTGGGAGATGGGTGAAGAATTACTATGTGTAAATTGTGGTGACATTTTTTTTCAAGTCCTGGAGTAACAGAAATATTGAGTAACTTCCAATATTTGTGGAAAAAAGCTGGATGGCATTGACAGTAATATTAAAAGTACAGAAATGCAAATATAGTGTACAAACCAGCAGAGGGAGAAAGAAGAGAAAATATAGAAAACTTTATCAATTCATCAGTCTAGAATAGAGGAAAAAATAAGAAAAGGATGTTAAAGGGAAAATACACAGCATAATGGTAAAAGCAAGTAAAAATGAATCAACAAGTACAAAAAATGTAAATGTATTTAAAATGACCTCCTGGGGCACCTGGGTGGCTCAGTCAGTTAAGCGCCTGCCTTCGGCTCAGGTCATGATCTCAGGGTCCCCGGATTGAGCCCCGCATTGGGCTCCCTGTTCAGTGGGGAGTCTGCTTCTCCCCCTCTCTCCACACCCCCCTTTGTCCTCCTCTCTCTCAAATAAATAAAATCTTTAAAAAAATAAAATTTCCTATTAAAGACAGAGATAATAAGTTGGGTCTTCAAAGTATAATTATACTTACAACAGATACATCTAAAACACCACCACTAGAAAAGTTGAAAATAGAAGAATGGAAAACTATATAGTAAGCAAATACTAACTAAAAGAAAGCTTCTTATGGCAGAAAAATTTAAAAAACAAAAGCATTAATGGTAATAAAGAAGAACACTCAACAACTTGAGTACAGAATATGAAACTGACAGAATTATAAGAAGACATGAACAAATCCACAAACTACTGTTCCTTACAAGTAGGAAGAAATGGCTTCCTAGGATTGGCTCTATGACTATGTTCTGATCAGTGAAATAGAATAAATATTGTGTGGCAACTTTTGGGAAAGTCTCTAGAAAGTCATCTGCACCTGCCCTTTTTTCCCTCTTCATTGTTCCTTCCAATCAGCTAGCTGGAATATGGATGTGATCTCTGGATCTGAAGCTGCTATATTATACCATGAAGGAAGAGTCAGGTGCCAAAGATAGAAGGACAGCGAAATAAAACAAACCCACATCCCTGATAACTTTGTGATGCTATCTATCATTCCTGTACAGTCTGCCATTGGAATTCTTTTTTATCTCAGGGAAACTAATTTACAGCTTCTTGACCCAGTGGAATTTCTGTCAGCTATCAAGAGCACTAAAGATGCACCCCTTCTTAAGGGAGTGCTCAACTATTTGTTAGAGGATTTTTTTAGTCCAGCTTCTGTTACCCCTTCTAAGTATGTGATCAGTAATTATTTTGCATGCATTTCGTTACAAAATATAACACAGTGTCATCTAATTTTTTTCTCAGGTCCCATACAGCACAGCTCTACAAAGAAATAGCTACCTAATCAAGGTCAATTCTTCACCAATTCCTTGATACCAATTTTCTATCCAACTGATCTGTTTCAGCACCTCATTTTCATGCTGAAATATAGTATAATCTTTTTGAAGATCAATTCACACATGCACGTAACAGTGCTCACTCTCCAGCTGAATAGTGATGATAATGTGAACAGCCGTGACCAAGCTCAGGTTTGTAAAGCACAAATATGTTCTGACTAATGCCTGGTGAAGAGTAATACATAAAGAATTAGATCTGTGCAGTCTAATTTCAAGGGCCATAAAATGTGTCTTAGAATCAATGACATATACTAAATTTTGATATCTAATAAGGAAAATCCTTCCATCTTGGTAGTTCTTGTTTTAAGTCACTCAACTTTGGGGGTGATTTATTATGCAACAAAAGTTTAGTGATACACTCATTTATAAAGTTAACCACAAAATGCAACTGTTTTTAAAGTTATACAAATTCCTCATTAAATAAAAAGTTAGATATCTATACCGAATCGATTCTTGACCACACATTTTCTGTGCTTATGATAAAAGGAGAAATAACATCTGAGCCATTGCATTTATTTAAATGTCACCTTGTTCTTTCTGTAAATAACCATCTAGGTAGGGAAAGGTGAAAGTCACCTAGATTTAGGCCAGGGAGGAAAGACAAGTAAGCTCAGAAAAACCACAAGTCACATTGTGGCTGAGAAATCAGAATGATATTTATGAGCAATTGTAGCAAAGATTCAGTCATTTAAAAATATGTGCTTTTAGGTGTAATAAACCTTTCCCCAGAATCGAAAGGGTTCTTCCTGCTGTTAGCCCCTTTTCAGTCCCTGTTCTCTCCTCCAGAGGAATAAAGTGTCAGAATATCGTTTGAACAACCTAATGCCTACATTTTTAAAAGGAGTACCATTTTGTTATTGATGGTTGTTGAAGCTGGGTGATGGGTACATAGGAGTTCATTGTTCAATTTTCTCTAGTTTGTAGTATGTTTGAGAGTTTTTAATGATAAAACATTTCTTTAAAAGGCTGCCACTTTGAACAGTCCAACCAACGATGAATATTCAATGTGTATTTACCCATTTTGGTGTTTAGTAATTAAGCACTCACAACGTACCTTACTTGCTAAGAAATATCTAGATCATTTCTGCTCTACGTAGACTCTGAAACATTTATAAATGTAATAATATAGTGTCTGGGATTTGCTTCAAAGGACTCCAGTGGTGAAGGGTGTAGATGGTATGGATGCAACAGGATTGGTCACGGGTCAGTAATGGTTGACGCTGGGTGAGAGGTACGTGGGGCTACTTATGCTGTCTTCTCTACTTCTGTGCAAGTTAGAAATTTTCTGCAATAGGGGCGCCTGGGTGGTTCAGTCGTTAAGCATCTGCCTTCAGCTCAGGTCATGATCCCAGGGTCCTGGGATCGAGCCCCACATTGGGCTCCCTGCTAGGCGGGAAGCCTGCTTCTCCCTCTCCCACTTCCCCTGCTTGTGTTCCTTCTCTCGCTGTGTCTCTGTCAAATAAATAAATAAAATCTTTAAAAAAAAAAAAGAAATTTTCTGCAATAAAAACTTCTCAAAAAAAGAGGTATCTGTGGTCCAGCAATTCCCCTGCTAGGTATATACTTCCAAAGATTTGAAAGCAGAAACTTGAACAGATTATTTCCATGGTCATAGCAGCATTATGCTGCTGATGGATGAATGGATAAGCAGAATGTATCACATGTATACAATGAAATATTTTTCACTTAAGAAGGAAGGAAATTGTGACACCTGCTACAACATGGGTGAACCTCAAAGACATTATGCTAAGTGAAACAAGCTGCTCACAAAAGGATAAATTGTATGATACTATTTATATGAGGTACCTGGAATAGTTAAATTCGTAGAGATGGGAAGTAGAATTGTGGTTGCCAGGGGCTGGGGGGAGGGAGAATGGGGAGCCGGTGTTTAATGGGTATAGAGTTTCAGTTTGGGCAGATGAAAAACGCTCTGGAGACCGATGGAGGTGATGGTTGCCCAGCAGTGTGAATGTACTTGGTGCCAGTGAACCGCACACTTACACAGGGTCAAAATGACACATGTTATATATGGATTTTACTGCAATAAAAAGACATTTAAAAAAGATATGTCTGGGGACACCTGGGTGGCTCAGTCGGTTAAGCGGCTGCCTTCGGCTCAGGCCATGATCCCGGGATCCTGGGATCGAGCCCCACATCAGGCTCTCTGCTTAGCGGGGAGCCTACTTCTCCCTCTGCCTGCCTCCACCCCTCTCTCTGACACAGAAATAAAATCTTTAAAAAAAAGATATGTCTGTTTTTTAAAAAATGATACTAGGGAGACAGAAGTAGAGCAAGAAAAACTGAAACTATATGTGAACATGATAAGCCCTGCTTGTTTTCTAAAAACTCTGATAATCCTTTCTGTCCTCACACAGATCCATCATTTCCAGATACAGATTCTCTGGTTCACTCTCCCGCTCTGACCCTCCTCCCCCAAAGTCCCCGGGCTTCACAGCCAGCACTGATGTCCCTCCTGGAGCCAGTCACGGACAAAACTGGGATGGGAAGCGCTTCTCAGCCGAGCCTCTTGGCCGTCCATCCTTTCATCCCCTCCCAGGACTTCCCTGTCTCAAAGCCTGCCCTCCCAGACGGTGTTCTGTGCTCTTCCTGTCCTGCTCTCCTCCTAACCAGATCTAACCACTTGGCAACCCTCCTCATTTTTCTGAGGAGAAACCTGAGGCTCAGAGGAGAAAGGGGGATCATTCACTGTGGCCAGAGGAAGGAGACAGTGGGAAGGATACAGACAAGAGTGACCTGCTCCTACTTTCCACAATTCACACATATTACTTCAGACCTCTAGGTTCTTCCATTCGGCTGTGTTGCTTTCCACCACTGTCCATGCTTGTTGGTGCTCCCGAGACCTAGCTAGAAAAGTCTGTTTTGTTTTGGAAAGCACCTCCAGGATGCTCTTGCAGAGCTCATTAGAAGCTCTTTATGGCACATCATTTGGAAGTCCAATAGTGAGAATAAATCCATCAAGTTAAAAAATATCACATTCATTTAAAAACACATTCTACACTTCAATAAGGAAAATGATGGCTTGGAGACACAGCCATTTAAAGACAGACAAGGCAAGATTACAAAAGAAGTGAGGTAAAAGTATTTTAAAACAAATGATTTCTATCAATTACCTGTCTGATGTATTTTCACTTGTTTATACCTTATCTCTCTCCCACAGAGTGTTTATTTTTTTAAAAGATTTTATTTATTTATTTGAGAGGGAGAGAGACAGAGATAGTGACAGAGAGCACAAGTGGGGAGGAGAGGGAGAAGCAGGCTCCCCGCCGAGCAGGGAGCCCGATGTGGGACTCGATCCCAGGACCCTGGGATCATGACCTGAGCTGAAGGCAGATGCTTAACCACCTGAGCCACCCAGGCGCCCCCCACAGAGTGTTTCCAGTGGCTTGCCGAGACATATAGAATTAAACAGGATGAAAAAATAATAATAAAAAGGCAAAGCCATCAAAAAAGTCTGGTGTAGGAAAGAGGTCAGTTTCCGGGATGACTCAGGTGTATGCAACGCGTGTCATAGGGTCCCGTGCTCTTTGCCGGTGGCACGACACAGGCTGGACCCTGAGCCGGTCAGCAGCCCAAACAAAGCGGGTAGTGCCGCCAGTGAGAAGACTCACACGATCGTTAAAGCAAAAATAGACCAGCTATTCAGGAGAAGAAGAGCTGTTCCTGGAACTTCCTTTATTACAACTCTCAGGAGGCCCTGTGTGTCGTAAGAGACAGTATCCTCATCATCACCCTGACAACTCAAACAGGAGGCAGTTTCAAGGCGCTCTTTCTGAATGTGCGGGTCTCGATGTGACTAAGGCTGAACACAGAAGTCATTCAGGAATCTCTCGAGGTGGCCAGAAGAGTGCGGTCCAGGCATGTGGCTCTCAGAGGACCAGACGGTTGTAGTCGAAAGACGATGTTTTAGACTATCAAGTGCATTGCAAATAGCGTGACACTCTGAGCCTATCCTTTCCCATAGCAACCCCCTTGGCAAAAATTGAACAACGGAGAGACACGTCTGACTACCTCAGGGGCTTGTCTCTGAAACTGGTATCTGCTCTCTGTCTGGACCATTTCCCTGGGTGTGGAAAGCCTTAAATTCAGCTTCTGTGACCCTCTGGGGTGAACCCTCCTGAACCCAAAGTCTTGTCCCTATAGTTGTCCTGAGACTGGCAGCTCATGCATGGCTCTGATTTACTGTTGACTAGATATTCACACACTGCCCAGAGAATGTCCAGCCTCTGTATCTCTTGACTTGACAAAAAGTTTTGTGCCAAGGTCAAATCAACTTCCTCTACTAGGCTCTAAATTGCTTTGTTATCTTCCCAGCAGCAGAAGGGATAAAAGGAAAGCATTCTGATTTGGGACTAGAGTAGATTGTTTTCATGAGTGAAAAACTGTAGCAACTACTATCTTCAATTTAAACAGTGATGTTTACATGTAAAATCCAGAACAAAAATAGTAGTTTGTTTTCAACTTGGTTTTAATCAGCGTTTCATAGATCAGTAGTTGTTAACAAAAGCTCGACATGGGGCCAGACTTGTGCATTTTGTTTTGTGCTGCACACTGGCTATTTTTGTGGGTCTGATCTTGTGCATCCGTGTGGGCTCTGAGTGGCAGGGGGAGAATGACCAGACACCATCTGTTACCAGGAGGCTCTAGAAGCAAGAGGCCCTCTGGGTGCCAGGCACAATGTAGGTGGAACAGCTTCTCAAAAGGATCCTGATACTGGATCTGAGATAGCTGGACCCAGAGCGGAGTCATCAACAGGCATTAACTCATCTTTGGAACTTCCAAGAGTTGAAGGGAGGGTCTCAAAGGGGAGCTTTGCCTTCCTTCCAACAGACATTGGGTCTAATGAAAGAATACACAACTGGATACTGGCAAATGCAATGGGCTCACAGAAAGTTCCTCACAAGGAGTGTGGGAGCCACGCTATTGCTCTCCTCTTGGCCCCCTCCCCAAAGCACTTGAATCTGGGGACCTGCCGTTCATTCCTTGAAGGGAAGGATGGGTGTGATCAGGAGGGAGTTGTGCAGACATGTGTTTTGATATATGTACACACTATGAAATAATCACCATCAGGCTAATCAATACATCCATCACCTCACATACTTACTATTTTCTTTTTTTCTACTTCTCTTTTGTCCCCTCTCCCCATTTTTCTTTCCTTTTCCCTTTTTTTTAGAAAGAGAGCATGTGCATGGGTGCAAGTGGAGGGCGGGGGTGGGGGGGCAGAGGGAGAGGGAGAGAGAGAATCTTAAGCAGGCTCCACAACCAGTGTGGAGCCCCACATGGAGCTTAGGTCTCACAACTCTGAGATCATGACCTCAGCCAAAATCAAGAGATGGATCCTTAACCGACTGAGCCACCAGGCACCACCCCACCCCCCTTTTTTTCTTTTTGGTGGTAAGAATGCTTAAGATCTAACCCCTTAGCAAATTTCAAGTACACAATAGGGTATTGCTAACTATAGTCACATAGTAATACATTAGATCTCTAGAACTTAATTATCTTGCATAACTGAAGCTTTTTACCCCTTGACCAACATTTCCCCATTTCCCCCTCCCACTAGCCCTTGGAAATCACCATGTTACTCTTTGCCTCTCTGAGTTTGACTATTTTAGATGCCACATATAAGTGAGATCATGCAGTACTTGTCTTTTTGTACCTGGCTTATTTCACTTAGCCTCCAGATTCATTCATGGTTAGTGTCTTCCAAGTTCATCCATGTTGTGGCCAACAGCAGGATTTCCTTCTCTTTTAAGACTGGATAATATTGGGGGTGCCTGGGTGTCTCAGTCATTAAGCATCTGCCTTCAGCTCAGGTCATGGTCCCAGGGTCCTGGGATCGAGCCCCGCACCAGGCTCCCTGCTCGGCGGGAAGCCTGCTTCTCCCTCTCCCACTCCCCCTGCTTGTGTTCCCTCTCTCGCTGTGTGTCTCTGTCAAATAAATAAATAAATAAATAAAATCTAAAAAAAAAAAAAAAGACCGGATAATATTGTATTGCTTACATATATAATGCCCATATCGTATATCATCATGCCTGTTATGTAGATAGATCGATATAACGTATATACATAATATATATATAATGTCTGTCCATTCACCTGTCAGTGAACACTTAGGGTTGTGTCCATATCTTGGCTATTGTGAATAAAGTTGCAGTGAACATGGGAGTACAGATACCTGATTTCATTTCTTTCAGATATATTCTTAGAAATGAGATTGCTGGCTTACAAGGTAGTTCTGTTTGAATATTTTGAGGAAGCTCCTCACTGTTTTCCAGGATGACTCTGGTGGTTTGCATGCCCACCCACAGTGCAGAAAGGCTCCTCGCTCCTTTCTCTCCACATCCTTGTTGACACATTCTTTTTGTACTGCTGTCAATTCTCCCTTCAGATCTGTCGATATTTGCTTTATATTGAGGTGCTCTAATGTTGGATGCATGTATACTTATAATTGTTATATCTTCGTGTTGAGTTGACCCTTTTAAAATTATGTAATAACTTCTTTGTTTTTGATTTAAAGTCTATTTTGTGTAATACAAATGTAGTCATCTCTGCTTTTTTTTAACTGCCATTTGCATTGCATATATTTTTCCATCTCTTCACTTTCAGCCTAGGTGTGTCCTTAAATCTAAAGTGAGTGTCTGGGCACCTGGGTGGCTCAGTTGTTGGGCGTCTGCCTTCGGCTCGGGTCATGATCCTGGGGTCCCGAGATCGAGTCCCACATCAGGCTTCCTGCTCGGCAGGAGGCCTGCTTCTCCCTCTCCCACTCCCCCTGCTTGTGTTCCTGCTCTCGCTGTCTCTCTCTGTCAAATAAATAAAATCTTTAAAAAAAAAATAAAATAAAGTGAGTGTCTTACAGATAGCTTATCACTGGATCTTGATCTTTTAAAAATCCGTTCATCCATTCTATGCCTTTTGATTGGGGAGTGTAATCCATTTACATTTAGAGTAATTATTAATAGATAGAACTTACTATTGTCATTTTGTTAGGTATTTTCTGTTTACAGTTGTTTTGTCCCTTTTTTTTTTTTTTTTTTTTTACTGTCTTCCTTTGTTATTTGGTGATATTTTATTTTGGTAGTGATTTGCTTTGATTCTTTTCTTTTGTGTGTGTGTGTGTGTGTGTGTGTGTATCTGTTATAGATTTTCTTTGTGGTTATCCTGAGGCTTGCATGAAATATCTTGTAATTAAAAGCATCTATTAAAGCTGATAACAACTTAGCATCAACCCCTTAAAAAAAACCATTAAATTGTTGTTTTTCTGGGGGATGAGGGCTTGGACCTTCTAGTCTGTCATCTTGCTAGTGTCACCTTTTTGACATATGACTTTTATTTCCCAAGATGTCTTAACACTTTCTTCCCAACCCATCCAGTCCCCTGTTGAAAAACACATTCTGTTAATTTATATTGTGGCCATTTTATCTGTTCCTCTCCCACTGCTTTCTATCCCATTCCTTGAGCCTGGCACTCCTTAAGGTTAAAAAATAGAAAGGAGCTTCCTTAACTTGGAGCCCGTATGCATTGGATTACATTGCCTGAACCTGAATTAAATAACAGAACATTCTTTGAGGTTGTATGTATGTGTGCTTGCCTGGCTGAGAGATGGGCCACTTTTCCTCTCTCAGATCAGCAGTAGATACCTGGATTCCTCTGAGGTGGAAGATAGGGAGGCGGAGAACTGTATGGTGCCAGCTATTCAATTTATGGATTGTCCCTCCTCCCAGGGTAGGGTGATGTTGGTTAGGTTCCCAGAGCTGGAGGAGCTGAATGAGGAGATGGAGTTTGGAAAATCTGGGTAGGTCAGAACCCAACCACCCATCCAAGGAAGGAGAGGCAACCTCAGCTCTGGAGCTTTGTGTGAGGTGATTGCTTATATTTTCAGAGTGCTTTTCTCCATTTCCTTTTCCGATGGGTAGGAAAAAAGCTACTGTTAGACCTGGCCTCAGGCAAGTAATCTATAAATGAAATCTAGGGACATCCAGACAGGGTAACTCCCTGTTCTGTTCCATGAGGCAAAGATTATTCCGGACATTTCTTTCCATGCTATTTCTATCCAGTGAGGTCAGTTTTACCTCACAGATTCATGCCTTTGCTTTTCATTAATCCAGGTGTTTCCTTAACCCTAATCTTATGCATATCAGCCATCATTAGGTTTGCCAAAACGTCGTGTTTTGAGATAATTGAGTTCATACTCAGTTAAAAGAAATAATACAAAGATCCCATACTCCCCTTCACTCAGGTTCTCCCAATGGCGACATCTTCCATAACTATAGTACAATATCACAACCAGGAAACTGAATTGATACAACTGATCCACCTTATTGAGATTTCACCAGTTTTACAGGAACTCGTGTGTGTGTGTGTGTGTGTGCACGTATGTTTTATTCTGTTTGGTTTATCACGTGTAGATTCTGGAGAACACCACCACTGTTCCATTTCTACAAGGATTTCTTGTTGCCCCTTTTTGTAACCATATCCCTAAACCCTGGCAACTGTTAATCTTCCCTCCACTTGTATTATTGCAGTGAATCTTGAAATGAATACTACATAAATAGTCATACAGTATATCTTTTTGAGATTGGCTTGTTTCACGCAGCATAATTCCCTGGAGAGTCATCCAAGTTGTGTGTATCAATAGCTCATTCTGTTCATTTCTGTGGGAGAAGTGCCTAAGAGTGCAATTACCAGGTTGCATGGTAGTTGCGTGTTTAGTTTTTCCACCAAATACCAAACTCTTCTCCAGAGTGGCTGTGCCATTTTACATCGCCACCAATAATGTATGACTGATCCATTTAACTACATCCTTGCTAGCATTTTGTGTTGTCACTTTTTTTAAGTCATTCTGACAGTTTTGTCATTGGTTTAATTTGCATCCTGCTGATGGCTAACGATGCTGAGCTTCTTCTCCTCTGTTTATTGGTCATGTATATATCTTCTTCAGTGAAGTGGCACTTTGTGTCTTTTGCTCATTCTCTAGTTGAATTGTTTGTTTTTATTGCTGAGTTCCTTATATCTTCTACATACTATCCTCTGTCAGGTAAAGGGTTTGCAATTTTTTTTCCCTCAGTCTGCAGCTTGTCTTATCCTCTTTTTTTTTTTTTTTTAAATGATTTTGTTTATTTATTTGACAGAGAGAGACACAGTGAGAGAGGGAAAGAGGGAACACAAGCAGGGGGAGTGGGAGAGGGAGAAGCAGGCTTCCCGTGGAGCAGAGAACCCGATGCGGGGCTCGATCCCAGGGCCCTGGGAACATGACCTGAGCCACAACTGAGCCACCCAGGCGCCCCTTTTTATCCTCTTAAGTGATCTTTTGCAGAGCAAAAATTTTTAATTTTGATGAGGTCCAATTTTCAAGTGTTCCTTTTATAGATTGTGTGATTGGTGTCAAACTAATAATTCTTTACCTAACCCTAGATCCTTAAGATTTTCTATTTTTTCTAAAAGATTTATAATTTTATTTGAGAGAGAGTGCATGCAGGAGCCGGAGGGGTGGGGGGCCCTGGGGCTCCATCCCAGGACCCTGACATCATGACCTGAGCGGAAGGCAGATGCTTAACAGACTGAGCCATCCAGGCACCCCAAGATTTATAATTTTATAAATTATAATTTATAATTTTAAATTTACATTTAAGTCTGTGATCGATTTTGAATTAATCTTTGTGTAAAGTGTGATGTTTAGGTCAAGGCTTTTTTTTTTGGCCCATGGACCCATGGATATCCAGTTGCTCTAGCACTATTTGTTGAAATAATCCTTACTTTTATTTACTTTTCATTTGCAAATGGGAGAGAGACAGACAGACAGATTTTATTGACATAATTGGGCCTGAGCTGTAGCAGGTGTAGGAATACTTGGGGAAACATGATATTAGGTAAGAGGGAAGGATTGTCCAAGGAGGAATTAACTGAGTCATGCGCTGTTAGAAAGTAAGGAAAATAGGGGGACACTCTCCGGTTACAGTGGGGAGAAAGACTATAGTGGGAAGGACAGGGGAAGAAAAGGACCCCCCTCTCTGCTGCTAGGTAAAGTAGCAGCACTGGGCTGTTGTGTACTTGTCTGGAGTGAGGAGGAGGGTGAGAAGTAAAACAGGGGGCATCCAGGTGGGTGTTTGAGGAGGTCCTACGCAGCTGATCACAACTCAGGGAAGACAGCATTTCCTTCCAGGTAGCCTCCCATTTGACAGTGGTGACCACACCTTTTGCCAGGCACCTTAACTTCTCGAGGCCATGACCAAACTTGGTTATCTCCTAGGAGAGGAATGCCAGGGCTGCCTCTAACACTCTTCTTGCTGCATCTGCCCCCTTCAGCCTCCTTGTGATGTTGGAATGTAACTACTTAACGACTCCTTAACGACTCAAGAGCCTCCCACAAAAGACAGGAAGGCTTTGCATTCCATGTCTTCTTTGTTCTCTGCCATGTGGCTGTCTGCAAAAGTTTCTGTTATTTTGGGAGTGGAAAAACCAAACTTGGTATGGCTTCTTTGGAGAAGCAAGGTGATTGCTCTTCAGCTCATTTTCAGAAAACAGACATTGGATGATTCTCTTCAGTAGGCATTTAAAATTCAACAAGGATGAGGCTGGAGGGGAAGAACTATTTTAACACAGTTAATTCTGTGTCTGCACTTTGTTAGTGGTTGTAGTGGAGTCTGGAGCGGAATATAATCAAACATTTTGGCATTTATATGGAAGGAGCAAACAATAGGATGGGTGACATAATACATTTTGAAGTTTTTTGTTTAAAAAAAGAAAAGGAAGCATCACCTGGCTAACTGATTAGCTCTGGGACTGTTCCAGGGCAAGCTATTAACATAAAAGAGAGGAGGATGGGACGAGATCCGGATGGTGATGGTTTATTTTCTGTCTTCTTTAAATGTCGTATCGGGTGGCTCCTGTAACATACATTCAATCCATGTGCTTCTTTCTCAGCTTTTCTTCGTGATCCTCACATATACTGTAGTGGGTTGAATGGTGCACCCCCCAATACAGGTGCATTTCATTACCCCCAGAACCTGCGAATGTAACCTTATTTGGAAAGGGTATTTGCAGATGTAATTAGGTTAAGGACGCTGAGATGAGATCATCTTGGATTTTCTGGGTGGACCATAAACCCAATGACAGGTATCCATATAAGACAGAGAAGAGAAACACACGGAGAAGGCCACCTAAAGACAGATGCAGAGGTTGGAGGGATGCAGCCACAGTCAAGGAGCACCTGGAGCCACCAGAAGCTGGAAGAAGCTTCCAGGTCTCTACCAACAGCTCACCAACACTTCCAAGATGTCAGTAGTGAATGCAAGTCCAGACTTTATTTTTGTACTGAGGAGGAAGTCTATTGCTAAGGAGGACACTCCAATATGACGCTTGGGAGATGGTTTTTCTTAACACGTTTCTTAAGTTATTTCTCATGCATTTTTAAAAGATTTTATTTATTTATTTGAGAGAGAGAGAGAGCACAGAGAGAAAGTGAGAGGGAGAAGCAGGCTCCCCGCTGAGCAGGGAGCCCGATGTGTGCTCCATCCCAGGACCCTGGGGTCATGACCTGAGTAGAAGGCAGACGCTTAACTGAGCCACCCAGGAGCCCTCTCATGCATTTACTTGATCTAATTACTTTCAGCCTTTTAGAGGCTTGTTTTCCTGAAATCTTAAGATCCTGGTGTTGGAGAAGATTTAATTTAAAACCTGCAATGCCTGTGGGTGTTAAACATAAACTCTAAGGAGCATTTTTTAGAACAGCTTCATTGGGATATAATTTACATTCCATAAAGTTTACCCATTTAAAGTATAGAGTTCAGTGGTTTTAGTATATTCACAGAGTTGTGCGAACATGACCAAAATATAATTTCACAACATTTTCAGTATACCAAAGAGAAGTTTCACACCCATTAGCCACCATACCCCATTCTAACCCCTTGCTACATCCCCACTCTTCCAGGGCCATACAACTATTAATCTACTTTCTGTCTCTATAATTTGCTTATTCTGGAAATTTTGTGTGAATGGAATCATACAACATGTGGTCCTTTGTGACTGGCTTCTTTTACCTAGTGTATTTTCAAGGTTTGTCCATGTTATGACATGTAATAGTACTTCTCTCCTTTTTATGACTGAATAATATTCCATTGTATGGATAGAACACATTTTTGTTTAGCTATTCATCCACTAATGGACATTTGGGTTGACTCCCTCTTTAGGATTTTATGAATAATGTGTCTATGAGTCTTAGTGTACAAGTTTTTGTATGGACACAGGTTTTTATTTCTTGTATATATAATTAGGATTGAAATTACTGGATCATATGGTAACTGTATGTTTAACATTTTGAGGAACATTCAAACTGTTTTCCAATGTGGCCACACTCTTTTATTTTTAATTTATTTTTTCCCTAGTGTTATTGAAGTGTGATTGCCAAATAAAGATTGTCAGTATTTAGGTTGTGGGACATGTTTTTTTAAAGGTGTAAAACCTGATGATTTTTAATGTGTGGATTCGTTCTGAAATGATTACCACAATCAAGTTAATTCACAGCTCTATCCCCTCACATAGTTACTATTTGTGGTGAGGATACTTAAGATCTACTCTCTTAGCAAATTTCAAGTATACAATATATGATTATATTATAATTATCTAATATTATAATTATATTAAATTATAATTATAATATTAATTATAATTATGTAATTATAATCACCATGTTGTATGTCTGATCTCCAGAATTTATTTTATAACTGAAAGTTTGTATACTATGACCAATATTTTCCCCCACCCCCCACCTCTTGGCAACCCGACTTTTACTCTCTGGTTCTATGAGTTTGACATTTTTAGATTTCTCATATAAGTGAGATCATGTAGTATTTGTCTTTCTGTATCTAGCTTATTGCAGTTAGCATAATGTTCTCCACATTCATCCATGTTGCAAATGGCAGGATTTCCCTTTTTTTTAGAGAGGGAGAGAGAGTGGGGGGAGGGGCAGAGGGAGAGAGAGAATCCCAAGCAGGCTCCATGCCCAGTGTGGAGCCCAACACGGGGCTCAATCCCACAACCCCGAGATCATGACCAGAGCTGAAATCAAGATTGGACACCTAACTGACTGAGTCAGCCAGGTGACCCAGGATTTTCTTTTTTATGGCCAAATAATATTCCATTATCTATCTATCTATCTATCTATCTATCTATCTATCTATCTTTCAAGAGAGGGAGAGAGATAACAATTTCTTTATCCATTCATCTGTCAGTAGGCTGTTGTTTCCCTATTTTGGCTATTATGAATAATGCTGCAATGAACATGGGAGTGCAGATATCTCTTTGAGTTATTGACTTCATTGTCTTTGGATATACATCCCAAAGTGGGACTGCTGGATCAGAGGGTAGTTCTATTTTCTGTTTTTTGAGGAAGCTCCATACTGTTTTCCATAATAGTTGTACCAATTTATATTCCCAACAACAATGTTCAAGGATTCCCTTTTCTCTACACCCTTGACAACACTTATTTTTGTCAACAGCCATCCTAATAGGTGTGAGGTCATATCTCTTGTGGTTTTGATTTGTGTTTCTCTGATGATTAGTGATGATGAGCACATTTCATATATCTTTTGGTCGTTTGCATATCTTCTTCTGAAAAATATTCAAGTCCTTTGCCTATTTTAAAATCAGGCTGTTTATTTGCTATTGAGTTGTATGAATTTCTTATATATTTTGGATATTAACTCCTTATCAGTTATTTGGTTTGCAAATATTTGCTTCCATGTGGTTGGTTGCCTTTCACTCTGTTGTTTCTCTTGCTGTGCAGAACTTTTTAGTTTGACGTAATACCATTTGTCTAGTTTTCCTTTTGTTGCATGTGCTTTTGGAGAAAGGACATTCTCTCTCTCTCTGAGTCTTATTTCTTTATCTCTCCGCCCATTGCTTTCACTGTCCATGCAGGCTGGGTTCCTCCACATAGCCTAAGACAAGACTACTTGCAAAACCCTGGACTCCAAGCTCTCATCACCAGAAAGACTCTTATTCCCAACTTGGCTGAAAAATTCTAGGCAAGATTTCTGATTGGCCAACTAGGGTCCTCTGGACTGTTAATGAAGCTTTTGGTTACATTGAGAGTGGGTTTTACTTGCAGAAAAGAATCCTTAGAAGTTTATTTTTGGTTGAAACAAGTTGCTTTCAATTTATTATGTCTCTAGTTTTTATAGAACTTTTAATTCTATTTATAAATCTAACCATTGTTAATCACTTTTTAAGGGATATTTAAATATTATTTGATCTGTTTAAAAACTCAGTTAATTAAACTGCTTCAATATTTCAAACATCATTTATCAATTTAATATTTTATTTTCTTCTTAAGTATTTTAATTGTTTAGCTCAACAAATAAATCTTCCTAAAGACTTAAATAACCCCTATAAATGCAGTAAATTAACCTTATAAATAAAGGAAACCTATATTTCTCTTAGGTGTCCCAATACTGTGCAAGAACTTGGTAGGGTTTCAATAGAACATCTTAAGTCTAAGTTACTCAATTGTATATTTTACTTTATTTTTATATTATTTCTTAAAGATTTATTTATTTATTATTTGAGAGAGAGCAAGCTTGTGGGGGGGGAGGGGCGGCAGCGGGGAGTGGCAGAGGCAGAGGGAGAGAGAATCCTAAGCATTCTCCCTGCTGAGCGGGGAGCCCAATACAGGGATCGATCTCGCGACCCTGAGATTATGACCTGAGCCCACCAGGCACCCCTCAATTGTATATTTTAAACTGGGGTTATGAGGATGTCACCTTAGAGACCAAATTGTCTTCAATATTACAAACATACAGGTTATCAAATATTTATAGAGTCTTTCTAAACACCAAAGTATTAACACCATGGTTTTGATCTCCTTAACATTTTTAATACTTAAATTTTAAACCTTCCCAGAATTAAAACCTGGTGCTGACTAAGGAATACTAGTAGAATTCCAGGGAGCTCTGAATATTTTTTAAAAAGATTTATTTATTTGAGAGAGAGAGAGAGAGTGAGCACGAGTGGGGGGAGGGGCAGAGGGAGAGGGAGAGAAGCAGAGTTCCCGCTAAGTAGGGATCCTGATGTGGGGCTCCATCCCACGACCCATGAGATCATGACCTGAGCCAAAACCAAGAGTCATATGCTCAACCGACTGAGCCACCCAGGCGCCCTGAAAACTGAATATTTAACTCTAAATTTTCCCAGAGTGAAAGATGTTCACTCACTAAAAAAATTTCATCTACTCTAAGATGAACTTTTTTTCTTCATATTTTAACAATTCTGAAATTGGGTCTATAAAATTTACCCATTTAATAAAAGTGTATCATTCCATAGTTTTTAGTATATTCACAGATATGTGCAACTATCACCACAGTCAATTTTAGAACATTTTCATCACCTCAAAAAGAAACCTATGCTTTAGCTATCCTCCCAATCTCCCCAGCCCTAAGCAATCACTAGTCTACTTTCTGTCTCTATCAGTTTGCCTTTTCTGGACATTTCATATAAATGGAGTCATATAATATGTGATTTCTTATGACTGGCTTCTTACACTTAGAGAAATAGATGCTGAATTTGATCAAACATTTTTTTGGAAATATTACAAAGGATATCCTACCTTTTTACTTGAACATTTCATATGGATTTGTCTGACTTGCAGTTACAATGATGAATTCGTTCTATTGAAATGGACCAACTGATTATGGCCCAGAGGGGAGGAGCTGAAAGGACCCCCTCAGGTTCAGGTACCTGCTCTAGACCTAATCTCCAGGCAAGGGGCGGAGTCAGGCAAGAACATGGCAGCCCTGACTGGGACCTCATGGTTGGAATAGGGCAAAGGGTAGTCCTTAGAAATGGGGATGGACAGACAGAATTGAAGATGTTGAAGGAAAAATTCTTCCTCTACCATTTAAGGTCCTACAGCCGGACTAAGAATTAAATTTTACATGAGACAGATTAACAGGAGAAATGAAAAAGTTTTATTGCATGCATACAGAGGCCCAATAATGAAATTGAGACCTAAAAAAATGATCAAGGCAGGTAATTTTTATACTTTTCAGACAAAGAGACAATAAATCTGAGAAGAATTGACAAGACAAGGAAAACTTAAACTTTGGGAGCTTCAATTAGTAAGAAATTCTAAACAGAGTTTGGGCTGGGGTAGTAAATTGGTAAGTAACAAGAGTTGTTTATACAACCCTCTTGGTTCTAAATTTCCTATTTTTGGTGATAAGGATGTCTCTTTACCTCCTGGTATAGGGAGGGGAACTTTCACATGGGAGATTTCTTTCTTGTTTTCAGGGGGACAGAGGAGGGTCTGAGTGTCCTTCCTGCATAGACTGTCTCTTAAATCAATTTTTATTTAAAATAATCAATATGCCAAAGTGGCCCATCTTGGAGCGGCCTGCCCTTGGCCCCTACAATATTTCATTTAATCCAATCATTCGAGAACCCTCTGCCACACTTTCCCGAGTCCCGAGGAATGTTGTGCACAGAATATTGCTGTGGTATACCGGGAAGAAACTGGATTAGAAGTCAGAAGACTTGTGGTTTGACTTTAAGGAAGTCACTCTCTGTCTTTGAGCCTGAAGTTCTTCATCTCTCGGTGAAGAAGAATTAACCGCCTGCATGGCTGTTGGTGTATGATATGGAAAGATTTACATAAATGGGAGACCTCTGATCAGTCTTCTCGCTCTCTCTGATTCTTCATGTCCTGCACAGCTGCTCCACAGCCCCCCACTTTCTGGAGCTGTTTCAGATTCAACTCTGGTTAAGCGTACTCAGTGTTTCTCAGCGTCTGCCCCTCCACTTCATGTTGCCATTAGGGTCTCTGTTTATAAGGTCCATGGCTGGTGGTCTCTAGGGTCCTCAGAGGTTTTCGCCAGACTGTATCCATCCACACCTCCAAGAACACTGAAAACCATGCACCACTGCTCCCCATCCCTGCCCCGACCTGTGCCTTAGGTTTCCATTCACCCAGTCAATCCCAGCAAAGATGGTTTGGTTGTTAGATATGTGAGTCTCCTCGGCGCTCTGTCATGGCCAAGTGTACCCTAGTCATACCCTCGGTTGAAGAGGGGCACTGCACCTGCTCTCTGGGGCTAACTTCAGAGGCTGACAGATCAGATAGCTACATTGAGTGGGACACCTGATATTCAGGTGGCAGGTAGCCTGACACCAGGGCTTCAGGGCCCTGGGTTCTCTTTCAGCTTCATTTACTTACACACACACACACACACACACACACACACACACACACACACATTTCTTTGTCCTTTCCCACTGAGATGATTCATAATCAGAATATCACTATTCAAAAGAGACCAAGGCACCTTGAGAAGAGAGCATTTAGAATTATTTGTTAGAACTAGAAAGAACCATGCACATCATCTGGTCTAAACCGTGCCCTGCCCATCCCCAGCCTACCTCTGTTCACGGAAAAGACTGAAGTCCTTTGAGGTGATGTGACTTGTCTAAGATCACAGAGCAAGCGAGAGAAAAAGCAAAGACCTTTTATCCATTCATTCAATAAAAGCTTATTGATTCCTATTTACCAGGCACTGTTCTAGGAGATGAAAATGTAGGCTTATTCAACACAAAGTCCCTGCCTTTGTGGAGCTTACATTTGTCATATGGCCATGCATACAAAAAAACCAACATAATGTCAGATGGTGATAAGTACTAGGAAGAAATCCAAACTATGGGGATAGGGAATGAAGGAGGAGGGGAAGTATTACATTTGATAAGGAGGTCAGGGATTGTTTGTCTAAGAAGTAAATGAAATGAGGGGGCAAGACATATCTGAGAGAAGAGCATTCCAGATAGAGGGAACAGCAGGTGCAAAGGCCCTGGTGCAACAAGGAGGCCACTATGATCAGGATGTCTCGATTCACCATCCAGAGCTCCTTTATCAAACCACACTGTCTCTAAAGTCATCAGGGGTCTCTCAAGGGTCTTTATGCCATACAGTGGCGAGGTATGAGGGTGACTATAAGAACCTAGAAGTCACCATGCTGCCTAGCTTGGAACTTGTGCCCTTCACAGACACAACAGGGACCAAGAAACTCAATGTAGCATAACACAAACAGCTCTGACCTGGATATCAGGAGACCTAAGGGACAATCTTTGTTCTCCTACTGAATGTCCAATCGTTGGTCAAACCCTCTTGGAAGATCAGATCGTTGTTTTTTAAAATTGTAATTTAAATTTGATTTTTAGTTTTAAAATAAGTGAGTTCCCATTTTTTTTCATGTATCCTGACTTTTTTTGCTGTGGTTATTATAACTCAATACAGAAATGTATACAAATCTTAAGTGCACTGCTTGGCATATGTATACATGTGAGCCTTCATCATCCAGATCAAGATATAGAACATTCCAATGTCTCTGAAGGTTTTTTATGATGTGTCTCCCCCTGGGTAATCACTGCCAAAGACAACCATTTGACCTCTACCAGCATATACATCTGTTCTTAAACTTCATACAGATGGTATCACATAGGATGAACTTTTTTAAGCCTATCTTCTTTTACTCAAAGTTATGTCATTGAGATTATCCATGTTGTTGAGAGTAGCAAGAGTTGTTTTTTTTCATTGCAGGGCAGTGTTCCATTACATGAATATAACATTTTATTTTTTCTTTCTCCTGTTGATGGCCATTTGGATTATTTCCAGTTTGGAGCTCTTATGAACAAGCTGCTAGGAACATTCTTATGCATGTCTTTTGTTGGACATAAACACTCATTTTTCTTGGGTTTATACTCAGGAATTGAATTGTCTGAGCTTTTTTAAAGTTCAAATATTTCTCTGACAATTATATGATAGTAGCTCTATTTTAGTGTCTGTTAATTCTAGATAAAGTCAGTAAGGCTTTTAAATGCTTCTTTATCAATTGTGAACATACCTCTGTGCATTTGGAAAAATATCCATATATTATTTTTTTCAGTCTTCAGATAAGGCATGGTGTCCAAATGGTTCTTGACCTCCAAATGGAGAATCACTGCCCTAAAGAATGACTCAAGTGTCCTTGAGATGTAATCCTCTATGATTCTAAAAGGCAGTGCTCCTAAAACCACACATTTGACTTGTTTCTTTTCTTTTATTTATCTTTTTTGAACAATACTTCTCAAGATACAAGTAGATTTTTTAAAATTTTATTTTATTATGTTAATCACCATACATTACATCATTAGTTTTTGATGTAGTGTTCCATGATTCATTGTTTGCAATGTAACACCCAGTACTCTGTTCAGTACGTGCCCTCTTTAATTCCCATCACCAGGCTAACCCATTCCCCCGCCCCCCTCCCCTCTAGAACCCTCAGTTTGTTTCTCAGAGTCCATAGTCTCTCATGGTTCGTCTCCCCCTCCAATTTCCCCCCTTCATTTTTCCCTTCCTGCTATCTTCTTCTTTTTTTTTTTTTTTTTAACATATAATGTATTATTTGTTTCAGAGGTACAGGTCTGTGCTTGAACAGTCTTGCACAATTCACAGCACTCACCATAGCACATACCCTCCCCAATGTCTATCACCCAGCCACCCCATCCCTCCCACCCCCCACCACTCCAGCAACCCTCAGCTTGTTTCCTGAGATTAAGAATTCCTCATATCAGTGAGATCATATGATACATGTCTTTCTCTGATTGACTTATTTCGCTCAGCATAATACCTAACACAACTTTCTCCTGTTGAACTGCCTTTTTTCACTTAGCTGATGGTGTTTAGATATGGAGCTCCATGCTGAAACCGTGTGCTCTGACTCACGACATTATTCTAATACTGAGTGGTGAATGTAGGTAGTACCAAGTATCTTATTTTTCCTTTCATTTGGGACCCACCTTCTCCAAATTCAAGTCCAGAGTGCCATGAAAGGGTCCAGTGATTATTAGCATGCTAGTTTATTCTTGGGAATCAGGAGGTACTAGAGGCTCCTGTGACCAGGGTAATGGCCCTCAAGAGGATGGTGTGAAGGTTTTGCTGTAGGAAGGACTGATAGTAAACCAAAGTGACAGACAGATGGGATGTGCCAAGGTTTGGTATGGCCGTATGGAAGCTATTTGTTTTTTGTTTGTCCAACACATTCCATTCTCCTTTCTTCATTTCCAGTGCAGACCCTACTTCTTAAACACAGAGTAGGAATGTGAGCCAGGATGACCAGTTGTAGTACCCAGTTGCCCTGGCTTCAGGGATTGGCTGAAGAATGGACAAATAAGCCACACTGCACTAATCATGATCCTTTTTTCTTTTCTTTTTTAAAAAAGATATTTCTTTAAAAGAAAGAGCACAAGCGGGGGGAGGGAAAGGGACAAGCCAACTCCACGCTGAGCTTAGAGCCTAATGCGGGCCTCAATCTCACAACCCTGAAATCATGACCTGAGCCAAAATCAAGAGTCTGACACTTAACCAACTGAGCCACCCAGGTGCCCCAACACATCACTGTTTCTTGTCTCTGGTGGGCAATATGTACTTCTTTCCATTCAAGCTGCTCTATATTGGGCTGCTGAGCTTTGAGGGAAAGAATCTGAACAAATACACAGCCAACTCTTTCATAACCAAACCTACTGCTTTGGAGATGGTCTGGATGGACTTAGTTTTGAGAGCTGGTGAGGAGGACACCCATGGCTGCTCTTCATTTGGCATGAGAATTATATGTTATGAGATATATATATATATATATAATATATGATATATATATTATATCTCATATATAATATGAGAATTATATGTTCTCATCAGCAGTTGCTCCTAGGGCCAAACAGGAACAAGAACTTCCAGTGTTTCCAAAAGATTTTGTCTTGCCCGTGCCACAAAAATATGAGTGTCTCCCACATGGGGAGTCTAGACAATAATCGAGACAAGAAAGCAGATGATCACAATATGGTGCGGCGATAATTATGATGGGAAGTGGAGGGTGATATGAGGCACAAAGCAGGCTCACCTCACCTGGTCTCTGGGGCGATTCATGGGGATGTTGAGGATGACCTTCTGGAGCAAAGGACCTCCAACCTGTACTCTAGGGATTTGTAGGAGGGTCCCAGGGAAATGTGTGTGTATATAAGTTGGGGACCAAGGGGTAGGCCCAGAACAGTGTTTTTGGTAGAGGGAACAGCACATTTGAAAGCCCAAAAGTAAAAATGAGCTTGGCACAAAGGACTGATATGTCAGGACACCGATTTGTTAAGTCAGAACAAGAGGCACAGGTAAGCATGCATAGAACTTTTGAACACACCGAACTCACATCTGCTGCCCAGGGTGGCTGTTTCCTGGCTCAGAAGAGCTGGGAGAGTGATTTAGTATCATAACACTTCATGGAGAGAAACTTTATTTCCTGCTATCCTTATGGACTATTGAAACTGTGGCAAATAGGGACTATGAGTGCAAGAGGCACCAAGATGAATAATTGTCCCTTCCTTTCTCCTCCTTTCTGGCCCAATTAAGCCAAGGATCAACCTGACATACTCTGTGAGAGTTAGAAATAATGTGTGCAAAGCCCGGTCATGGCAGACTGTCCAGCAATGTGGTGCTCCTCTTCTGGCACCATAGGCCCTCAGTTTCCTCAGGTCTCATTTCCTGCACCAGGAATGACCTCCCCCTGGATGACTGACAGCAGTCCTGCCCTCTCTTTTTGGGGATACCCCACCTCTTTCTCCCTGGTTGACTCTGTGGTCTGCAGTAGGTCAATGGCTAAGACATGTCAAATCCAGTGACTTTGTACCTTTCCCACAGTTAGGGTTTGTCAGTCCGGGAATACCCAATAGAGGGGGGCATGCACAGCTTCGTCTACATGGGCTCCACTAAGTCCAGGCCAAGTCCCTCTTATTGTCTCTCCTGCAGCTTGTCGGGCAGTAAAGCCCATCCTCTGACTCAATCTTTGGGGGCCTGAGATGCTCTCTTCCATGAATGTTTGCTGGAAAGAAGAAAATGCACACACACACGCACACGCACACAGTCACAAAGGTATACTGGTCTCTGAAACAGCCCTGGGGAGCTTTTACTAAATATATCTGCATGGGCCTCACCCCACTGCAGACCTCACGGATCAGTATCTCTGCACCTGGGGCTTAGAAATTGTATATATTTTTAAAGTCCCTCTGGTGAGTTCTGAGAAGCACCCAGACCAAGGGGCCCTTAGTGGAGGAGGCTACGCAGCGCGGCTCCCACCAGGCGAAGGCAGCCTCTCATGCCCGTTATTACACAGCTCTTCCCCAAATATCTTTGTTTCCAAGTGGTCTAGGCTTCACACCTGAATAACCAAAAGGCCTGTTCAAGAGATTTCCCCAGAACAGAGGAGTCGTCTCTGCTCAAAGATGAACTGAAGTTTTGACTTCTACTGAAATTTGAACCTGCAGAAAGCTTTGCTATTACGAGGTGTCTCTCTCTCTAACACACACACATACACACACACACACACACACACACACTCACACACACACACACTCTCCCACACTCTTACAAGATACACTTTATTACATATGTATGTGTAGCTTATCGCCTCTAGAAGTTTATAAGCCATAATCTTTAGGGCAGTTGACTTGGATTGTCTTTCGTGGGATTTGCATTAGAGGAAGCTTTCAGTGCTTCATTTCAACAATGAGGGAAGTATGGCTGCAGGTCTTTGGTTTAACATATAAGTCTGTCTTGAGGCCAGTGGCATTAGGAATCTGCACCATCATTGCAGAAAAATGGAGTGCCCAGTCCGCCCAGCTCTGCTCAGCACTGCTTTCTTTGTTCCAGTCTCACTCTCTTAATTAAAAAAAAAAAAAGTTCTGCAGCCCTTTCTCTGCACAGGGAACGGTTATAATTGAGGCCACTCCTCTGCTTCCTGACACAGCCCTCATGCAACACTGTACCTCATGGAAAGATAGGAGACCGCGGGATGCAGGGCCTTAAAGTGTAGAATGAATCTCCGGTTTTGTCCTGGGTATTTTGGGCCTGCAAGTTTAACCATTCCACACCCCAATTCATCTGCTTTGCTCGGCCCCTGCTCTCTTGATGGTCAGCTGAGAAATCCCGGTCATAGAATGTCTGAACTTCAAAATCGCAGGCCTCACTCAGGGACTCCAGCCGATCACATGGCCCAGCCTCAGGCTGATGAAGCATCACGAACTTGCACTTGACAGATGAAGTAATGGAGAGCTAGAGAAGCTTGGAACTGGCTCAGGATCACAGAGTGGAGGAGGGCTGGAACCCAGGATGTCTGCCCTTCCCCTTAGACTGCAGTGGTCTACATCCTTCCTGTGCAGACGAGTCCCCTGGGCAACCCGTGCCTGGCTGGGGACCGGCGGAGCCCCTCCCCTGAGCCCATTTACATCTCAGTTTGTTTTCAAGTCAAATCCTTGACTTCCCCCTTCCAACTAGTCCCCTCTCACAGAAAAATCCCCATGTAAAGATTCTGGAGTCTGAATAGTACTATCCACCAATACTGTTGTGAATTTGTTAAAATGTAGGTTCCCAGGCCTCTTATCCAGAGTGCGGGCTTCCACGGGTGTTTAGGGGAGCCCGTGAGCTTGCAGTTTGACATGCTCCCCCAAACGGTGCTGGTGTCCATGGACCACACTTTGCGAAGCTGCCCCAGAGCCACCATATTAAATGAAGACTTCTAGAGACCACTGTGCCTCACTCAGAGAAGCTCTTCTCTTTGTAAAATGCACAAGGCGGGAGCTGGAGGCAGGTGGCCAGGGAACATTCTCTGAAGAGTTTCTGCAGCAGCTCCCACTCCACAGGGAGTAGCCACCTGCGATTAGCTGACAGGTGGGGGGCTTCGGAGGAAGGACGGGAAGAGCAGAGCAGTTTGTGGAAAGGTGTCCAGTGAAACCCAGGGGAGAGAGCTTTAACCCCTGAGCACTTAAGGCTTGGAGCGCAGGGAGTGGAAAATGAGGTTCGGGAAGGGATTGATTGAGATACAATTTACGCATTTCAAGTGTAAAATGCAGTGGTTTTTAGTAACTTCACAGTGGTGTACAATCATCACCACAATCCATTCTAGAATATTTTATCACCTCAAAAAGTAACCCATACACTTTACCGCTCCCCCTCCCCCCCAGTCAGCCTCTGCCCCTCCCCCCCTTCCAGCCCCAACCACTAATCTACTTTCTGTCTGTATGGATTTGCCTATTCTGGGGATTGTATATAAATGGAATCATATAATATGTGGCCTTTGGTGACTGGCTTTTATTTAGCATAACCCTTCCAGGGTTCTTCATGTTATAGCAAGTACAGTACTTCATTCTTTTTATTGCCAAAAATATTCCATTGCATGGATTACTGCATTTTGTTTATCCATTCATCCATAGTTGGGTTGTTTCTACTTTTTGGCGCACGTGAATCATGCTATTGGTGTACCAGCTTTTGTTTTCATTTCTCTTGGGTGTATACCCACGAGTGGAATTACTGGGTCAAGTGATAACTATGTTTAACTTTTGGAGGAATTGCCAGACTGTTCCAAAGTCCTCACTTTTATGTCTTTTAAGCCAACCTGAAACCCATGGCTCTGAATCATCCTCTAAGATTCCATTTATATACAGCTCAGCTTGATCAGGTGTAACTGAGAACTTACTGTAAGTGAGTGTTGGGGGATGCAGAGAGTCAAGTTTGGATTACAAAGTCCAACATTCAAATACTGAAGAGTATATTTGGCATAATCTTAAAGGTTGAGGCAATGTTACTTGGATTTGTGTTTATGATAAGCAGAAAAAAAAAAGAAGCTCACAGCGATAGATGGGGCCAGTAACAAAAAAAAGGAAAACCTATAGTACGACAACTTGTAATCAGCAGCTTTGGAAAAGGTTTTGTGGCTTGAAACTAGGGATTTTCATTACCTGCATTATCATCTGTTTCTGTATGGTCATGCCCCCTTATATGTGGGAAATACGCTCCAATCTGCCCTAGCGGACACCGGAAACCACAGATAATACCAAACCCTGTACACATGCCTATGATAAAGTTTTACTTATATATTAGGCACAGTAAGAGAGTAACAACGATAACTACAAATACAAAAGAACAATGATAGCAATATACTGTAGTAAAAGTTATGTGAATGTGGTCTCTCTCTCTTTCTCTTTTAAAATGTCTTATGTCTTGTACTCACCTTTCTTCTTGTGATGATGTGAAATGATAAAATGACTACACGATGAGACGAAGTGAGGGGAATGACGTAAGCATCGTGACCTGGTGTTAGGCTCCTATATGACCTTCTGATGATATGTCAGGAGGATCGTCTGCTTCTGGACAGCAGTTGACCGCGGGTAACTGAAACCACAGAAATTGAAACTGTGGATAAGGGAGGACTACTGTACAGGGAAAGAGACTTTAAAAATTTAAGGGTAAAGTACTTAGAAACACTTTAAAGTATTTTAAGCATAAAACACAGAGAAGTATGCAAAATGTAACTGCATGAATTTTCTCAAAATGAACCTCACCCACGTAACGAGCACCTGCAGCAAGAAACAGATGGTTATCAGCTCCCCTGGAACTCTTCCCTTTCCAGTCATTAACCATCCAAGGGGAAGGAGGATATCCAACTTCTAGCACCAACATTGCCAGACACAAAGAATACATTTTGATAGTACATTTCAGGTGTCAAGGCTTGACCACTGGAATAGATTCATTAAGCTGAAAGAATTTCTCAAGACTCAGAAGTTTTATATTGCACGGTGCAGAAGAATCTTAAAAATTAAATACCTTTAGGTTTGTGTATAAAATAAAAGGTATAAACTCAACGTACAAGAAGCTTTTAACATTACCTGCAATTTAATAACATGTGCTGTAAGATGTTTTTAAAGTGCATGAAACAACATACTTTCAACATTTATTTTAAAATACACCTCCCTGTTTCTCCAGAGTTTGAAGTTTATTTCCAACAGCACTTTGTAAAAGGAGTCCTAGGGACTATTAATCACAGGTGCTTTAATAATTCAAAAAGTGTATAGGTAAACACACATGCCCACTGGCAATGCCTCTCATTGTGGGTTGGAGTAAGTAACGACCAAAATAAATACAGCTTTGGCAAGCAGGGCACAAAAACAGATACACGTTTCCCTGGGTTTATTGTGCAGGAGGTTAAATACCCCCACCTTACTGATAAAATGAACTGCCTAATACTGAGACTGACTTGCTGCAAAGCGACACTGCCCTGCTTCTGAACCTGGAAAAAAAAAATCCATTATAATGGGTTCACGTATAAAAGCACTTTCAAAACATAAGAATCTTCGGAGCGAAGGGCATATACTCCTAGAGAAAATCTTTCGGCAAAGGCGAATCATTTTTGTTTTTAAGCTCTAAATATGTCTTATAAGTGACCAAAAACAGGTTAGGATTTTATTAGGATATTTCTTCAGAAGTCTGGGATTCTACGTTCCACCAGGTGATGCCTCATACAGCTCCTGAGGCAAGGTGAGGCGGACCCCGCGTTACCTTTGCCCCCCCCCCCGCCCCGCCCCGCCCCGCCCCGCCGTTCTTTCTTTCTGGATGCTGGACACTTCCAAGGTAACCTCGCGCTCACGCTGGCTGCTAACCCTGGTGCCAGGAACGCACCCCCCGCTTGCCCGCCCCTTCCCCCCACACCCCCCTTCCAGGCAGCGGGGCCGCAGCGCCCGGAAGCCCCACGCCAGCGGTGACTTCGCTCTGCCTCGTCCTTCCCCGCAGCCCTGAGGCTTAGACTTTTCCCACCAAGTCACCCACAACCCCTCCCCGTGCCATCCCCCCTTTCTGTGGGGGGAAGAAGTTTAAAGCCGGGCTCCCTTCGCATTACACTTGCCAGGGGGCCTGTCTCGGCTGGACTGCAAGGGGGCGAGGATCCGCCCTAGCTCGGCGCGTGCGGGACGGACTGTTAGACCGTCCGCTCTCCGCTCCTACGCGCCCGGACTGCGAGGTCCCTCCTCGCCCGGGGGACCTACTTACACAGTTGGGACTGGGCACCTTTCCCGGACCCCAGGGAGCGGTCGCGGGTTGCGCCGTGCCCCGAGGGCTGCTGCAGCCGCGCGGCGCGGGCGTGCGGCGTGTGGCGGGGGGCGGGAGGGGGCGGAGAGCGAGGGCGCGCCCGGGGCCGGCGGGAGGCGGACCCCCCGTGGCAGGTGGGTGCGGCCGGCGGGAGCCGGGGCAGCGGCGGTGGCGGCGGCAGCAGCAAGTGGTTGGGCCGCGCTCATTTCCTTCCCTCCCCCTCGGCCTCGGGGTCCGCCCGCGGTGCCCAGTGCGTGGCGCCCGCGGCTCGGCTTCGCGTCCCAGCCCGCCGCCACCGGCCGCTCCCTTCCCCGCCCGTCCATGTCCCTGCCCGTGGTGCTCCCGGGCTCCTGCTGCCCTGTGGCCGGGTTCTCGGGCGGGCCGCAGGCCGGGGGCCCGGGCGCCGCGGCCGCCGCCGGCCAGGAGCCGCCGCTGCCCCCGCTGCGGCCGCGCTGGCCCCGGGCCGCCCTGCCGCCCCCCGTGCGGCCTCGCTGCGCCGCCACCGCCGCCGGGGTGCTGGCCGCGCCGCCCGCGCTCTCCTCCCGCCGGGCCGCCGCCGCCGCCCCGGGCTCGGCGCTGCTGCCCGCTCGTCCGCTGCTGTCGCTCGGGCTGCTGCAGCTGATCCTGGGCTGCTGCATGGTGGCGCTGAGCTTCGGGGCGCTGTCGCTGAGCAGCTCCCCCCAGGTGAAGAACTCGTGTCCGTTCTGGGCCGGCTCCTCGGTGAGTGCCGCGCGCGCCCCGCTCGCCTGGACACGGCCCTTCGGGGGAGCAGGGGCCTCTGGCCGGTCTCCTCCACCGCCCCGGCATTGCGCCCCCTCCCCCACCCCCAGGGCCGAGGTTGGGGAGCACAGCCCCTAAAGCCAATTGAAGTTTTTGGAGGCGTTGAGGCTGGGCGGGGCGGGGGGGGAAGAGAGAGTAGTATTTCGGGGTGAATTGGGTTGCACCTGGACAGTATCTGTTCCTTGCAGGCTAAAGGATTTTGTTGTTCCTGTCGAGTTAGTAGAATAATACAGATTTCCAGCTCTGGGAGATTGGAAGAATGGGGGTGGATGGTAGGAAAGTAGGAGAAAAATGATTCAACTTCGGGCCTTTGGGTATTTACTTCTCCGAAAACGTCTGCGCGGGGAGGGTGAGCATTTGATCTGTTTTGTCCACTGAGGTATCCACAGTGCCTGGCACATAATAGGTGTATTTGCGGGGTGATTGAAGTGGCAACTGGACTGGGGCACGCCATTTATTTTATTCCACTTTAAGGCACACGGAAATGTGAAATGTACCAGGTAGGATGGCTCCACTCTATCTGGGGACAAGTTCAGGAGGTAATGACAGGGCGTGTGCAAACCGCGCCTGTACTGGGTCATTAAAGGAAGGCCCTAAACTCCCACTTGATTGTTGGAGCCAGGCAGGCTGCTGTGCAGAATTTCATTCTCAAGAACCCAAAGTTTCATTATGTATGAGCTCTCCAGAGCCTCAGGAGCAGGGGGCAGCTAACCTGAGATGTCTACCCCCTGCAGCGACCTGGCCCTGCTTCCTCCAATGGGGAAGGTTGCTCTGGGGCACAAGGTGCCCAGCCTCTGGGGAAGGCTGCCTCCTAAATGTCCTAAATGCCTCCTAAAATGTCCTAGCATCTAAGGCATCCAACCTCTTGAGCTTTGCTGGGGGCTGAGAGACTTGGAAATAGGTCTTTGTGGAATGATTGTGGAAGATGGGTATTTGAAAGTAAAGGACCTTTTTATGAAGTAACTAAATCTGAAAGTTTGAGTAAGATCCGTAATGAACGTCTGTGCCAGTAAACATAAAATTGTCCTTTTGCACGTCCACGCATACCCAGATTCAAGACCAAATTTTAAGCATATAGGGAGAACTAATTGAACTCAAAGTAATTGTTTGAATAAAAACATCAAGAACATTAAGTACTGTGAGCCCGGCCTGACATTTTATACTTCAACTGATGCCAGTTTGCTCTCCTTTTGAAGTACTTCGATGCTGGATGGTCTGACTGTGGAACAGCCCGTGCTGGGGAGTTCACGCTCTGTTCATCGTGTTCGAGGAATCCCACCCTCCTGGCCCTGCCGCTGGGCTCTCTGCAGGGATTAGATTCATTATGCTCCCTAGTCCACTCGTCAGACTAAATTCAGCCAAATGGTGGATGCATTTCATTTCTCTAAATACCATGGGCCAGAAGTGAATCTTGCATACATTTGTAGGGATTTCCCTTTTATAAAATCACAATCTCTTGTCCTCTCAAAGAGAGCTAGTTTAGGATGATTTAAATCTATTTTTTTTTTTCTCTTCTGAAATCAAAACCCCAAATCAGTGTACTACTGTGAATTATTTCAGAGGTGAATACACTTCGATGTCAGTCAAGCCACAGTTGGATTTGATGAAGTATATATAGCTTAAAAAAAAAAAAAAGGGCCATCAGCCAGAAGATGAAGGCTGTTCCTGGACCTGCTGGCTGGGCGTGTCCTTGTTTTCTAGGACCCAGCAAAACAGAGCAGCGAAAGAATCAGTGACTTGGAACTAAATTCTCTTCTGTCGGGTTGTTTTCCACACCCCACCCCTCAGCTCTATATACGAACCTGCAATTGTTCATTATGCTTATTTTTTTGTGGCCCTTTTCTGAGGTTGACCACAGAATTTACAAAGTGACTGTAGAACCAACAGAAACTGCGTGTCCAGAATGACTGGGTAGTATTTGAGGATGACATTAGGCACCATGACCGTGGTGTTTTAGGAAAAAATTTCACCAGTAGCATATGCCTTTTGAATTCATGTGCACGGGAGAGGCTTTTTGTTTGTTTGTTTTATGGGAAATTTTAAATTTACTCAAACGTTGTTCAGTGAACCCTCCTATACGTCTCCCCAAGCTCCAATAATTGTTTCATCTCTGCCTCTTCCCAGCTTTGCTGCTGGCTCTGTGTGTTCTGATGGTATCAGAAGGATGAGTGTTTTAAGCAGGGTAGGAATGAGTCCACCATGCTCCCTAGGCCATTTGTCAGGTTAACTTCCCACATTATTTTGAAGCAAATCTCAGACATCACACCATTTCATCTGTAAATAGTTCAATATGTGTGTCATTTTTAAAAGAAAATCTAAACAGAAAGAAAAAATAAACAGAATAGAGAGACAGCATAGAAGTGACTGGGCAGGTCTTAAGAAACCACCCCCCTTCACTTTTCACGTTATTATGAAAATTTTAAATCTCAGCAAATGTAGAAAGAGTAGTATAATGAACCCCTATTTACCCATCATCCAGCTTCAGTAGTTAATCAACCCATGGCCACTGCTCACCCGCGCCCACTCCCCCTACTGGATAATTTTAAGGCAACTCCCTGGTATCATAATTTCAGCCATGACATATTTCAGTATGGCTTTCTAAAAGAAAGCAGCTTAATAGACCAAGAAAGGGCTTAAGAGCACATTGTAATGTACTAATATAAAGATAGCTAAACTAAGCTTTTTATGAAAAAAGCTTAAAAATTATGACTTGAGGACGGCAGGTTTTTTTTTTTTTAATAACAGCTTTATTGAGATGTAATTCACATTCCATACAATTCACCTATTTAAGGCATGCAATTCAATGATTTTTGGTGAATTCATGGAGATGCACAACCATTGCTACAAACAATTTTAGAAAATTGTCATCACCCCAAAAAGAAACCCTGTACTCATTAGCAGTCACCCCCCATTTTCCCCTTGACCCTTTTATCCCTAGGCAACCACTGATGAATCTACTTTCTGGGTCTATGGATTATTCTGGACATTTCATATAGATGGAATCATCCAATATGTGGTCCTTTGTGACTGGCTCCTTTCACTTAGCATAATGTTTTCAAGGTTCACTCAGATTATGGCATGTGATTATGGTATACTTCATTCCTTCATTGCTGAATGAGATTCCACTGTATGGACATACGATGTTTTATTTATCGCTCAGAAGTTTCGTTGGCATATGAAACTAGGTAGTTGAGCCGTAGTGCCCGTTTGTCTAAGGTTACTTTGGACTCACGTAGGAACACAGTGGTAGGATATCTTCATCTCCCAAGCTCTGAATGACCATGATGTGCCTTAGTCTGCTCTAGCAATTAAATTGGCAAATCTTCTTTCAGATTCGGTAAAAAATTTGCTTTTATATTTGATACAAAATTAAATTCAAGGGACAGATATATTCATTAAAAAGACTATTTTATTAACACAGTATAAAAATCAAGAACATTTTCCCATATATACCTCTGTAAGTGTTCTCACATTGAGCCTGAGATTTGGAACCTTCCTTCACTTGTCTGGACCTTGAAGGTATTTTATCTATTTTACTATGTATTTAAGAATTAACAAGTCCTATAAAGAGTCTTTTTCCATACTTTACATTCATACTGTCAGCAATTTGAAGGGAGTGTTTTTAACGTACTCATTGTTTTTGAGCATTCTGTAATCATTTATTTTCTTCCTGATATTGGTTAATGGCTCAGTCTACTATTATTCCTGAAAGGCATGAAGCTAAGAGATTAGCCACTTTTAAAAGCATCCTGAAGTTTGACCCCGGGTGGGTGTCAGGAGGAGAATCTCCAAGACCATGTTCAGGACATGCTGTCCTGGTTTTTTACTTGGGGGCACATTTAGTTACTACCACACTGCACTGGATTAATGAAAGAGTCGAGGATTGCATTGGTTTGTGTCTCCTCCTTCAAAAAACAAAATTCCTTATTCTGATGACATATACTTGGAAGATATTTCAGGCAAATGGTAGAGAATTGGTTTTTATTAATTTTTGCTCTTCTCTGGGAGCCTTAACATCCTTAATATTATCTGCATACATCTCTGCTTTGAGTCACTGACCTAAACTCATGGTCCCCCCTCCCTTGAGTCTGTAATTCTTTGTCAAGATTCCAGTTCCTTATAAAGAGACAGACATTGGTGAACCTTAAGGTAAACCTTTTTTTAAAAAATTGCAGTGATGAAATATAAAAAAGAATGAATGGTTCAAAGGAGAAACTAAAAAATTCTGAAGTCTCTACCAGTTAAACAACAGTAAATAATTTTTTTCTATCATGATCACCAAATACTACTTTAATATTTATGGGCTATTTTAAATATAATTTTTGTGATGATTTTATATTGATTTTCTTTGGTCCTTTATTTTACATGGCAGCAAAGTGACACTGATAAATTCTTGACTAAGTCATTGAGCCTGTCAGCCTCATTTACCCATCTGTGAAATGGGTGCGATGATTCTTGCCTCAGAACTGATTTTGTGAGGGTGTAATTAGAGAACATATAGAAGAACTTGCTGCCAGGCCCTAGTACCACGCCTGGCATATAGTAGAACTTCTATCAGTGTTTTTTAAACATCAAGGCAATATTTAATCCAAGTATGAAAAGGTCAATTTTTTCTGGGACATTCTAGTAACCATCATGTATACATTAGAAATATACAGGTGCCCACTTCCTCAGTCTTTTTAATGAATCATGCTAGACAGAGAGGGAAGCATAATACACACCAACACACATGCACACACACATTTTTTTAAAATTGCCACTGTAAAATCTATAAGGCAAGATAGATTGTTGAGAAGTTTGACTATTGTGTGCTTAATTCATAAGGTAAACATGGTACATTTACAGCTTGGCTCTTTTTATCTCTATGTTCAGATATAGCAACTTTTGGCAAACAATCCAGAACATTTTTGCCCTAATACATGTTCATGGATAGCAGAGGAAAAATAGGGCAGTAAAATAATAAGCTTTTGATCTTAAAGATTGGATTTTTAAGTTGGGAAATTAAGGCACATTAACCATGTATGGTGGGTAACAATGATTCTTGTGTGAATTATCTTGGAATCCTTCTTTGCAATATCATTGAAAAAAGAAAGGTCTCTGCTTTTTCCTATAAGCTACAAGGAATGGGTTACAAGTGAGTGAAACCAAAATTATAATAAATCTCATTATAATAATATAGAGATAACTTAGTGTTAGAAAATAGGTGCTAGCCTGTTCATTCAGGGCAAGTTTCATCTTGCACTGGGTGGAAAGAATGCTGATGAAGTTGCTTTTTGCTGTTGGTATACTCTTTTAGGAAGCACAAGAGTGAAAAATAAATTTAGGCTGAAGTAGTCATCCCAGCAGGTTCATCCCCTATTTCTGATTTCATTCATTCAATTATTCACCGTTCATTCATTCATTTGTTGACTCTGGCCATAACTAACTGAGTGACTCTAGGAGCCTTGAATACTCACAGATCCAGTGGTAATCCAGTGGGATTACCAGTGAGTGTAAAATACGATCAAACAAGTAATAGGATTGTGGTGTAATGGATACTATGGAGAGCCAGTGTAAAGGGACCTTCTTGTCCCTTCTGATGGAGCTCCAGCTACTGTTGCCACCGAGGGAGATGGAGGTATTGAATGCTCTGCCTCCTTCTCTCCTTCCTCTGACCCTTCTTGCCATTTATGAATTCCCCCCAAGCCCCAGATGAAATGTGAGCATCTATTTCCTAAGTCATGAGCTCTTAAAAATTCATCCCCAGCTGCAGCTCTTCTGTTCCACATTCCAGAGGATTCTAACTATTCAGTCTCTGCCTCACCTCTCATAGGGTTCCATAAATGTTGTAGGGTTTAATTGGGCTTGAGGAATGGAGAAATTGAGTAGAAGTAGGTATATGCCTTTGTTGCCAGTTTTAGAACTGAGGTGGATGTAACTACAACTCCCACCTGCAACTGGAATCTAATTTCTTAAAGCATCCCTGTAAAGAAGGGTGATTTACAAAAATCCTGTTGGGATTTAATGTGAGTGTGTGCTGAGTTTATAAAACAACTCAAATGGAAATTTATTTATTACCTTTAAATATTTTGCCTTACAATCCATGAACATGGTATATGTTGATTTGAGTCTTCATTTAATACTGCTTAATAAGGTTTATATTTTAATAAGGTTAATAAGGTTTATATTTCTTCCTACTGGGTCTTAAGTATCTTTAAGTTCATATGTATTTTGAGATTATTGATATTATTTGTCAAATACATTTTGTACATATTTTTTAAATTATGTTTTAAGTTATGCAAAATCTCCTCTCAAAAAACAATAAAGATAGCTTAGTCCCTTTATCCCAGAGACCCTTGATTTTAAATGACAATTGTATCTGTCATGATCTATTAAATATATGAATATATGTATATATATATATATATATATATTCATATATTTACCCCTCTCACCTTAGCAACCCTATTCCTGGGATTCTGTCCAACAGAAATAAAAAGCACTTGTTTTTAGGCATTATTTGGCCATGGATGGTTACCATAGCATTGATTATGAGGGCAAAAAAACTGGAAATAGAGTGACTTATCAATGAACATGAAAATGACTGAATGCATTGGGTAAACCGTACGGAGGAATATTATGTAGCCATTAAACTGAAGTGAATGAGAGCTATTCCAGTGGACATGAAGAGATTCCCTTGAGGTATTTATTGAGATAGAAAAAGAAGAGGAGGAAAGTATCTTTTATGACCTATTTTTTATAAAAGTTTTCCTCTGTGCATGTGTATATGTACAAATGAACATATTTGTCTAGTAATAAGAATTTAAGGAAAAATATGTATATGTGTAAAATATGTAAACACACCAAATTGTTAATGTGGGTGCGGGTGGGATGATGTGGCTGGTGGGGGACGTAGAAAGTATAGATGAGGGCTCTCGCTATTTTTATGGGCATTTATGGGCTGGGCTGGGCACCTCGTTTTAACGATAATATTGTTTTGGTGGGAAAAATGTGTTCCAAAAAGCTGAACCACAGGGTTCTGTATTAAGGGAGACAGGTGGTCTAAATATCAAACACTAACTGGTAATTCACATCATATTTATATTTTAGTGAATTGGGCAGTTTGTGTTTCCCTCAAGGGCAGTCAAATGTTTCAGTTATGTTTTTCCAAAAATAGTTGCATTTCCTCAGCTAAGTCTAGTAAGCAGCAGGGCGGGCAGGCAGGGACCACACACCCATGTGGGCACACACACATACACACGTACACACACACGTGAGCGTCCATGCCCACGCACAGCCTGCAGGTGGAGCCAGCGCTGGATTGCAGGGAATCCGGAGGAATCCGTATCATCACAGCAGGGTAAACTTTTGAGTTAGAAGAGACCCAGAGATGGTTTCCTCCACTTACCACATCTCTAAGGAAACGAGAGTGAGGACCAGAACAGTGATCTGACTTGGCCAAGGTTGCGTAGTTATTTAGAAGCCAGGTGGGGAACCTGGACCCCAAGGTCTCATGGATTTCACGTTCCAATTTGTAAAGTAGATGCGGCCACGTGCAGACACATGCCCTGCGTATCTCCAGGCGGAAATCATTCAGAATGAAGAAAGAGCCTGTTGAATTTAAGATGATTGCAAGGATCTAGTGCCTGGTGGGCAGGCAGCTGATAGTCTGTTTAAACATACATGGGATACAGGGATCTGCTGCCTATCTGCCCATATGTGCTTTCTGGTCCTTGATATAAGTGGGTAGACATGTCTTCTGCTGGTTTGACATTGTGGCATGATTTACTCTCAGCCAGTAAAGGGAGAACGGAGGGCATAGTAGCAGGCCTGTGAGCTTGGAATCTAAAGTAACACTAAAATCCTTATTGATTTGTAGTTGATAAACACTAATTGTGAACTGTACATTTGAGGGATTTTGGTAAAAAGTGCACATAAAGGAAAACCCTCATAACAGCATTGAGCAGATGTATGCACACTGTTCCACAAAGGAAAATGAGCTCCAGTGACATGACAATGTCCCTGAGCTGAAGAAGCCCTTGGATTGTTCTTTCCCAACGGCTTAGTGAACTGGGTTATCCAGAGGGCTGATGGTGATTTCCAGTTTACGTTTTGGCCAAATGCTGATTCTTCTTCACCAAGGTTTTTAGATTGTTGTTTATCGAAGTGTCATTTTGCAACGTGAGACTTTTTTCACTTTAATCCCTCCCCTCTTTGTGGAATAAAGGCTCAGGAACATTATTGGTTGCCAGTCATGTGACAGGTGCCAGGTTGGGACCCGAAGATTGGGAGACAAGGTAGGAGTTCACAGTCGGTGGGCAAGGCAGAGATGCACCTCTCAAGTTATTAGGACAGAGAGCATTTTGGGGGGAACATTGTGTAGAGGGCTTCCCGGAGTGTGCCAGGAGTGTGGGGTGGGGGGATCTGTGAACGCTTCTCGGAGGAGGTGACGGCTAGTCAGGACCTTGCAGGATGCATAGTAGTTCTCAGGCAGCTATGAGGGGAGCTGGGAGGAGAAGACGCTGCAGTCAGAGTCCTGCAGCCTCTGCCCACCTGATGGGGGACAGGTGTACCTGGGAGCAAGATAGGTGGGGGGACGGGCAGGGGTCCATAGAAACCAGGCTGGAGAAGTGGGTAGAGGAGGATCCTGAGAGACCTTGTGTACCACTTCAGGGAGTTTACTTGTCCCACAAAGGATGGGTGCCCACCTTACGAAGGGAGGGTTGCAGCCACGCATAAGTCATATGAGGCTGTCAATGGCAACAGGTTAGGTGCCCTGGGGCAGGGAGCTTGATCAACAATACTGATTCCTTCACTAACTGGAAGGATAGGCTACTCTCTGTGTGTTCTTTTTTTTTTTTTTAAGATTTTATTTATTTATTTGAGAGAGAGAGAGCACGAACAGGGGGAGGGGCAGAGGGGCAAGCAGACTCCCCACTGAGTAGGGAGCCTGAAGTGGGGCTCGATCCCAGGACCCCAAGATCTTGACCCCAGCCGAAGGCAGATGCTCAATGGACTGAGCTTCCCAGGCGCCCCTCTTTGTGTGTTCTTAATTGACTTTAAGAAAAAACATACACAGTCAATCAAAAAGCTTTGGGGGCCTTGGGGAAAAGAGAGGCCAAAGTGGTCTACCAGGGCTCATGTAATATGAACAGGAATATTAAAAGGCTTTGAAATTTCAGGGTTTTTTGGAAAAAAAATACTTATGACACTAGGGTTAGTTTATTGGAATTGGTCCCTCTCCTAGATTTATGATACTGTTTATGCTTCTAGGTGATACTCTCTGGAATCATAGGATTAACAACTTGGAAACGGCCTATGATACTCCTGGTATGTACTGATCTCATAAATTGTTACCCTTTGTAAAATGTGCTATGTGAGAAGTCTTTTGGAATCAACCACTGAAGAAATACTGAAGCTTTCTTCTTCATTAAAAAAAGAAGCTCATAATGGATACTATTAGAAATCAGACGTTCTCATAACGGTAAAGCGAGATGATAATTTTGTCAGTTTTCTGATTCATTTTAAACTTCTTATGTACCCAACGTGTTTCTAGTTCCAGGATTAGATCTACTGTAAAGATGTAATTTTAAAAATCTGTTTGCTATGGACATTTTTAAATATACTAAAGCAGAGGGAATAATATAATGAATTCCCTACACCCATCACCTAGCTTCAGCAACTACCAACTCAGCCAAACTTGTTCAGCTAGACCCTCACCCATTCCTCTGCTCCCCGCATTCTTTTCCCTGAATATTCTTTTGAAGTAAATCTTAGGTATTAAATCATGAATACATAATTTTTTATTGTTATCATGCTTTGGTTGGACAACCTCAGAGTTTCATGACTTAGGCTCTCTGTATTCTCTCTTTATCACACATCTATCATATTTTCATGGTAATAAAGACATATTGGTAACTTTATCCTTTTTTTTTTCGTTTTTGAGGTAAAATACACATAATTATAAAGTTAACCCATTTTGAAGTTCACAATTCAATGACATTTAGTACACTCCCAATATTTGTTTTTTTGTTTTGATTTGCTATGTCCTTTTATTTGCTACTATAAAAAATAGACAATTGCCAATGGAATTGCCAACTTTCAAAGATGAAGTAGAAGGTCTGATAAATGTGACTTGAAGTACATATAATGAAAAATAATTTTTTCTATATAACGTCTCTTCTGATTTTTCTCCCATCCATTTTGAAATAGGGTTAAATAATTTTCTAAAACCATTTTGTGTATATACTTAAGAGTTCATCTTAAACAGACCACTGTTTGCTGGGTGGTGGGTAATAAATACAAAACTAGCTAAATTCTTAAATGCCCACGAGACAACATTAGGCAACATTTTAGAAGTCCATCATTTATGGCCTTTGGTGAAACTCTGTTAATATTTCTGGCAGGAGTAAATTATTGGTGCAGCATTTTAATCTACGAGATAGCAGGGTAGGAGAAAATGAGGCTTCAGATGAGTTTTATGGCATGTGTTATGAGTGGCTAAGGTCTGTTTTGCAACAATTCTCTAGAAAAATGTTGGATGGTGTCCAATGTTTATACTAATATTTGGCTATAGGAGTCATTTTTGTCCTGATTTTTCCGTTGGGTCAATATTGAAATGCTCAGTAATACAAACCTCAGGTATTTAAATTAAAATCAGAAAATCCCTAAAGCTATTTATACTTTTAAGATTCCAAATGGTGAGAAGAATATGAGCGTGTGTTCTGGGTAGATGTTTAGAAGGTGGACCTTTTAAGACATTTATTTCTCTAACATTGTTTTCTTTTGGAAAGGTGCCTCATAGATTTATTATGTGAGCTCAAACAACTATAGATGAAAATGACCTTAATAGAGATGTATCTTTATTATTATGCCTTTAATTTCTCATCTTTGTTGATAAGTACAGGTACAACTTTGTCAAAGTTATAACCAGTTTGTACGTACCATGTTGTGCTCTGCTTTTTCTGCTTAATATTACATTAATTCCGTCCATATCAGTAAATATGATGTTTCCATCTACAAGGAATCCACATCCCTGCCCGAATGGCGTTCTGTCATAGTTCTGTATTACCATCAGTTATAAGCCTGTTGGACACACGGGCTTCTATATTTCAACTGTTACGAATTCCGTATTTCGAAGTATTTAGAATCAAGAAGTATTTAGAATCAAGTAGAGATTGTTTTGAAATGTTAATTAACATCGACTTATAAAGAAGATAAATTAGTTGATAGGAATTATACAAGGACAAACTTCCTGGGTATATCAATAGATCATTCGAGCCTTGGTCAACATCATAAGTGAAAAATCCTCAGTTCACGTGAATCTTAATAATATTCTGTTATAACTTGTGCCATATGCCTTTGTTATGTTAAAAAAAATCATGTGATGTTATGAAAGAAACTGGATATGGCAGTCAGACACTCCTAGTCTGAGTCCCAGCTCATCCCCTGAAGAGCTGTATAATGTACAAGCCACTTAACTTTCCTGAGTGTAGTTTTCTTTTCTGAATGGAGGAGATAATCTACTGACACCAAGGGGTAGGTCTGACTCCCCCTAACCCTCCCCGTAATGGCTGCTTCACTTTTTCTTTGGCTTCCCCCAGACCCCTTCCTGAGTTTAGAGAATGTGCCTTTGGATGATTCTGGGTGGGAGGTCACATGCCATCAGAGAGCCAGGAGGCCCTATGGGTCTCTGTTCCCGCAGATGGGGGCTTGGCTGGTGAGTTCCAGCCTTTCTTCCCTTCATGTCCTATACTCTACCCAGAGGGGCACCTTCTGACCGGGACACAGCCAGGCTGTCTTAACCAACTTGGGCCTTCTTCCCCTTGCTGTTTCCCTGGCTGGCTCCTTTTCTGGGTCTCAGCTCAGCAGTCGCTTCCTGAAGGAGACCTTCCCTGACCACCTGGTGATAGTGGCCCAGCATCCCTGCCTCTCAGCATGTCCCAGCACTGACTTTTGGCTTCACAGTCTGTAATTAGCCTGTGTGCTGTTTGTTTACTACTTGCTTGTCTGTCTCCCCACCGTAGATAATTGTATGAAGACAGGGGTCTCGTCCGTCTTCTTCACCCTGTGTCCCCAGGAACAGTGTGCTCGATACACATCTATTGTTGACTGTGAAGTTGATTTGGCAGCCAACGAGAAATTTAGGTCCTAGGTTCTCGATGTTTCTTTTTTACTTCTGTCTTAAATTTCTCTCACTTGTTTTTGTCCTCTAGGGTGTTTTCTTCCGCTTTTTACTTCGGGGTGGTTAGGGAGTATATGGGTGGTGGAGGTTGGGAGGAGGCAGGTTGGTCTTTCCAGGGCCCTTTGAGAGGCAAGCTGTCATCATTTTGAGTTGTTGGGTGCACAGTCATCTAGAACACTTGAATACTTCCTTTTGAAAACTGTTTATATTTGTGCTCCTTCTTTTGTGATTGTTTCAGTGATTACATTCGGTTTTATACTGGTGTGAACAAAGAAGCCTCATTCTGACCCAAATTCCTTTAAATTCAAGTTTTCATGGAAACTCAGAGTTGGAAGTGTTCATTTACCAGATCCTCTTCCTTATGCTGATTAAATACTCATGTGTCCAGAACAAAAATAATAATCTTGGAACATCATTTGTAAACATTTATAGCTATTTTTGACTATGACTAGGATCAAGCTAGGGCATGTGCACACACACATCATTTCAGGTTGTGTGTTTTCTATCAAAAACAAACATTTTTCATTTTTAAAGAATGTTCTTATTTCTTCAAGGTATCTCGTTTTTCATTCTAATAAAATGGTTTATAAGTTTTTAGAAATTACAGACTCTGTGCTGGGAGTGACCTCAAAGATTATCTTGTCTTGTCTCGGCACCTCAATTAAAAAGTGGAAGAGTCTTAATAAGATGTTTTTCTTTGGTGGTCCATTTGGTAAGAATTCCCACCGTGAAAGCCTAGCCAGACTTTCGGCCTATAATTTTGGTTATGAAGAGGTCATTTGGACTATTTGTCTTGTCAGTTTGGAAGAGATGGGGTGAATATACTTTAAAGCTGATAAAGAGATCACTTTATTCTTTAACATCAAGAATGAAGGTATTTCCTCAGTGATGTTCTTGGGTCACATATGTGGTTTGTTCTCAACTGTGGGCCGTGGGGATTTGCACCCTAGACTGAGAATAGAAGAGGTAAATGAACAGGATATTTAAAAAAATGATCCATCAGTTTCTTTTCTAACTTCAAGATTATGGAATTTAGGGTAAAACTTTATTACCCAAAAAGAGACTAAAAATGGTTTCGGTAAGATATACGGACATTCTGTCCTCTCACCTAACTGTCCAAACAAGTTAGGCCAGCAAAGATGGTCCTGCTCCACAAAACCATTTGGGGATCCGGGGTCTTTCCATCTTATTGTGCCTTGAAGGGAGAGTCATGGATCACCCAGACGCTGTCAAGAGATTGAGGAATTAGCCCACCAGATAGTCAGAAATACTTGTAGGTGGCTTAGCTGCAAGAGAGATGGTGGCCCTTTCATTTCTGAGGACAGGAAGACCAGGAGGGGTCAGAGGACCTGCGGGCAGTTTGGGGATCTGTACATTTATAAAATGAGCTCTGCAGCTCTGGCTTTGTGCATTCTGGTTCTTTCAAGTGTATTTCCTGGTTGTCAAAAATTTGGAACGAGCCTTGGTTTGAGAGTTCAAGAAACCTGCATTTTAATGGTGACACATTACCACTAGTTATCAGTGACCTTGGGGAAATCTCTTGGGTTCTGCATCTGTACAATGATGAACTTACATCAGAGCAATCTTTTAAGAGTCCTTTAGCTCTTGTTGTGTAGGTTTCCAGAATCCTTGTTAGTTACCCGGCGGGTGTTTTAACTTTAGATGGATGTTTTCAACAGGCTATTATAAGCTCCCTGTGTATAAATACTATGATTATTTCACTCTTGGTTTTTTTAAGGTATAAAAATAGATGGCTGTTCTCCCTCTTCAGAATAATTAATAATACTCTATTGCACGCATATAATACTTAAGAGTTTATATCTTTAGTCATGTGGTTTATATGGCAGGTGTTTTTCCTGTTTTATAGATAAGGGACCAGTGGCTCAGGAGTAAACCAGCTTGTCCAGTTCACAAACACATGAACTATTATTAGAAAGAACCGGGGACGTTGACTCCCAGTCCAGTGCTCCTTTCCTGGTACCATTCCTCCACCTCCTCCATTAGCAAATTCCTAGGTACTTCTCTGTGCCCAACAGCATGAGTGTGTGTGTGTGCAATTTAAGTTAATTGTTTTCTTATTTGTGACTGTCCAATTCTTTTTCAGCTTTTAAAGTGGCAAGTTTAAGGGTATGTGCTATGGTGAGTGCTGTGAATTGTGTGGGACTGTTGAATCGCAGACCTGTACCTCTGAAACAAATAATACATTATATGTTAAAAAAAAAAAAAAAAGAAGAAGATAGCAGGAGGGGAAGAATGAAGGGAGGGAAATCGGAGGGGGAGACGAACCAGGAGAGACTACAGACTCTGAGAAACAAACGGAGGGTTCTAGAGGGGAGGGGGGTGGGGGGATGGGTTAGCCTGGTGATGGGTATTAAAGAGGGCACGTTGTGCGTGGAGCACTGGGTGTTATACGCAAACAATGAATCATGGAACACTACATCAAAAACTAATGATGTAATGTATGGGGATTAACATAACAATAAAAAATTTAAAAAAAACTAATGATGTACTGTATGGTGATTAACATAACATAATAATAATAAAAAAAATAAAAGTGGCAAGTTTATTCTTGATCGAAAAGGGCAAGTGGCAGAATTGAACAAGGCAACAGGAGGGTCAGCTTTGAGTCTTAATCCTGCCACTTTCCATCAGTGAGCAGCCAAGGAAATTATCTGATCAGTTGCCTCATTTGTACAATGGGGATGCACCCATCTCTCAGGATTGTGGGCAGGGATGCATATCGAAACTGTAAAATGGGGGCGCCCGGGTGGCTCAGTCGGTTGGACGTCCGCCTTCAACTCAGGTCATGATCTCAGGGATCTGGGATCGAGTCCCGCATCGGGCTCCCTGCTCAGCGGGAAGCCTGCTTCTCCATCTCCCACTCACCCTGCTTGTGTTCCCTCTCTCGCTGTGTCTCTCTCTGTCAAATAAATAAATAAAATATTTTTTAAAAAAAGAAACTGTAAAATGTGAAATGGGATCTAAGGTCAGGCGAGCACATTACGACTCATTTTTGTCATCCATTGAGAAGATCTTTGAGAGGAGGTTTGGCGTGTCGTTGGGTAACCCCTGGCAGCAGAATATGTACGTAGGCATCCTTGAAGCACCCTGGGCTGGGCTCGGGCTTATCTGTGACCACAATGAGCCTGGTCTGCTGACAACAGAACTTCCATTTCCCTTGTCTGATGACCGGCTCCCCAAAACCGTGCATTGGGTAAGAAGCTGGCATCCTCAGGAACTGGAAGGACTTTGGGTGGCCCATCCCTGGACAGAATCAAAGCCTGAGCAATTCCTTGCTTTGCAAACTGGCCTCAGCCAACTGGGTGTGCTCTCATTAGCAGCTTTAGTTTGTCAGTGACAGGTAATTGTTAAAGCTTTGAGGTAACCTTCCTGCCAAGTCAATTATTAGAATGCAAGTGAGCCTCAGGCCCAATTCTGCTACACAGGCACACACTTATTAGCCAACAGACAAAACAATTGTTCATGTGCTCTGTTCTGTAAGCTTAAAGGGTAGAGGGCTAAGATTTTTACTGAGCTTACAGAACAGTGTGAACAATTCTTTACCTCTAGTTTTTGTTGCACCCATTTGTCTTGAAAACCATTGCTGATGGCCCGAAATTCTGCTGATGAAAAAGTTTATTGGATCTCCTGCAGTAAGGGAGGACACCTCCTTGCCAGTAGTTCTCAGAAGGGGTGAATCACAGAAAGCATATTTATAGGGTTGGAGGACCCCTGCTGGGGGACTGTAAGGCGAGCTTTGCAAGATAAGGAACTGATAGGGTTTGGGCAAAAAGCTATGACAAAATAGCTTTGGATTGGTGGACGAATGGAGGGGAGGGCCTGGAAGCAAGATTTGATGAGTAAGCTGTTGGTTTTTATAAACTATTTTAGTTGGTTCACAGTCTTACATTTGAGGAACAAATATTGCCTGGGGCAAGTAGCTAGGTTATCTTTGCTTGTTCTTAGTATTGTTTACTATGGGGTCAGAAAAGTATGGCCAGCCGCAGAATTGATTAACGTTGGGACAGGAAATTATGTTGGTTTTCATCCTTACCACAAATTTCACGGAGTACCCATTTTTAACATCCATTGTGCTAATTAGACAAGCTAAGAGTTTCATCAATTGGACAACTCATTTCCACAATCCCTCTGCTAATTTAACAAAGCCACTTGGTTGTTGCTGAGAGATGAAACCAAAGGAAGCTTCTGGAGTATGGCCTGTCTCATAAATGCTGGTTGATTATCCTGGAATTTGAATCGCTGACCGTCCTTAGGGTGTTGTGTGGACCAACTGATATGTACATAGTATTGCACATCTGTACTGAAGTATGTCAAAGTGCCTTGCAGACACACTGTGGTGGTAGGTGAGTGTCTGGGTTACGGAAGGGAGCCCTGCAACCAGCCCTGCATCCGGGCTCTCTGGGCCCCACAGCCTGGGGGGATCCATTTCTGATATGCCCTGTGAGAGAACTGCAGGAACCATGAGTGATTTGGGGCAAGAGGGGAGACCATTTTGAATTGGCGAGCATCTTAAAATCGATACAGTCTTGTGGAAAGTTATGTGTACGGCATCTCTTGCATGTATGTGTGCGTGTGTGTGTGTGTTTAAACCTGGGGGATCTATACTTACGTGTGTGTAGTCACTTGGAAAATTTCTGAAAGGATATATGGAGGCTGTTTGTAGTGGGCACTTCTGTTGAGTGTATCGTGTGAGTGGGAAGGGGAAGGAGGGAGACTTGGACTTCCCACTTTATATCTGGAGAGGACACGCATTGTGTTGTGGGACCAAGAGACTGCTTTGGTTTCCTTGTTTTGTTTGGGTTTGGTGGGCAGCCTCTGTGCATCAGAACTCTCTTGGGGTTTCGTTTATTGGCCTTTGTGTGAATCTCGGTGGGAGGCAGCGATGGAAGCTTCTGAGGCCAGATGCTAACACATCTGGATGGCAGGATGTGAGCCTGCTGACCTCTACTCTGCCCAGGATGCTGAAGCTGGAGTCACTGATGCCAAACAGGCCAGGCAGCTTAGACCTCCTTAGGCAAAGGAAGCAACCGGTGTCCAAGGCTGGCCACCAAGGACCTGGCTTTCCTGGGGCATGACCTTGGTAGAGGTGCCAGCGCCCGTCTTCCCTGGGCTCCTTCCCAGGTTCCTGAGCCTGGTTCCTGGGGATTCTGTCAGCTACCTGATAGCCCTGCAAGAAATTCCTTTTCTGTTTAAATAGCCTGAGGTGTTTTCCGTTGTTCATAACATAATCAAGAACTCTGCCGTACAACCGTGATTTTTTTTCTTCTATGAATGTTACTTCTATAACAATTAAAAAAAATTCAAAAATAAATGAAAGGGATTCATCTTAAATATTTGTTCACTTATGGTAACTCAGGTGAAAAACAAGAAGTCCAGTGGGTGCTCAAATTAGATTAATTAATGGTGAGTGCTTGGTGTTGGGTGTCAGAGCTGGGGTGGTGGCAGAACTGGGTTTTACTAGATGTAATTTCTTAATGAGGAAACCAAAGGGTGCCCTTGTGGAGTTCTTTAATGAAAAAAATAGCATAATTTATAAATGGACATTGTCTTTTAGCAGGTATCCTGCAAGTTGATGGAGACAAAAGAGTAGAGATTTGAGTCAAACCTGGATCTGAGCTGGGTCCTCTAATTGCATAATTTAGGGCATAATAAATAAATCACTTCTCTGAGACTGTCTTCTATTTATTTTATGTCTATATCCACAAAATATATTTATAAATGATATATATGCACATTATATATATCAAACACATATATGGCATATATGTTATATATATTTATCAAACCTATATATGTTATATGTATATATACACACACTATGTATATATATATGCCATATATGACGTGTGTGTACATATATATGTGTGTGTATATATATATACACCATATATATGACATACACTACACGTATTTTTATATATATATATATATATATATATATATATCAAACACACCACTGTGATATGGTGACATTTGATAATTTACTAAATGCCTTTTAAGAGGAAGAAAATCTTTTTTATTTAAGGAGCTCATTAGCAGGCTTATTCTTATTAAAAATAGTCATTAGACCTCTGTACATTTCTCCAAGCACCCAAACCTGAGCACACTCCCCAAATTAGCTATTTTAAACTCTTTCTGATTTTAGTGCCCTGATGGTTGTCTCCATCCTAAAGATGAGGGATTCATAACATACTCTCCCATTTATCCTCTCTTGTTTTGTTTTTGAAATTATTTTTATTTCTCCTCTCGGTGACTTTATAATTTTAAATAATTCTTATAAACTTGTTTCTCAATTCATCAACTTTGGATAGTATCTTTTGATTCTTTTTTTTTAAAAAGATTTTATTTATTTATTTGACAGAGAGAGACACAGCGAGAGAGGGAACACCAGCAGGGGGAGTGGGAGAGGGAGAAGCAGGCTTCCCGCCGAGCAGCGAGCCCGATGTGGGTCTCCATCCCAGGACCCTGGGATCATAACCTGGGCCGAAGGCAGACGCTTAATGACTGAGCCACCCAGGCTCCACTTGACTCTTTTTTTTTTTTTTTTTTTATGTTATGTTAGTCATCATACAATACACCATTAGTTTTTGATGTGGTGATCCACGATCCATTGTTTTCATATAACACCCAGTGCTCCATGCAGTACGTGCCCTCCTTAATACCCATCACCGGGCTAACCCATCCCCCCACCCCCTCCCCTCTAGAACCCTGTTTGTTTCTCAGAGGCCATAGTCTCTCATGGTTCATCTCTCTCTCTGATTCCCCCCCTTCAGTTTTCCCTTCCTTCCCCTAATGTCCTCCATGCTATTCCTTACATTCCACAAATAAGTGAAACCATATGATAATTGACTTTCTCTGCTTGACTTATTTCACTTAACATAATCTCCTCCAGTCCCATCCATGTTGATGTAAAAGTTGGGCATTCATCCTTTCTTCTTTATCCATTCATCTGTTGAAGAGTATCTCAGCTCTTTCCACAGTTTGGCTATTGTGGACATTGCTGCTATGAACATTGGGGTGCATATAGCCCTTCTTTTCACTACATCTGTGTCTTTGGGGTAAATACCCAGGAGTGCAATTGCTAGGTCATAGGGTAGCTCTATTTTTAAGTTTTTGAGGCACCTCCACACTGTTTTCCAAAGTGGCTGTACCAACTTGCATTCCCACCAACTCCCTTGACTCTTTTTTATAAGACGAAGAAATTAGCCCTTAAATCTACTTTTTTCCTCCTTCTTCCTCCTTCTGATCGTAAAACCATTACTTTTATATTATCTGTGTTTTAACATTTACATCTTGCTTTTAAACTGTATTATACCATTCAAATTTTGTCCATAAATCGTTTCTAAAATAGTGAAAACCAACAATAGCATTTACAGTATTTTCACTATGTGAATGTGATTGTAATAGGATGTGAGAATTGGAGTCTTTATTTAAAAAAAATTTTTTTTTAAAGATTTTATTTATTTGAGAGAGGGGGGAAGGGGCAGAGGGAGAAAGAGAGGGATAAGCAGACTCCCCGCTGAGCAAGGAGCTTGACTCTGGGCTCAATGCCGGGGCTCGATCCCAGGACCCTGAGATGGTGCCCTGAGCCGAAGTAAGACGCTTAACTGACTGAAGCCCCCAGGCGTCCTTGGATTCTTTGTTCTCAGATTCACCTGGGGCTGCAGTACTAGAAGCAGATGCCAACAGCTCCCACATTCCAGCGTTAGACTGTTGAAGCAGGACTTGTAAAGCTTCTGGGTGAAAACCAGTTCTGCAACCCTTAGCTGATCTCCATCCCCCAGCCTATAAAAAGATTAGGGATTAAAGAGACAAATGGTTTGGAGAAAGTTACAGAATTGCTGTGGCATTTTGAGTCCAGCTCTGCGTGGGGGAGGGAATGAGTGCTTAACGATAAGCACTTGGAGAACCTGATATGCGCCTGTTGGTTGACTGGACTGGTGTCAGGCGCTTGCCTGGGGAATTTTAAAGGGCCGGTTGGAGTGCCTTGTGGCCTCAGAGTTAAAGACTACTGTTGGGAAGTCATTGTACTTTCCTAGACCAAGACCAAGCGGGGAGAGGCTGGGCCCGCACTGCCAGATGCGTAAGAGTAGGGAATGGTAGGCTCGACAGTCCTGTCTCAGAGGAACCAAGAAGACCATTCGGGAGAAAGTCCTCTGTAAACACTGGCTGAAAGCAGATGGGAGAGTCCCATGAACTGTCGCTGCCCTTATCTTCTTTACCGACATGGTCGGGTCTCCCCCTTACTCCCTCCTCTCCAAAGTGACAGAGCTGTGGCCGGCAGGCTTCAGGAGAAGTGGACCCAAAAAGGAGGGAAACAGAGAAGAGTGCAGTCATTCTCTTGCCTTTCCCCGGCAGGCTGGCTCCTTCCCTACAATGATCTGTCGGATAAGAGGGAGAGAAGCTAAAAACGAAGTTCCAAGTTTTGATTGGGACCCAGGTCCCGACACGCTAATTACGGAAATGAGAATTTTTGTAACTTAAAGTGACTGGAGGATTTTTTGCACCTGATATTGACCAGAGAGGTCATGGGCACAGCCCCAAATTTCATCTAAGGGGTCAGGACGATGGCCCTGCAATGTGGGCTTGAACAACATTGAGGGAGAGAACAAAGTGGTTTTCTCTTGGCACCCATGAGTCCTGCTTACTCAAGGGATCAGCGACATTATTTTTGGTAGCAGCACCGTGAATGATTGAGTCTAGAGAAAAGGCAGTGTAACCCTGTGTCCCTCAAAGGGGGGTAGTTTTGAGCAGCCATGTCAAATCTGTTATTCTTTCTTATTCTCTGTCATTTGCTTGGTACCGTCCCACATTTCAGTTTACTTCAGTTTTGGACCATGACTTTGACAGATAGGTTTATATTATTTCTGGAGTTTCTAAATGCCTCTTTTCTTTTTCTTCTGGCAAAAAAGGGATCTAATCTCGGAGATGATCTAGCTGCTGTGTCTTCTTCTTCTTCTTTTTAAAAACAGTTTTATTGAACTATATTTGACATACTATAACATTCACCCATGTAAAATGTACAGTTCAATAGTTGTTACATGTTCACAGATAGGCACAAACATCTTCACCATCAGTTGTAGGACATTTTCATCACCCCCCCAAAAAACCCCAGTACCCATTAGAAGTCCCTCCCATTTCTGGGGCATCTGGGTGGCTCAGTTGGTTAAGCCTCCGACTCTTTTTTTTTTTTTTTTAAGATTTTATTTATTTGAGACAGAGAGAGAGTGCGTGTGTGAGAGAGCACGAGTGGGGTGAAGGGCAGAGGGAGAAGCAGACTCCCTGCTGAGCAGGGAGCCAGATGTGGGGATGATGACCTGAGCTGAAGACAGATGCTTAACCAACTGAGCCACCCAGGCATCCCAAGCATCCGACTCTTGATTTCAGCTCAGGTTATGATCTCTGGGTCATGAGATCAAGCCCTGTGTCACGCTCCATGCTCAATGTGGAGTCTGCCTGAGATTCTCCCTCTACCTCTGCCCCTCCACACCCAGCATCCTCATGCACAAGCGCACGCACACTCTCTCAAAATAAATAAATAAATCTTAAAAAAAAGGTCCCTCCCATTTCTTTGCAATACCCCCCAGCCCTAGAAAGCCACTAATGAACTGTCTATCTCCATAAATTTGCCTATTCTGGGTATTTCAAATAAATGGAATCATATAATATGTGATCCTTTGTAACTGGCTTCTTCCACTTAGTGTATTTTTTAGCACAATATTTTTAAGGATCAACCATATTATAGCATGTATTAGTACCTTTTCTCCTTTTTATTGTTGGATACTATTCCACTGATGGATGTATTACATTTTATTTATCTATTCATCAGCTGATGATCATGGACACTTTTTAGCTATCATGAATAATGCTGCTGTGAACATTAGCATACAAGGTTTTTGTGGACATGTTTTCATTTCTCTTGCCTATACATGTAGGATAGAATGGCTCAGTCATATGGTAACTCTGTGTTGAACACTTTGGGGAACTGTTTCCCAAAGCAGCTATATCATTTTACATTCCCATCAGCAGTGTGTCCAGGTTCCAGTTCCTCTTTGTCGACACTTATTATTGTCTGTCTTTTTGATGAGAGCCATCTTTATGGGTGTGATGTGGTCTCTTATTGTGTTTTTTTATTTGTTGTTGAGAATCTTTTCATGTGCTTATTGGCCATTTGCCCATCTTCTTTGGAGAAATGACCGTTTAGATTCTTTGCCCATTTTTCCATTGGGTTATTTTCTTTTTATTATAAGTCTCTTATCAGATATATGGTTAGCAATTTACTTTTTTGATGGTGTCCTTTGAGGCACAAAAGTTTTTTATTTTTTTTGGACATCCCAGAAATGTCCAAAGGAAAAAGTGGGACAACTAACAGAGAGTTAGTTGTATGAGGATGCTGGGTGCGGAGGGGCAGAGGTACAGGGAGAATCTCAGGCAGACTCCACATTGAGCATGGAGTGTGACACAGGGCTTGATCTCATGACCCGTGATGTCCAGTTTATCTATTTTTTCTTGTGTTGCTAAGCAGTCGTATTTAAGAAGGCTGATCTAACCCAAGATCGTGAATATTTACTTCTATATTTTCTTGTAAGAGTTTTATTGTTTTAGCTTATGCTTGGGTCTGTGGTCCATTTTGAGTCAATTTTTGCATATGCTGTGAAGCAGTGGTCCAAGTTCATTCTTTTGAATGAGTGGGTATCCAGTTGTCCCAACATCATTTGTTAAAAAGACTGTTCTTTCCTCATTGAATTGTCTTGGAACACTTGTTGAAAATCAGTTGAGTCTAAGTGTGAGGTTTCTTAATCTGGCTTCCTAATCACACTCTCTGTTAGTTGTCCCACTTTTTCCTTTGGACATTTCTGGGACTACTGACTTCCTGTTCTAGTTTGGACTTTTTTCTGTTTTTCTAGGCCTGCTGCACAGATGTCATCTGAATATTTCTTTTCTTTGTATTTTTGGATTACAGCTATTGTTTCTTAGATCTCATGCCTCATGTATTCTTTTTCCTTGAATCCCCTTTCCATTTTGCCAGAGAACATGATTGAATAAAAATTGTCAGAAATGATGTGAAGGAAGAGGGGAGCTCTCTTAGAGTTTAAATGTCTTGATGTGTCATTGTTTTGCCCTCCCACTTGGAGGATGGTTTGCCTGGATAGAGAATTCTAGGTTCAAAAGGTTTTCTATCCAGAATTTGAAGGCATTGCGTGATAACTTCTGTCACTGGTGAGAAGCTTGATGCTGAGTGATTCTCGTTCCTCGGTAAGCAGCCTCTTTTTTTCTTATCTGGAAGCTTTCAGGATCTTTTCTTTACCTTGGTATTGATAAAGCTTAATTTTCAAGAAGATGAAATCATGACTCCTGGGAAAACACAAAGTGAACATGTGTCATTAATGAGGGAAAACTGTTTCAAAGAACATTTGAGAAGTTAAGTATTTGTAGGTAATGTTAAGCAGGGACTGCTGGGATGGATACAAAACGAGTGGATGTCCAGCAGGCCCTAAGTGGTACCTTCAGAGGTTTTCTGTTCCATTGGACAGAATTTATTCTCATTTCTACTGAAAAAAAAAATCTACAACATAAACTGTGCCTCTACAGAGTTGTAAAATAGCCAATTATATAAGCAGATAAGTAAATGGAATAGCCAAGAATCTCCTTTGCTTTTTCCAAGTTTCAGATAATTTTTCTGACGGTCTTCTGAAATTACATGAGGCTGTGTCTAGTCGTGAGTCTTCTTTTCCTTCATCCTTTTTGAGTACTTTTACTCTGTGAGGCTCTGAGGTCTTTTAATTTGAAGACATGTGTCTTTCTTCACACTGAGCACTTTTCTTTATTGTTTCTTTCATTATTTCCTTCCCTCCATTGGCTCTTTCTTCCTGGAACATCTAATAGATAGATGTTGGATCTCTTGAATTTTTGCCTTTTTGTTTCTTCATTTTTCAAAGTCTTAGACTTATGGTACATCACTCCTATATACTTTATGAGGCGTTTCCTAAAAATAAGACATTCTTCTACCTCACAATAATAACATTGTCACAACTAAGAAAGTCATTGGTAATTTCCTAATGCCAGGTAATATTCAGCCCATTTTAACTTTTCCCCAGTTACTCCAAAATGTTGTATAACTTTTTCTTAATCAAAAGCTTTTAACTGAAGTATGATCTGTGAATATTTCTGTATTGTGTAAGTGTATGTGTAAGTGTACAGTTTGATGTATTATCAAAAATTATACCTGTGTAGACTAGCTTTTTTTTTTTTCAATCCATCACCCAGTCAAGGTTCAGTCATTTCATTAGATTATTCTGTCTCTTTAGTCTTTTCTGTTCTAGAACACTCTTCCTGCCACTTTTTTCCCAGGGATTGACTTTGTGAAGACATGAGTCCAATTGGTTTATTTCTCCCTTTCCTCCTCCCTCTCCTTTATCTTCTCCCCTTCCCCATTTCCTTTTGTCCTACTCCTCCACCTTCCCTTCATTCAATTTCAAATATGCCCCTAATCTGAGAGAAATAAAACAGCTCATCTGGTACCCACAACCCAGCTATTATAATCACTGACACAAATTTAGACTTGTCTCATCTACACGCCTGACCGTTTCTCTTCTCTTTCTCCTGCCACTGGATTGTGTTGAAATAAATAACAGCCTTGACAACATTTCATCCTCAAATATTTTGGTATATATTTATAAATGGTACAGTGGGAAGCTCAGCAAGGGCTGTTGACTAGAGCATGAATGTGTGACTTCCCCACATAACAGCTGCCCAGCATGGTGGTTGGATTCTGCAAGGGAGTGTCTCAGAATGGTGATCCAAGGGCCCAGGGGATGGGGTAGGGTGGGAAGTAGGGTGGGGTGGGGGGTGGGTGGAGTGGGGAGGGTGCGCCAGGCTTCCTAGGATCCAACCTTGGATGTCTGTTGCATTCTATTTGTCAAAAAGTTCCTAAGGCCCGCCTAGGTAGGGCACAAAATCTGAACCAAAGACACAAAGACATAGATGGTCTTAAATTATACTGAATGAGTGGATGGAGGAATCCATTAGTCAATCAATTAACAAAAGAAAGAAAGCCAATTCTTTATGATAAACACTACATGGAGATATCATGCATTCTTTTTTTTTTAAGATTTTATTTATTTATTTGACAGAGAGAGACACAGCGAGAGAGGGAACACAAGCAGGGTGAGTGGGAGAGGGAGAAGCAGGCCTCCCGCGGAGCAGGGAGCCCGATGCGGGGCTTGATCCCAGGACCCTGGGATCATGACCTGAGCCGAAGGCAGACGCTTAATGACTGAGCCACCCAGGCGCCCCGATATCATGCATTCTTAATAATATTCTGGAACATATACAGAACAGATCTGAAAGGCAAACACTGGATTTACTATCACTGCTTGCATGAAAATAGCTACCACCAGTGCTTCTGGTGGGAGCTACCACTTTCTAGGGAAAGAAGATGGGAAGGGTTGGGACTCCTGTCCCATGATTTCAAAGGAAGTAGGAGTGTAGGTGGGGGAGTGAGTGGGTAGAAGAACAAAGCACCCAGTCCTTAGAATTTAGGTTATATTTTCCCATTGAAACAAGAACACTATGGGATCAAGCTGGGAATCTAACCAATGTTTTAACATTTATGTCCTCAGAGCCAGGGAGTCCAAGCTCCAAACCACTGATTAGTCACTGGTTAATAAGACGAATGTCATAGGACCTTTGACAGTTAATGTAACTGTTTAGTTAGCTCTTAACATTTAACATTTTAATTCAGTTTGGGGAAGCATTTTAATACAAAAATGTAGAATCATGAGCAAAGTTATCGGAGCACAGCATACAGACACTGGACAAAAGATTGAAGACACCAAAGGAATACTTTTCTGAACTAGGTTAGCAAAATGAATGTTAAGATTGACCACCCAGCACCATGGCAACCAATAAAACATAACAAATCACAGCCACTCTCAAAGCCCAGACTCTTGCTGCTTTATACCTATTTCAGGAGTGCACACGTGCACTGACTTGGTTTGCCTGTATGCCTTTAATCCTTGGATCCCAAAAGAACCTACTCTGGGGCTTCACTTCCTTGACATCCTTTAAACTTCTTCCAGAAGCTTGGCAGATATTTTACCAACATCCAGAATGTTCTCTTTGCCAACAAGCCAAACACAGGCCCGTTGCTATGAATGGAACCAGCTGTCTCCCTTTCCTCTCAGAGATATTTAGGTATCAGATTTATTCACATTATGGCTGTCCCCAGATTCTCTTTTTATAAAGTGTTTAAAATGTAACAACATTTATTTCCAGTCCCTTTCTCAATAGGTGCGAAAGGCTTCTTCCCATCCCCACCAGAGTAAGACAAATTGTCATCAGTTTGGGACACAGCTTCGAGGTGAGCTTATAACCTCGGTTAAAGCACTTATAACTGAGAGTTGCTAATTCCTGGTGAAAATGTACAAATCTGGGGCACCTGGGTGGCTCAGTCGTTAAGCGTCTGCCTTTGGCTCAGGTTATGATCTCAGGGTCCTGGGATCAAGCCCTGCATCGGGCTCCCTGCTCAGCGGGGAGCCTGCTTCTCCCTCTCCCACTCCCCCTGCTTGTTTTCCCTCCCTCGCTGTGTCTCTCTCTGTCAAATAAATACATAAAATCTTTAAAAAAAATGTACAAATCTTAGGGGTACTTTTGAGGCTCCTTGCTTATGAAGAAGAAATTCTGCCTTACCATGGGGTCCTTTCCCCCGTTCCCTGTATGCTGTGCTCCTATAACTTTGCTCATGATTCTACATTTTTGTAGTGTTTTTTAAATTGGAAGTTTTTGAGAGGTTTCTCTTCATGAGGAGAGAATTTGGTGAGCTTTTGATATTTAAAGGGAAGTGGGGGGGGCGCGCGCGCTCTCTCTCTCTGTCTCTCTCTCTCACACACACACACACACACACACACACACACAGATTCACTAATCCCATTCATACGGCTCCACCCTCATGACCTAATCCCCGCACAGAGGCACCACCTCCCGACGCCAACATCTTGGAGTTAGGCTCTCAACAAATGTATTTTGGGGAGACACAGACATTCAGGCCACAGCACTAAGTTTTATTCCCTTGATGAGCGTCCTCTGATTTGTTCATCCATTCTCCTATTCTTGGACATTTGGGTTGTTTCCAGTTTGGGGCTATTATGAACCAGTGCTCTGACATGCCTGGGTGTGTCTTTTTGGGGACATATGCATTAATTTGTCTTGCGCATATGCCTAGAAGTGAATTGCTGAGTCACAGGGGCGGTATATGTTGAATTTTGTTAGAAAGAGTAAGTGCCATTCTTCTTCAGAGTGGTTGTACCAATTTCTAACCGCTTCTTAGACCCTCAGCCAGTCCTGATTTGAGACTCACTTTCACCGCGATTGCCCATTTCTGAACATTTGGAGAGTCTGAGCAGAGGATCCTGTGGTTTTGGCTTCCCTCCCTGCTATCGTAGGAGTCTCTTCTCAGCACCCCTGCATCCAGTTCACACCGGCCCATTGGCTTTCCAGCTTTTAAAATTTTGATGCCGTTTTCCTGTCCTTATGGATTTCTCTATTTAAAACTTTTCCTTTGCTGCGGTTGTAATGGGTTTTTAGGAATTGGTAGCACTAAATGCTTATGTTCACTCCACCATATTAAACCTCTCATTTTTAACCACACTACCTTCACACGATCTCTGGAACTATTTATTTATTTAAACATGCCTAAGCGAGTTTCAGTTGCGTCTTGAGTTTGGAGTAGTAGGGAAGAAGCAGCAAAATACAAGTCCTTAGACAGTAGGGAATGGTCAACCTATTTAGGGAATGAAATCTTGTACCAAAAAAGATAGTCAACAATACCAAGCTGTGAGAGGCATAATTATTTAATGATATTATGTGATGGGGATTATGAGAAATTTTTAGCAGGTAGAAACGGGCAAATTGAAGGTGATGTTCCTTCTTGGTGGCCTCAGGTTCTCGAAACATTCTTTTGTTAGGTCATTTAATTGAGACCTGGAAAGAACTGGGGGCACAATTGCAAGAGATCAGAGTGGAGGTGAATTCCATTATGAAGAACATAATGCCTTTGCATCAAGCTACCTGGTATATACGTATCAAAATACTCCCGGCTCAAGTTCGTAACAGTAAAACCAAAAGCATAAAAGGCGTCACTCACGTTGCCTGTCCCTGGGAGAAGACCAGCTCTTTGGATCTTGGATTTTGCACCTTACCCTTAAAAGCCCCAGAGTGCCAGTTACAGAGGGCAAGCCCTTCACTTTTTGGGTCCCACTGTCTTTCATGTCTAAAATCCAAGTTCTAGAAAGACATTTCTGAATTGACTCTGGGCTTTTCCGTTTCTTGATGGTAAATCCCAGTGATGAGTTGGTCTCGGTAGAATTCCGGAACTGTATGTAATCCATGGTGTTCCCTTCGCTGGGCAGGTGGTGATGACTGTGAGTTGAGAACGATAGGAACGAAGCTGAAAGATCAGAAAAAAATTAGGTCAAATATGAGGAAGAAATTTATAGAGACGATGTATCAGTCAAGGTCCTGGCAGGGCACAGATAACAAGAAAATTATATCTTGAGAAGAGGTTAATAAAGGGCTTGTTCACAAAGGAATGCGCAAGGTGTAGGGAACAGTGAAGTGAGGACTGTCCCTAGGCCTGACCGGAATCTGGAATTCGGGGTCAGGTACAGAGGACCCCTTGAAAGAAACTGTGGCTTTCTATTAAGGGACACAGCCAGCCTGAGGCTACAGAGAAGGAACCTATAGAATAACTAGCCCAAACTCACTCTCCTCCCTCCCTCCAATCTTCTGCCAGGGCTCCCCAGTGGCTGAACTTCACTTAAGACAAGAGGGCAAAGGGGCCCCATGGATACAGTCTTCGTAGGCCAGCCTCCTTGGGAAGAGCGCAGGAGAGAAGATCAGGAGATCTCTTGCACACAAGTGTCAGTGGTCAGCATGGAGTGAGTTCCCGTAGGAACTTACCTGCAGGCCGCAGGAAGAATTCTTTTTAGAGAAGTTTTGGAAACAGTATACCTGCAGATTATTCTTACAATTAGAGTACCTCTTCCAGCTGCCATTAACTCAGGCACACAGTGTTAAGAACAAAATGGTGAAATTCATTTTGTGAAATTCATTTTGTAATAACAAGCTGCTCCCCCGAAGAGGAAGTGCCTATTATTATTAATAATAAAACCGATTGCATAGTATTTTGCAGCATGCAAAGGACTTTTATGTATGTCATTTTGTGTGAATCTCTCATTATTCTTGTGAGGTGGCTAGGAATATAGACCTGTTTGATGAGAAAAGTGAGTCTCACCGAGGTTGCTTAAAATATCACAGCAAACGAGGGAGAAAGCCTGATTTTGAACCAGGTGTCTTGATTCCAAATTCAGGTGCTTGCCAGAAAGAGAAATTCAGATCACCTGCAATGATTTTTTTAAAGGCAAGAATGATGACAATATAAAAAATGTAAGAAATTCTTCCCCTTTGCTGATAGAGCTGAGTGGACTTTGTGACCATCATGTTCCTCCTTAGTAGCTGATGTTTTACTGCCTTCTGTTTGGGAGGACACCCCCTGGTGATGAGTGGGATGGAAATTTGGGTCTTGGAAGTTATACGAGTTTAACTAGGTTAAAGCCAGAGAGGTCTATCCTGAAAGTCCCTGTAAATCCTAAGTGGGTCCCTTATAACTCCAATTTTGTACACCCATTGAACCTGATCCAGCCTCTGAAGGAGACATGGTTGGTATCCTAATAGCCCCCATGTCTGATACATGCTGCCGTTGTCTACACTAGAATAATTCAAATGACCAAATAGCCAATAAGCTTGGCCAGAGTTTTAATGATAGTCATAAAAAAGCCACACGAAGGAATAAGTTTGGGGGACAGTGCATGGTGACTTTGTACACCGCCTACGTGCCTTGGCTGTGTCCTCATTCTGGGGTTGGCGTTCTGGTGATCTGACTTTGACTTCGCATTGGCAGCCCATCCAGTGCGGGAGAGAAGCTACGTCTACCAGGCAGTTAACCTCTGGAGCATTCTCTAAGCTTGTTTGTTATTCTGACATTCAAGAAATAGCCCCATTCATTGTATGATCTCACACTCCTGTCTTGGCAGATGGATTCAGAATTGTCTTTCTTACTTTCTTTTTAATATAGTAAATATAATTTATATAAATCCCTGATCAAAAGTGTTCAGTTAGCTAAGTTTTGAGAATTGGATGTACTGACGTAGCCAACATCCCAAACAAGATATGGAACATTGCTATCATTTCAGAAAATTCTCTTCTTTCTTCCCAGTCAGTCCCTTCCCCCCACCAGATAGGCACCACTCTTCTGATTTCTATCACCATGATTATTTTTATCTATTCTTGAACTTCATGTAAGTGGAATCATATAATATCTGGCTTACTTCACTCAACGTCTTTGAACTTCTTTGTGTTGTTGTATATCAGTAGTGTGTTCCTTTTTATTGCTGGAAGTATTCCATTGTTTGAAAATACCACAAATTTTTTTTTAAAGATTTTATTCATTTATTTGATGAAGAGAGATAGAGCGAGAGAGGGAACACAAGCAGGGAGAGTGGGAGAGGGAGAAGCAGGCTTCCTACCGAGCAGGGAGCCCGATGTGGGGCTCGATCCCAGGACCCTGGGACCATGACCTGAGCCGAAGGCAGACACTTGACGACTGAGCCACCCTGGCGCCCCGAAAATACCACAGTTTGTTTACCTATTCTCCTGCTGTTGGATATTTTGAGTTATTTTCATTTTTGGTCTAGTATGCATAAAACTGCTATAAACATTTCTCTGTAAGTCTTTTTGTGGGTAACTGCGCTTATTTCTCTGGGTTTATTCCTAGGAGTGGAATAGCAGGTCTTAAGGTAGGCGTATATTCAGATTTTTTTTTTGCAGTTTTTAAATACACGTTTTACTGTAGAATAATTTTAGATTTATGGAAGTATTTCAAAGATAATAAAGAGAGGTTCTGTATATGCCATACTATTTCCCCATCATTGACATCTTAATATAGTACATAGTACATTTGTCACAACTAACGAACCAATATTGATACATTATTATCAACTAAAATCCATACTTTTCAGATTCTCTTAGTTTATATCTAATGTTCTTTTTCTGTCCATTATTCCAGCCTAAGAGACCACATTACGTTTGCTTGTCATGTCTCCTTAGGCTCCACTTGGCTGTGACAGTTTTTCAGACTTCTCTTGTTTTTGAGGACCTTGACCATTTTGAGGAGTACTTGTCAGGTATTTTGCAGCATGGACTTCAGTTGGGATTGTCTGATCTTTTTCTTATGATTAGACTGAGGTTATTATCGGTTTGGTAGAGGAAGAACACGGAGGTAAAATGCCATTTTCATCACATCATATCAAGGGTACACGCCGTCCACATGACTTATCAGCGATATTAACCTTGGTCCTCTGGTTGATGTCAAGTTTGTCAAGTTTCTCTACCAGAAGATTACTCCCCCTCTCCTTTCTATACTGTATTCTTTGGAAGGAACTCACCTGGTACAACCCATACTTAAGGAGTAGGGAGTCAAGGGTGGAGTATCTCCATAAATCACAGTTGACCTTTGAACAACAGGGATTTGAACTGCGTGGGTCCATTTAAATGCAGATCTTTTCTTTTTTCTATTCTTTTTTTTAGATTTATTTATTTGAGAGAGAGAGAGAGAGAGAGCACACAGAGGGAGAGGGAGAGGTAGACTCCCCACTCAGCAGGGAGCCAGATGTTGGGCTTCATCCCAGGATTCTGGGATCATGACCCAAGCCAAAGGCAGACGCTCAACCGACTGAGCCACCCAGGCGCCCCAGATTTTGTTTCTAATAAATATAGTACAGTATTGTAAATATATTTTCTCTTCCTTATGATTTTCTTAGTAACATGTTCTTTTCTCTAGCTTACTTTGTTGTAAGAATGCAGTATATAATACATATAACATGCAAAATATGGGTTAATCGACTGTTATCGGCAAAGCTTCTGGTCAATAATAGACTATTAATAGTTAAGTTTATAGGCAGTCAGAAGTCATACTCCGATTTTGCACTGCATGCCGGGGTTGGGGGTTGACACCCCTCAGCCCTGCATTGTACAAGAGTCAATGGTATTTGGAATTCTTTGGCATGGAAGATTTATATTTAGTTTTTAAGAAGTGGCAGAACCATTTTATACTCAGACAAGCAATGCGGGAGAGTCTGTGTGCTCCTCATCCTCACCAACACTTGATGTTGTCATTCTTCCTAATTTTAACCATTCTAGTTGATGTGAAGTGGTATCTCACTGTGGTTTTAATTTGCATTCGTGATGACTAATGATTTTGAGTAACTTTTCATGGGCTTATTGGCCATTCCTATATCTTCCTTTGTGAAATATCTTGTTCAAGTCTTTTGCCTGATTTTTTTGTGTTGTCTGGTTTTTTTTTTTTTTATTGAATTGAGGAGTTATTTCTATATCCTGGATAAAGGTTCTTTGTTTAATATATGCATGAAAGATTTTCTCCCAGTCTGTGGCTTGCCTATTGGTTTTCTTAACAGTGTCATTTAATGAGTTGGATTGAAGATTTTAATAAAGAGATTTGGGGACCAGTGCTGGAAGTAATGAACCCTCACTCATTCTATATCTGATGCTGCTAATTTTTAGTTACGAAGATTTATTATTTATTTTAAAAGATTTTATTTATTTATTTGAGAGACAGAGAGAGAGCAGGGGAGGAGCAGAGGGAGAGGGAGAAGCAGACTCTGTGCTGAGCACAGAGCCCCGTGTGGGGCTTGATCTCAAGACCCTGAGATCATGACCTGAGCTGAAACCAAGAGTTGCGCTCAACCGACTGAGCCAACCACGGGGGCCCCAAAGTTACGAAGGTTTATGATGTGCTGGTGGGCATAAGGATTGTAACCACACTTTCTTTTCAAGGCATCTGGTATTGCATGAAAAGATACTTTTCAAAGGGAAGTTAGACTTCCCCATAGTAATAACAATTGTGTTGCTGGGTGTGAAGATTCCAGATGTATTAGGTCTCTTGGAGTAGCTGCTGCCAGTGCATAGGGGCAGCCCAGGTAAGAAGATCATGTTCTGTCCGTGGCCAACTTTGCATCCTCATTTGGCCAACTTTGCGTCCTCATTTTCCAAAGCTTTGACATGATAATGACTGACAGAGTGCTCAAGGGGGCTGTGCTCTCTGCTGATCCAGTTAAGCCCTACAGACACTGACGAATCAGGAGAAACAGTAACACAGCAGCTTCGGCCAGCATTTCCCCCAAGATTTGATGACAGAGTGCATAGTCCTTTTACAGATTAACAAAACAAGGAGAGAAGCAGGCCTGACTACTCCTGGAGAGGCAGAAAGAATTCCTCTTAGGGAGAGGGGCATCATGTGATATTAAGTATTGACTCATTACATGGGTTTAGGGGAGACGTTTTCAAGCTTCTTGGAATACCAGCAACAAAAAACAAACTTTCCAAACTAGAGTTCATATGCGAACTCACTCACCAGCCCAACTCTGGCATTTGCTACCCGAACTGATGCTTGGTTCTAACGCGGATCATCATTAGCTTCAATCTTTTATATTTGCGATAAGATTTGATTTTGATAATAAATATAGTTCTCAGGTTGAAAAGCTGTAGTAGTCCCTCATTGGTACTAAGTAAAATCTGGCTTTTTGGTTGATTTCTATTAATTCTGAATTATTTAGTGTCACATTTGGAACATTTAGCTTTGGAGAAAAATATATAGAAGATCACTGTGGACTTATTCTTTAATACCTACACTATTTGGAACTGAGAAAAGACTTAGCTTTGTTTTTACTTGTACACTGTCACTTCTGTCCAGTAAGGGCTCTGAGTGCTCTGATTTTCCTGGGTTCCACTCACATGCTAGAATTCTCCATTTGTCTACTTACCATTGATCCTGCAAAACTCAGAAAAAAATAGCAACGGCTCAAGGAGGAACTGGCCAGGGCTTCATGCAAGGGACAGATCAGCGCTGAGGGAGTCAGAACTTCCTTAGATGCAAAGAGAGAAAAAAAATTAGGGACTTGAAATTATTGAGAAGACTTGAGAGTCTGTGGTCTTCCTCAACACAGTTTAAAAATTCTACAACGTGAACAAAAGGTTGGTACATTGAAAACATGGTTCGGACTTTTTTAAAAAAAAATGTGTGCCCTCTAGGAAGAGAATATGAATTTTTTTTTTTCTTTTTACTCAGACAAAACTCTGATTTTAGCTATTGTCTTTTCTAATGGCCTCTTTTCCTGCCACTTCAGGTGAATCTCTTTGTGCTGCTCTCTGTGGTGTGTGTCCTCTTAAATCTAGCTGGATTTATCCTCGGCTGCCAGGGGGCCCAGTTTGTGTCCAGCGTGCCCAGGTGTGATCTGGTAAGTTGTCCTAAACCATCGTTGCGTGCCTGCACGGACCCTGGCTTTCCCGGGGGGCGGGCGGGGGGTAGGGTGCGCACAGTGTGTGCCCGGCAAGCTCCCTCGAGTGAAGCCCACCCTTTGTTTCGTTTTCCCATGTCCCCTGACCGACTTCAGGTATTTCTTTTCCAAAGCAGGGACCAGCTAGGAGAGCCCCAGAGCCACAGTAAGATAGCGCGTCGTTAGTTAGGGAATGGATCGGTCAGGTGTCCACAAGCAATATCGGTCTGCTCTCATCCGAAGAGGGAAAGCGGAGATGATCAGAATACAGGTCAGCAGTCCTTTCTCCAAAATCTCTGGAGGCTGGCTGTGTTTCAGCATTCAGAGTTTCCCCGATTTTGAGAAGATAAACTTGATGCATACGTTACTTAACGCTGTAGCAAGCTCCCCACTGGACTCTGGGGCAGCAGGTTGTAATCACAACGTCTGGTTTTCGGGGCTTTTTGAATTTCAGAATTGTGGTTAAGAGGTTATGGACCTGCACAATCTCCGAATATTTTCTTTTAATTTTTTGACTGGTAAAATGCATGTAGTAGCATAAAATGTGCCATCTTCATTTTTAAGAGTTAAGTTTAGTAGTTGAAGGACATTCACATTGTTGTGCAACCAATCTCCAGAACATTTTTCTTGTTGCAAAACTGAAACTCTATCCATATTAAACAGCTCCCCCACCTTCCTGGCTGTGATAAAGCCCGGGCCTTCCCCATTAGGAAGACTCCTCAGGGACTCACCACAAACCCATTGCTCTTTCTAACACTGCTTTACAAGTTTTATGATTTTGTCACCCCATTGGTTATTAACCGTACATTACGGGATCCCAGCCTTTTCTGGTTTTTAAGGCCCTCTGCAGTTCGCCCTCATCCTGCCCGCTCCCGGAGGCAGCTCACCCTGTCATTGCTCCAAAGCTTGCCTGGCATTGCCCTACTTTCATACTTTTAACAACACCTTCTCTCGCCCCCCCCAAATTCACTATCCTTCAGTCCTTGTTCCTCCAAATGATATCAGTCCTTTACAGACCCATTCAAAGATTACCTCCTTCAGGAAACAATCCGTGAACCCCCAGGAAAGATAATCTTCTAAAATGTCCTATATGTATCTCTCTCAGGCATTTATCCTTTTCATTTTTTGGACTAGAGACATTCATACACCTGTCTTCTCTGTTCTTCTGAGCTGGGATCTCCCCAAGGGCAATGTCAGCTTCTCTATTAATTTGGGAGTTCCCAATGGTCCCCCTGCACTGCCTCCCACTCCTTCACATACAGAGTTCCCAGGGTGGGGGAAGTTGAACCAAGCTTGGTTTTCCAATTACTAATCACACAGCAAATTAGAAGGGGCAAAGAGACCAGACACAGGCTGAAAGTGGTAAGTCCCAGTATCTGGAAAGACAGTTTGGCGAAATTGTAGCATCTCTTATGTCAAGACACTGCTTAGAGGCTGCGGAGAGTAGAAAGGAAAGTCAGACCTCGTTCCTGACCTAGAAGTTTATCACATGCAAGAGGAACAGGATAAACACGGCAAATGCTTGAGTGGTGTTTGTGGAGGGAATGAATACGTGCCCAGCTACAGGTAGATCCACTGGGTTTGGCCGTCAGAGTGAGACACGGCGCCCGGGGCATGCAGAAAAGAAGGGCTTGTATCCGGGGGAAGATAAGGAATATAGGTATTTGAGATGGACCTTGAATGATGAATAGATAAGGAGAGTGGGTAGAGCCCGAGAGAGGAGAGTACTCAGAGGGCAGTGGTGGGAAATGAGCCTTGGTAGCTCTTGGAAAAGCAGAAGCCAGATTGCAAGGGGTCAAGGGTATAGTTAATGGACTTTTCTGAGAAATTCTGTGGTTCTCTACCCTGGGTGCCCATTAGACTCACCTGGGGGAACTTTGTAAAGAATCCCCTAACTGGGGCCACATTCCCAAAGATTCTCAGTTGGCCTGGTCAGGGGTGGGTCTAGGCATCTGTATCTTTTTATATTTTAAGTGTATTTTTAATTAAACCTTTTTTCCCCACCACAAAACCAATTCTGTGATTGTATCTGATTATAAAACTGTAAAAATTTGGGCAAGTCATAAAAGTATAGGACAGAACTTAAAAAAAGTCTCACTCTTCTGGGTAAGCACAGTTAACTGTTTGGCGGATTTTTGGGGCACCTCTTTATATGCATAAAAACACACGATTTCCATCAGTGGGACCGTATTATAATTGTTGTTTTTCATTAGGGAGGCTATTTGACCAATGAAATCTTTTTGGGGGAGGGGACACTCTTCCTCATTCCCTCTCCACCATGCTAGTCATCCCAAATCCCTGCTAACAAGCCGGGGGGTCTCCCTCCATGTGTTCACATTATCTCACATAAATACATAGGGAGTGGACCTCATCGTGATTTATTTTCCAAAAATGGGATGTATTTATCCACTCCCCTACATACTGTGTTTCTCACTTACAGGTCTAACACTCGTCTTTGTTTCGAAGAGGTTAGTTCTCTATTGCCTTGTGGTCTGTGGTGGTTTGGGTTTTGGCCGATAAAAACAATGTAGCAACGCATACCATCCTGAACATCCCCCTGGCCGATTGGATTTTCGCCAGTCGGAGGAAGCTCCCAGGTCGGACATTGTTCCTGGTGGGGAAGCTGTAGTTTTTCTTCTGTTTGTCTCATTTTTTAAAAAAAATTCCACATTCACTCTGAAAAACAAACTGAGGGTTCTAGAGGGGAGGGGGTTGGGAGGATGGGTTAGCCTGGTGATGGGTATTGAGGAGGGCACGTTCTGCATGGAGCACTGGGTGTTATGCACAAACAATGAATCATGGAACACTATATCTAAAACTAATGATGTAATGTATGGGGATTAACATAACAATAAAAAAATTAAAAAAAAAATTCCACATTCAACCCTTTGGTGACTCTATCCATTTTTTTAAATGGAGGTAAAATTTACAGTGAAATGCACAGACCTGAAGTGTGCAGTTCCTTGAGTTTTGACCAATGTATACATTCATCTTGACAAATGAACATACTCATGTATACACCCCAAACAAGATCTAGAACATTAGTTTTGTCTGTTCTTGCATTTCACCCAAATGGAGTCATAGGGTATGTACCTTTTTGTCTCTGTCTTATTTTGCTCAGCACAACAATTTTGAGATTCATCCATGATTTTGTGTTGTGTCAGTTGCTTTTTTTTTTTTCTTTTTGCACGTCAGGATTACATTGGATAAAAATATCACATTTTGTTTAATCCACTCTCCTGTTGATGGACATTTCCATTGTTTCCAGTTTGGGGGTATTATTAACAGAGCTCTTGTAAACATTTTTGTAGAGTTGTGGCTTTTCTTGTGGGCCCCTTCTCATTTCTCTTGAGTAAATAAAGAAGTGTGGGATTGCTCAGTCACATGGTAAAAGTAGGTCTGTGTAACTTTATAAGAAACTGCTAAACAGTTTCCCAAAGTGGCTGGGGAATAAGTATTTCCAATTTAAAATATATGGCCGGTTCCTTTATTAAAAGGTTCAACTTACTTTTCTACCAGTGACCCTTTGCCAACTGCAAGCATTTCTCTCTAGTGTTCGTCAGTCTGATGGGGCTGGTGTGAGAGCTCCTCGTTATGTTAGCTTGCAGTTCCCTCATTGCAAGAGAAGGTGTCCTCCTTTTTTGAAAGCTTCCTAGAAGATGCTAATGAGCAGCCGGTGTTGAGAACCATAATCCTGGTGATGAGAAAAGGGCGGGGAGGGCCTGGTGGTGTCAGGGAATAGTATCAGGGTGGAAGGGTGGATGGTTTTCATGTAGGGGCTTGAACAAGGTTGTTTGTGGATGGTTAAGAGATCGAAGAGAAGTTGGAATAACTTTGCAGAAATATTGGGGCAGAGCCGGGATTAAGAAGGGAGGTGAAGGGTCAGGAACAGAAAGAACAAGAAATCCAAAACGTGCCATTTCCTGGTACCATTTTGTACAGAGCCTCAGGGCTCCCATGTCAGCTGGGCACAGCCACTGATATTCATTTTTATTTGGATAATGATTTAACTTTCTAAAAGCCTTGTGTAAAGAGATTAACCTTCACCCATCTGGAAAGTTGTTGCATCTGGACCAGTTCAGCCTGGAAGTTCCAGATAGCTGAGGTTTCCAGGTACATACAAGTCTGGTTGTGTGTAAATAATGCCGCTGTGTGTATGTGTGGCCCACACAGGCCTTTTTCTCTCTTAACTGAACGCCTTTTACCAAGAATGGACTCGAGTGGGAGGGGAGTACTTTGTAAGATGACACTGGATATTACCTGCAGGAGGCAGAATCCTTAGGTAAGATTTTGAAGCTTATCTAAGTACAAGAAATGGAAACCTGCACTGCATGGTGTTGAGAAAAGTGAGCGTGGTTGGTGTTTGGGAAGAAGAGGGCCTTGGGTACATGAGCAGAATGGAGCAACTTGATGGCTGCTTATTTGTAACTACTAAATAGTACTGTTAGTATTAAATCAGGGGGTTCTCACCTGGACTTCAAAGGAAGAAGCCCATTAGGAGTAACACTTACCTGCTGAATTTAGCCCAGGGTAAGGACTATTATTAATTTATGGAAGAGGGGCTAAGAGAAAGCTAGTGATCCCCGAGAGGAAATAAAATACCCAGCCCCCCCAGACCCTGCCTAGAGAAATCCTGTCTGAATGGCCACAGTAGTTTTCCCTTAGAAGGGAAGACTCTAGTGTAGATTTTAGCAGCAGGATTGCCTTCAAAAATGTGAGACAGTGGAAGAAAAATTCAGACTCAGACAGTCTTGCTTTTGTGTATGTCTGGGGGTCGGATTGTGGATCTAGGTGTGGCGACGTTGTTGAGATAACAGTCTCTGTGGGCAAATCAGGAAAAGACAGAAACCAAGTGGAAATGAATGGATAGAGATGGAGTCCATCAAGGTAACTCTAGCTGTTGTAATTCTTTGTATCAGAGGCAGAATTTATATCAAAATCTGGGCATCGGTGTTTGATATAATAGTGCACCCCTTTAATGTGGTTTAGGGATAGAGAATAAAAAATGTTACAGGATCCATGGAGTTTTGGAAGAGGCAAAACTAATCCTTGTGGAAAAAATAAAGTATTTGCCTGTAGGAGGGTGGGGGCAGGGATTGATGGGGAAGGGCACGATGGAATTTTCTCTGGTGATGCTGTGTTCTGTATGTTGATATGGGTTCGGGGTGCACAGGGGTATGCATTGCTTAAAATTCTGCAAATGGTATGCTTAAGATTTGTGTATGTAAATTTTGTGTGTATGTTTTACATCCAAAGAAAATATGTAATCTTTAGTGGAAATTTTTCCCTTTGCTTCCTAATCAACTTATGTTATAAGGGAACTGTATTTTCTCTTAATTTGGAAAAATACTATAAATTTGTTACTAGAGGGTAACTAGAGAGTAAGTGTGGTTAGAAGGTAAGAATCTTAATTCAATAAGAAAAAAGACCCTTTTTCTCTCTTAAGTAACTCTAACACTGTAGACGTTCAGTTATTCTTAAAGAGTCCTGAAGAATTTTGCAGCCAGGGTGGTCAAAGCTGCCTACTTAACAGGTATGACAAAGGCATGGCTTTCCCTTTTAACCAAAATAGAATAGCCAACTTCAACAACTCAAGAGGCAAAGCGAGTAAGAATGAACCTCTGCTCCCAAATTATGGGTCTTAATTAGCCAAAACCAGGTGTTGCATATTCTCACAACTTGAGTCAAGGGAGACTTCGAAAAGTGGTTGCAAGTTTGCAAAACATTTCACTACAAGAGATTACTCATCACTGATATTATCACTTCAAATCTGTGACCACATTGAAGATGTCAAACTGAGAGATCTCCTTAAGCCTACCTGGTTTAGGGCTACTGTTCACCAAATATACCCTGTGTTTCTCACGGGCACATGGTAGCCTGAACTTCCTTGCCCTCTTGGAGTTAGGTAGGGCTGTAAGATTCACTTTGGCAATGAAGTGTGAGCTAAAGCGATGAGGGTCATTTGCAAGAGGAAGATTTAAGCTAGAATTACGAGATTTAGCAAGTAAAAACACAGGGCACCCAATTAAATCTGAATTTCAAATAAACAGCAAATAGTTTTTTAACTGGGTGTCCCATGTTTTATCCAGCAACCTTACTTTAAGTGCCAGCGTGCGTTTTATCATGTGCTCTCCACCTCTCTGGTACAGTGATCATTAATCCTAAAATGGTGTGTGCTTCATCAACCTGGGTTCCTAATGGACTAAGATGAGCAGAACACCCTGCTGACCTGCAGTGGGCATTAGCATATTCAAGAAATAACCTTCTCGTCCACAGCATACCCTAGCCTATCCCGATGGATCCAGACACCACCATATCTCATTCTGTAGGATTGGTGCTCCAATGTGTCACCTGCATATTTATTCTCAGTAATGAAATTATGGTTCTGCCTTTCTCCCCTTAAGGTGGATTTAGGCGAAGGAAAGATTTGCTTCTGTTGTGAAGAATTCCAACCAGCCAAATGCACGGACAAAGAAAATGCCTTGAAACTCTTTCCGGTTCAGTCTTGTAGTGCTGTTCACCTTCTACTTAAGGTACCTTGAGCGGATCCCACCCCCATCAGTAAATACACTACAGAGCCCTCAAAGAAGGCAAAGTTACTTGAAATATCCTTACTCTGTTACCTCCCTCAATCAATTGGGCTGCAGATAGGAGCCAACCCTCATCTGACCCAGAGACAGGAGTGACTTCAGGAAGAAGCACAGATGATTGTGTGTCTCTTAAGTAATGAATGGATGGCTTTCTTTGTGTTCAAGAGTTACAAGATAGCAAAAATGTAAAGGAGTCTAAATGCATACATATGAGTGTATATATATGTATATACATGTATATCCATCCATACACACGATGTAGCTACACATAGCTGATGCAACTTTTAGCAAAACCTTAACTTTTTTTTATTTAAAGTAGGCTTTCTACCCACGTGGGTCTTGAACTCACGAGCCTGAGATTAAGAGTTGCATGCTCTACCGACTGAGCCAGCCACGCGCCCCTGCTTTGGGCAAAACCTTTCAACTGCCTGCCCATTTGTCCTTGTTCTGATGCTCCTTTGTTGGTTTCAGTGAGTCCCGTGGGCTGTTGGGTGCTGCCGAGCCAGGACACAGAGGCTTAGGATAGATAATCGGTTAGAAAATGCAAGGGACATTCATGCACCTTACCTCTTGTTTCATAGGCAGCAACTAGAATGAGTGAGAGATTAAAAATAAATGATACCAGTTGCAGAGAAGAACAGAATTACCCTTTATTAGGGACTTGGATAAAAGTTGAGTCCTGACTCATGGGGGCTCATTAGCCCAGTGAGTGACAAGATCAGTTGGTGAACCGTGAGATATTAGTTCTTGGATAATTCCTCGCCGAGGGCTTTCTTCAGGTCTTTGTTTTGGGTTTGTTTTTTTGTTTGAAGGAGGAGTCTCTCCACTGCCAGCTCTCTGAGAATGTAAAAGTGGCCTTCTATCTTTGGCTTCTGGATTTCTCGTAGCTGAGTCATCCCCAAACTTTGAGCCAAGACCCCTCTTGGGGAAAGCCTCACTAAGGAGCCAGGACTGTGGCAAAAGAAACTTCTGGAATTGCCCTTACCACTATTTTGAGACGTGGGTTTGGAGAAGAGATGCCCTCTTTATACTCTGGCTGGCCTGCCCCCCGCGCTGTCGTAGCTGGGTGCCCAGGGGAGCTCTGCCAATTGCTCCCAAAATAGAATCAGTGGCCACAGATAAAACAGCAGGCCGTCCCCGGTGGGAGACTGGAATTGCTATCACTGGGGACACCAACTTCAGAAGAGACACTCGTTGCTCTTCTGGAAGGAACGTTTCCAGACAATGTTCTGATGCTGGCAAAAAGAAAACTTGTAATACCAGGGCTTTCTGGGACAGGAAGCCTCTAAGATAAGTT